>NC_133769.1:110721866-110815627 GCF_003597395.2 Chelonoidis abingdonii
GACATCCAAGCTGGCATGACTCTCCTAGTTCTTGTCACTCTTGTATTTGAGGTAGGCAGGTGACGCGTTAGGGGGCCTTTTGCCCAAGGACCCCTACTAGAAAGTTGAGTACCAACCGGGATTTGAACACCGGGATTTGAACCCCGGTCTTTCGTATCAAAGGGCGGCGCTCTTAACCACTACGCTATCCAGTCGCTTCTATATATGTGTATATGTATATGTATATGTACATGCTATATATGTGTGTGTGTATATATATATATAGAAGCAAAATTATTCTTATGTAGAATGTTTTCCATATGGTGTTTAAAGGTCTCAGTCTGATATTTTACTGGGTGTCAAAAACAGTAGAAAGAGGGCAGATGCATATGTTTTGAAAAAAAAACTAACCATTTCTGCCTTAGCTCCTTAAACTTTATATTATGTTAACGTCCATTCTCTCCTTTCTTTTTCCTGATAGTGATAACCTGCTAAGGAGAGCTGCATGCCAGGAAGCCCAGGTAATACCATTTAATGTGATACAATTAGATTAAAATCCCCATCTTATCTCAATTGTGCAGGACTCCTGAGATTCTCCCAGAAGGTCTCATCTACGTGACAAACCTGACAGGGATGCTGGCTGTGGTGTTTGTTTTGCGTGGTTGTGGGTTTGTTTGTTTTTTTGGGGGGGAGCCGGGGGGGGTTGCTATGAAGCCACAGGATGAATGAGGCCCCCTTCCTTCAACAGGCTGGTGGACTTAATTGTACCTGTAATTCAGTGCCATAATAAACAATGCAATTGCATCATTAAGGTAGTTCTTGGTACTATTCAGTTT
The DNA here is from genome assembly GCF_003597395.2 of Chelonoidis abingdonii. Taxonomy (NCBI): domain Eukaryota; kingdom Metazoa; phylum Chordata; order Testudines; family Testudinidae; genus Chelonoidis; species Chelonoidis abingdonii. Next base: position 110,722,682 of record NC_133769.1, read on the forward strand.
GCATAGTCCTTCAGCTATGGAGATTTAATTGTTCCATCTGTCTGCAAAGTGATGGTGAAGAGGAAATGTACTGACAGAAGTGGAGACTGAAATTTTATATATACCGTAGAACAGGTACAGCAGAAACTATGTAAGGTGCTTCATGCTAATTTTAACCTAGAGAGATTATCTCTGGGGCTGATGGGGTAGTCAAGTATCCTTGCCCATTCAATCCTGTGTATGTCTATCAAGGGTATCAGTTGTGGTGGCTGATTTTGTAATATTCCTACTTGTCCACAAGGAAGTGGATGAAGACCATCAACTTATTTCACATAGGATTCTAGTGAAAGTCTGCGTCGTTGTCCTTCGGGAGCATTGGCCTCACTACTTTCTCTTTACACATCTACTTCTGCCATGTGGGGTCTGTAAGGCCAGTTAACTGGGGCACTTCTTACTGTAGTGTTCCTGCAAGGGAAGCCTGCTATTACCAAGTATTCTTTCATTGGGTGGGTGCTGTTTTCCAGGGACTGCGCCACTACACACTCCATTCTCATTCCACTGTTGACACAGTAGATATTTCATGAGTCTTACTGCCTCCTTGCCCGTGCCAACCAAAGCTTGTTCTGATCATGCTCCCTGTGCCAGAACCCTGACAAGAGCCCTTGGAGGGTTCTGAACCATCGCCCATCACTATAGTATTGACCTGCCAAGAGATGTGGGTGTAAATTATTTTTCTCCTCAGACACCTTCACCCAAAGTAACTGCTCAATAGTGAGGACCACAGAGAAACCTCAATCTAGACAAAGTGCTGCGAGGAAGAGTGTTCTCAGCAAGGTGACCCAGGCTATGCAGCTTGTCAGCAGAAGAGAGTCTTTGGACCTCAAGCCTGATCAAAGTATAAGATAACCTTTTCAATAGACAACCTTTCCCCATGAACTCTACTCACAATAAATCAATGTATTTCCCCACATTTATATATTCAAATTCTCCACTAATTCTGATAGAGAACGTCAGTTGCTCTAGACTCTTATGCTTTCTCTGGTCTTGTTCAGTGCTTAGATAACAAGTGATAAGGGCCTTATATGTCACCTCCAATAAATAGCGGTTAGTACCTCACTACCTGAAACATGCTGCCAGATTGGAGGGAGTTCACGGAAGAGTAAAGATGAATAAAGGGTTTGAGGGATTGATTTGATTTATAAGGAAAGTATCTGGTAAATATGAAATTAAAGTATTAGAGTTAACTTAAGTTTGATTAAGGAAGTGTACGGGTGTTGTAAAGAAAGGCCCTGACTAGCAAGTAGAAGGAATGGCTTGAAAACAGTGAGTTATAAGGCCAGAAGGAATAAAGTAGGGAGGATGTCTGGTTCAAAAGAATAACTAATGAGACAAGGGGAAGTGTCTAAAAAGAAGGCCTCTGACCAGTAGGAGTGACTGCAGATGGTTTTAAATAAAACAGAAGAGAATGTGTCTTAAAATGAGCCAACATGGCCGGTCCCACCTCACACACCAGGGTTAAAGCCTATCTGAATCCAGGTACAATGGGAAAACTGATGGGCAGCAAGAAGGAGGAGAGGAAAGGAGGTTGTAAATCTTATCTGGATTAAGACTGGAAAGAAGGGTGAAACTGTTTCAATTTGGTTTTTCGTTAAAGTCGGTACCTGGCAGTGACATCACTTGTTTGTTAAAGGATATAAAAAGTAAACTCTTAAAACGTTCCTTGCTAATGCCTGCCTGACCACGTCGGAGCTGACCGCTATGAGTCTAAGTACCCCTAGGTTTAGCTCATTTGTAAGTGTCTTGATCAAATACTTATAAATGTTTTGTTACTGTTTGGATGTAGTAAATTGTCTATTATTTAGGAGTTTTAGGTATGTTTAGAGCAATTGTATAAGATTTGGCCTTTGGACTTAATAAAAGAATTTATTGTTAAATTAGTGTTTTATGGTTTCCCATATTAATATTTATCATTTCAAATATTATTGATAATTCCAACAGAGAGCTTAAAAGAACTAAATGTGCATAGTGTCAGAAGGATGTCATTGCAAAGAGGGAGAGTTGCTTAGGATGGAACAAGGAGATAGACCTACCCTGGAAGTAATGGAACTTAAATTAAGGAAAGATAAATTTTACCTGTATATTGGGAAAGTCATAAAGTTGGGATATGTTAGATTATGGATTAGTCTCATAAATGAATGGGTGGAAACACCATCTCTTGAGACACTTAAAAACTACAGTGGATAAAGCGCAGGAGACTGTTCTGCAGAGAACTATCCTGCATTGGAAAGGTGATAGACTAGGTGGATGAGTAGTTCTTTTCAATCTCCAGTTTCCATAAGTGTATTTATCATCAAAATGGTGGTGCTGAGTGTGACATAAAAACATATATTGAAGCAGCAGCAAGAGCTGGTTGGATCAGACCTCTAGCCGGTAAGATGCTCAGGAAGAGAGTAATGTTTAATTGTTTGCAAAGTGCCATGCATCCTTCTGATGTCGTTTAAATAATAAAAATCCAAGGAAGACAGACTAAAAGACCCACCGCAGTGAAAGAATGATACAAGAGATACTAATTTTTAAAATATCAATTCTTCATTGAATTATTAATCATATTGCAAGTCCTGTGCATACAGACTTCAGGAAGGAGCAAGCTCCGTGCTAAAGTGACCAGTATATCTACATTTCAAGCAAAGACTCTATCAGGGTATGGTGATTTGAACATTCATCACCTTGTGATGTCATATGACCATCTAAAATTCTATTTTATGGAACCCACCACATCGTTTAAAACTTTTTACAACTCCTTCTTGTGAATGTTAGCTGTCATTGACCTGCATATATATACTCGTTTGCAAATGTGATCTGATTGGCTGACATTGGTCTGAATCTTACTCTTGTTGGACGTCTGAGGACGTTAAGGAACTTTCTGTTTTGTCACATTGCTCTTCAGCTGCTTTCTCTGTAAAACAGGGATTATAATACACCTTAAAGTGGTGTAGTAATATTTGTGAAGCGTATTTGTATGAAAAGTGCTATATAAGTGAAGAGTAAAAGAGTTCGACTATTGGTAGGTAACATGAAAGAGAAACTGACCTTCTCAAATGTTATCTTAAAATGTATTATTACATCATTTTAAAATATGCTCCTGTGTTGTTTTCATGACGTAGGACTCTTAAACAGTTTTAAAAAACTCTTCTATTTATTATTTTTAATTTCCTCTCTTTAAAACAGGAATTTTCTACAGAAATACCTTCAGGTATATCACATAAAGAAATGATTGTCATTAGTCATAAATCGTAAGAGTGACGGGTTGTTTGTTTAGAACAAATAAATATATCACATTTCCCCCTGAGTGAATAATTAATTGTTTTTAACAGCTGTAACATACCATGGACTATTGATTAGGGCCCTCATTTTCGCTGATTTCCCTTAAACAATTGTAATAAAATTTAATCAGTGGCTTTTCCCAGATGTTTTTCAAATAAAACTTAAAAGCTGATGGTTTGATTTCCCCACCACGTTTCTTCTCCCCAACAACCACTTTCATACACCCTTTTCCTTTCCCTGCTTTTCCAGGAGCTTTAAAAGGATAATTGAATTTTATTTTTTAATTGTATAATTTTTTTCTTAGTTCAGGTTCCCATAATAAAGGTGGTGATTGGAGTTAATTACTATTTTGAACAGCTAATCACTAAAATAATGAGATTTTTTGTATATAGTGGCCACCTTGTTTGGCATCACAAAATGCTTTGAAGAGGTTCCCATGTAAAAGGAGTCAAGGACCATCTTTTTCTTTGTACAGTACCTAGCACAATGGGGCTCTGGTCCACGACTGGGGCTTCTACGTGCTACTTTAATACAAATAATAAAAAGTGATAATAATAAAGGCTGTAAGGGTTTGTTATGGGAGTGATGATGCCTTCCAGTGAGCTAGGGAGGGAGTTTCACAGAGGGGCAGCAGCACAGGTGAAAGCACAATCTTCCCTTGCCGATCCCCAAAACGAAGAATTGTGGGAAGAGGACAGAAAGGTGGCCAGGAATGGAGTGAGCAGATGGTATGAGAGGCTGCGTGAAGGCTCATGAAGAGCTCTGAGAACCATGGGCGCTATTTAGAACTGGGGACAGAGGTGGGATAGGAATCCACTGATGGAGTCTGAAAACACAGGCCTGGGAAGGTGCTGCTCTATGTAAGAGCATGTAGTCTGGTTGCAGCGTTCCTTCCCCCTTTAGATGAAAGCTTAGAAGATATGAATTTAAGGAGAATGTACAAGACGGAATACCAATAGCCTAGTAAGTGATTACAATCTTAGTAAGGATTTTAGCAGGAATGGGGTCAAAACAAGGGCAAATTCTGGCCATGCTGTGGAGGTGGTGGTAGGTAGACGTTAAAGGAATATGTAGGAGGGAAAAGAAGTTTAAGATCAAGAATAACTCCCAAGATTTCTGTCAGTGACAGGACAATTTAGGTCTGAAATAAAGAATGGTAGTGGGAGTCAGAGACTTGAGAGAGAGAGAGGATTTTTTGCTCAGAAGGACTTCAGCCTTTGAAATTTCCTGTGTCACTGGAACAAGGAATTACTACTACTAATAATAATAATTAATAGTAGGCTCTGCTAATATGAGAACCTATGTGGTAGGCCTGACAGTGAAGGCATTTGTATGTAGTGTGGGGTGAGGGTATGATGATGATGTTTGTTAAATGTTATTTAAAACTCTAGTAACAGGTGACTTAGACGAGAAACTCCCTGTTTCCTCCTTTTTTTCTTCTTATTTAGGTGTTTGGCAACCAGCTGATTCCTTCCAACATGCAGGTGAAGAAAGCAACAGTTTTTCTCAACCCAGCAGCTTGCAAGGGGTAAAGTTCCCCTTACATTCATTCCCCACATCCCATGCACCCCTTCTTTATACTTCTAAACTGTCCTTCATTGTGAAGGCCAGCCATCCTGTCAGGCTCAAGTGTGTCTCCTCTCCACTCAAATCTGGTATTATCTAACTCTTACTTACGCTAGTTGCACCAGAAATGTTGGATCAAGATATAGATGTTGTTTATGTTAAAAGAATGAATCCCAAATCATTTTAAGCTTCCTCTATTGCTGGTTTTCTTGTTTCCTGCTTTGGGGCCATCAGTATTCCCTTCCTGCAAGTGACCTTGATTTCCTCCCAGCAACAATAATAACCAATAGTAGTGTCTTCCACATTTGTGACGGTCAGAGGTAACCAATGAACCTGTTGCGTGGAAGCCAGCCATTGGGGAAGGGGTCCTGCCCCATACCATGCCACTGAACATGGTATACATGCTTCAATAAGACCCGAGTTGGGTTTCTAGAGAATGCCAACAGTTGTCTTGAAAATTGTGTTGGTAAAAATGGTCTGCTTGCTGGCGATGCATGTGTATATCCCTGCCAATTGGCTATACTCCCTGTCACATCTGGGGAGGGCTCCAGTGAATAATATTAAAGGACAAGTGAGTTACCTGTCCTGGAAGTACTTTGTCTCGCATGTTTTGTCCCATGACGCTGTAGTGGACTTGTGACAAACCACTCATCTTTGAGAAATGTACAGTGTCCATAACTGAAAGTCTCCGTTTTCTATTCCTGGGCTCTGTTCCTTGCAAGTAATGTATAATTAATGGCATAGTTATTTTATTATGCAGTTCCAGGCATAAAATGCATGCAAGCTTTACCAAAACAAGGTCAGGTAAAGTTTTTGTTTTTAAACTTACTAAATAATATATAGAACAAGTAACTTTAAAAATATTTCCCCTTTAAAACTAGAATTTGCTTCCTTCCTGACTTTAAGGCACAGTGCTCCATAACACATTAATTGTGTGTTAAATAATAAATTACTCTTTCAAGTTCTTGTTTTGATTATTACTAATTATTTTTGGAACATGTTTTAAAAAACTCCTTTGCAATTATGAAGACTGCATAAAAAAGTTGACATACTTTAGAATCAGTCTAGAAAATTCATACATTTGGACTAAAACAAAACCCACCTCTTGCGATTGACTCTTGACAGACAGGCTGAAAGACTTGTTCCACAGAACATGTACTCTTTTTTTGTTTGGTTTTTTTGCTTTGAATTTTCACCATCTCCCTCCCCTTCTCCTCAGTGATTAAATAATTTCCCCCTTACTTTCTCCAGAAAAGCAAGAAACCTTTTTGAAAAGAATGCCGCCCCAATTTTACATTTATCTGGCTTGGATATAACCATAGTTAAGGTAAGACCTTATCTGTTACGTTAACCTGTGTGTAATGCTGAGAACCTGGACTGATGCTGAGTGTTTAAACTTTCCTGTTAATTTAAAGACAGTTTGAATTCTTTTTAATTTCCAGTAGAGTTGACTGAGGATATGTGTGTGGGTGTGAGAGGCAACCCTTCTATAACTGATATTTGAGAGGAGCCTCCGAAATATTTGAGTGTCAGATGGTAATACAGACACATAGTCCACACTGTCCTTGGAGTTACCAGTTCTGCCTCAACATGTAAAATTGATGTGAGAGAGTTTTGCGATCCAGTTGAGAGCTGCAGATTAATTAAAAATAATCCTGCATACCTTAATGGCTCCCCCAAAATGAATGTTCTTCTCTCCTGAGGGGGATGCTAAACTACAAAGGGGTGTGAATTTGCAAAGAGCCTTCACTGGAAAGAAAAAGAAAAGCAAATGTGAAGGGTTCCTGCTGTTTCTGAAGAATCCTTGAGACTGATATGTTGGCTGTTTAGTATTCATTACACACTGGCAATAAAAACTGCTCTTTGGAATATATGTGTACTCTTATGTATGTATCTTTCTGCCTTATTGATGAGGTTGTGTTGTTATTTCCATGATAAACCCCCTATTTTTATTGGTGTTTATTCTACTAAAAAAATATAGTGTCAGCCCAAGAAGAAATTCTATTTATTGTATTTATTTTACAAGTCTCTTATCAAACTGCAGCTGTGCTGCTTTAGATTTCACAAGTTTATCAGAATGTGGCTGAGCCAGTACCACTACAAAAACCGAGGTGTCGCAGGAAGTAGAGTTTGTGGTTCAGTAGGTGGCATTGTACCCTCTTGGTCAACACTGAACCACTTCCCCAGCATGTGTAGAGGCATTATTCTTCTGGATGGGCTGCCTTTTTTGGAGGAGACAAAACTACAGTTTTTAGCACTGATGACCATTAAAAGATCCTGTGATATTTTTCTTTTGCAAGAACAAGAGTGAAAATCCAGGTGTTTGTTTTAAGTTCTTTTTAGACTACATGCAGTCAATCTTAATTCTCCATGCAGTTTCCGCTGAATACAACTATATTCCAAATACATCTGTCTAGGGTTCACTGTGGCATGTGAGCTGCTGCTTCAACAAGAAGTGCTGTTAAAAAGGGGACTTGTTTCACTCATCATTGAAGTGATTTCTGTTCATGTAATGTAATAAGTGCTTGGTGTTTTGACAAGGGCAATAATAGAGCAAATCGTATGCATCACAGACTTATCTGTGGACGTGCGGCTATAGGCATGGTAATCTGAGTTTCTGACCCTTGGTCTCTGTTGGTATCTCAGACAGATTACGAAGGACAAGCAAAAAAGCTGCTGGAATTGATGGAAAATACGGACCTGATCATTATTGCAGGAGGGGATGGAACTGTACAGGAGGTACTGTGGGAGCTTTCTCCTGGCTTGTGTATAAAAAGTCACAATACCATATTGGGGATAGAAAGATGGAGGGTTGTGTAACATAGTTGCAGAATGCTGTAGTTCTGATTTGAGACATGTTCATTCAAAAACATGCCATGGATTAGTTTTGACAGTGAAACCACTTGAGAGTTACTGGGCAATAAAGAAATCAGAAAATGCTTTCCCAAGCAACTGATGTTCATAGTAGCATAACTCAAACTCTGTGAAAAGACACACCCTCCTATGCACACACATCCCATCACCTTTGGGTTAAAACTAGTCTGCAGATATTCCACACACAAACCAGAAAGGTATAATGACTGAAAAGTGGGGTTTATTGTCCTGAGCAAGGGATTCAGACAAAGAATGTTTAAACAGTTACAAAGGATACAAAACAGAGTGCTCTTTGTGTGGAGTAATTTCATATTATATGGGTGATTAGCCCCGGGAACAGATTACCAAGGGAAGTAGTGGATTCTCCATGCCTTTCTGGAATAGGGTGACCAGGTGTCCTGATTTTATAGGGACAGTCCCGATTTTTGGGTCTTTCTTATATAGGCTCCTATTACCCCCCACCCCCGTCCCGATTTTTCACATTTGCTATCTGGTCACCCTATTCTGGAAGATATGTTTTAGATTATGGTCCCTTCTGGCCTTAAAATTGATTATTTTTTTTAGCATTTCCTCATGTGTTAAGAGCACACTGAGTGCCATCATAACACGTGCACAAGCATCTGGTTCTGTTACATCCTTAAATGCATATGTTGACTTCAATCAGTGATTGTACTTTCAAACCCCTGCCATTCTCTATGGTGGGTACAGAAAATTTACCCCTTTCTGTGTAAGAAACTACAGCTCCTTCCATAAAACATTGGAGGCCTCATAAAAGTGCATCTATTCTGAACAGCAAATGTTTGCATTTCATAGGTTTCTACTGTAACTGCACAAAAGAATCCAAAAGCCAAATATTTCCACTATCTTTCAGGTCATAACCGGACTCCTCCGCAGAGCAGATGAGGTGAGGGTGTTTAGTTTTTATTTATTTTTTTTAATTTATATCTGAGGGGGACATCCCAGGCATTCAATTGGGCTTCTTGGTCCAAGCACATTCCTGCAGATAATCCAAGGCTAGCTTGCTGTTTAATGAGTCAGCCATGCTAGTATCCTGCAGTTTTGCCCACTTCCTTTCTCTCTCTCCCGTTTTCAATTAGTGGAATGGCTCTCAGCCCAAACTGTTGGGGGGCTTCTAGTTACAGAGCAAGGAATGTGCAGAAGCCAGACAAAACTTTCAAAGGCCTGTGTCCCAATTGTGACTGGTGTTTTGTTTGGCAATAGAGCTGTCAAAAAAAATACAAGTGATTTTCTGTATTTGTGACCTAAAACTGAAATCAGTGCGGCTGTGCTCCTACTCCTTTTATGCTCACTTAACGTTAGTATTAAAGCAGTCCATTTCTACTTACATAAATGGTTGCAGAAAGCAAATTTTAAGGGCTAATGCTAGAATACTTGCACTGGAAGCAATTATATGTTTTACCAGGGATGGGACACTGCTAATTAACAAAGCAGGGGAGGAGTGCTTCCAAAATGTCTTGGCAGAACTCTTGCAAAAAAGGCAATGAAATGATTCAGACAAGGATCTGATGATCCTCTTGGCAATTGGAATTGTGCCTGCTTACACAATTACTTTGTCTGACTGTGACCAGACAACCATTTTATATTTAAACTTTGCAAATAAGCCGGTAATTTTTAAAAGGGACTCTGTGAACGTAAAAAACGAATGATGACAACAAAACATTTTTCTCTGCAGTTTTTTGTACTACTTATTGTTGCAGTTGACCCATAAGTTCCCTATCATTGAAAGAGAGTGGAGAAAAAGGAATGAATGTTCTGTTTTCTCCATTTGTTTACTTTGAGCGTTTGATAGCATTTTGACAGATAGTGCATTGAAATGCAGTTTATGCTAATTTACAGTAGCCCGGAATATTTTGTATGCTGCATTATTCTGCAGGGTGAGGGAGTTCATTATAGCATAGTCAGAGCTTCTGATTCTGCATTTCACGGGCCACAGAATTCTCCTACCTCACAGAATTTTGTCCCTACTGACAATCCACTTGCTAGAGGTAATGATTTCCTGCAGATCTGCCCACCTGCTTGTGCTTTGTCTTCCCTTTGCGGATTGTGTCTTAACAACACTTCTGATTATAGGAAGAGCCCATTAAAGGCGCTAAAGAGATGACCTCTTTAGTAAAGTGGGAAGGCAAAGTAGGAACAAGTAGGCCTGCAAAGAGCCAATCTCTTGCAAGCTATAAAATGACACTGTGTAGAGTGAGAAGAGGGTGCTAGGAGGTGCAAGGGTTTACAAGCCAGGGGCTAGCAGGTAAAAGTGATAGCAAAAGGATGCAGTTTTAGCTGATGTGGATTTGCAGTGTTACAGTGCTACAAGCTACAGTACCCAGCAGAGCGAGAGAGGGAAAGAGAGAGAACATTGTAATATACAGAAGTTTACATTGTTTTGCTTACACACTTCAGGGAACACGGTTTATTGTGGTGTGACGATAAACTAGCTTGCTCCAGCAACAAGGCCTTTGCTGCATCATGGGCCAGCAAACAACGCAGGCAATGACTTCCACAATCAAAGCCTCTGCTGTATCAATTCATACTTTTTCTTTTGAGGAAATCTTTGTCATGCAAGGTTTCTCTACCAAGAGGGCTTCTGCAAAGATAAATGAGATTCAGTGCAGCAGGGCTTCAGATGCCACCTTGAGTTGCAGAGAGATGGCAGATTGCTGACAGAATCCATGCGTTAGGTAGTGTGTATCTGCCAACCTGTGTGTAATGATGCTCCTAATGATTACAGAAAGCTCCTTTGTAGCCAGTTGGCACTGGTGGGTTCAGAGATTCCAATGCCATGTTCTGAGTCATGTGTTTACTGCCTTGTTTTGGGAAGTGCCTGACTGCTTAATGCCAAGGGGGCAATAGTCCCCACAGGAAGCATAATTCAGCTGATGGAAATGTGAATTTACTTCCCTCATGTTTCCAGGCTACCTTCAGTAAGATTCCTATTGGATTCATTCCCCTTGGAAAGACCAGTACCCTGAGCCAAACTCTCTACCCTGGAAGCTTAAACCAAGTCCAGTAAGTTTTGCATGTGAGAGGGGAGATTTGGTTTTATTTTTGAGGGGGAAATGCTGCTTGGTAGTTTGGGTTTTTCAGATCTTTCTTCTGTTATCTCTCCTCCCTTCCTCTCTGGGTTACACAGTAATTGGTAGTCTTAAGGGCCTGATAGTCAATGAAATTTAAGGCAAATTTAAAACTCATGGAAGGAAATATTTTTTCTTAGGATGCACAGTTTATCCTGTGGAACTCCCAACCCCAAGATACCCTTGAAGTCAAGAGCTTGGCAAGATTCAAACAAGGATTGGGCATTTATATGGATAATGAGACTAGCCAGAGACACAATAGACAAAACAACCCAAAGGTTTTGGAAAGGATACAAGTTCTCCTGCTTCAGTGTATAAGCCAATATTTACCTAGTAGGTGCTAGGAAGAAACTTCCCCAGTATATAGGACAATATATCCCATATATGCCCACTGCAGGGCTTCTTGTGCTTTCCTCTGAAGCATCTGTTTAAGATTCTCCTGGTCACCAGGAGACAGGATAGTGGACAAAACAGACCATGGGTCTGATTCAGTCAGGCAGTAATCATATTTCTGCATTTCGCTATGTTAAACATAAGCTTATTTTTCTGTTTGTTTTAAAAAAATTTAATTAACCAACTTTTCTTCCTCTCCTCGTGTCTTTCTACCTTCCAATTTCTCCCATATTAATGGATTTATTCCCTTCACTGTGAGCTCTGTTCACTCTTGTCACTGTAACTCATTAGCATTCTGCTCTGTGGAAGCATTGCTGGTATACACAGTGCCTGCAAGCCAAACTGGCATAATATCTGATCCTTCATTAAAATTCCCAGAGTGCTTTGTGGCTCAACAAGATGGACAATGCTCTAATCAACAGGAGAATAAAAATAATTTATGTTTGGGATTTGAAGAAGTCATTTGAATTGAGAGATCTTATTGTCTGTTGATAACAAATTGCATAAATGGGGACCACAATATATTGGTGGAGTTGAAAAGAGTTTGTCAATAAGCTGCTTAACAGCCCATGTTAGTAACAGAACCTGAGTGCAGACATAAGAATGATAAATAGTAACATTTTAGATATTTGGACATTGGTTCCTCCTTTGCTTATTGGACTTAAATTCTGAGTTCAAAAGCCATAAAGAGCCAAGAAATGGACAAAAAGGTTCCTTTTCCTCCTTTAATGGACTGATTCAAGGCCCACTGAAGCCAATGGAAAAACTCCTATTGACTTCAGTGGATGTTGGATTGACCCGAAGTGTTTTATATATGCAGCTGTCATGGGAAATGTGCGCAATCTTGAACTCAGGTCTTATTCGGTAACTGAAGGAGGAAATGTTTAACAGGCTCTGTGGTACAGAATCTTAAACAATTTGTTGAGAGAGGCTTTTGAGGCCCATGTGTCATGATTTAATATTAACCCTGGGGGATGAACAGCAACCATCATGAGAAGCATGAAGGCTGGGTTAAGATAGGCAATAATGATGGGCACAATATAAGGCTAAAGGAGCGTAGAATAGATTAATTTAGTATAATAACGTACATTAAGTCCCTGAATCATTTTTATAAATTACACCATCTTAGAGCTATGGTATTTTTCAATCTCTCCCATATTTTATCAACGGTCACTGTCTTACCTTCAAAGCCTACAAAATCTAAGACAACGAGGAATGAATCTTGCCTTGTGCAAGGAAATAAATAGTATGTTCCCTTGTCCAGATAAGTGCACTGATACACTGCAAAAATAGCAGTAATATGCACCTGTATTTTGAGTGAGTTCAATCCTATGCACGGACCTCTGGCACATTCTCTGCTTGCCAATAGTAAAAGAAATTTGCAATTAGAATCCTTAAGGAGGTAGGGAATAGAGTAGGTACATGTTCCTTAAGAGTAGTTGGATGATGAACCTCTCTGAAAAAGTTTCACTGGCTTTTGTCATTCATTACTGCTGACTCCTTTTGCTTCCCATCCTATAAGAAAATGACACACTGTTTAGATTGTAAGATCTTTGGGGCTGTGACTGTCTCTTACTATATATTTATGTAGTGCCCAGCATAGTGGGGCCCTGATCTTGATCGGTCTCTGGATACTACTGTAAAACAAATAAATAATACTTCAAAAGCCCACACTGCTTTTTTGTGTCCGTCTGGCTCTTTTTCAGACACATTGCTGATGCTACCTTGGCCATTCTGAAGGGAGAGACAGTTCCACTTGATGTACTGCAGATCAAGGTAAAAAAAAAAACTGTTTAGAAATAGCACCCTCCACTCTCACTTTTAGGTGAAAACAGTATTCTGAACGCTTTTCTGTTTATTTCTCATGCACTCTGGCCATTCCATTCTCCATAGTATTGGGGAATCCTGTTAGCTAATGTTTACACAAGAATACTCCCCCTCCAGTCAGTGATGTCATCACTTTGTGCTTATGACTTTAGTCGTTATAGTGGAAATCCTTTCATTTGCCCTCCTAATGGGTTGCATACAATAAAGTGGGATGTTCTGAGCTAAAGGGAATATTTGAGTATTTAAAAATGTTTTGGGGAGGCTGAAAGTGCTCGATGAATGCATAACTTGCAAATGCTGGCATTTCTGGAGGAATGGGATAATAATAGCTGTGTGAATTGATTTAAAATACATCTTGTGTAGATATTGGGATTAATAACCTGCCATTGTGGAAAATCTGAGACTGGAAAACCTCTGACCATGCCTGTCGCCTTTCTGAGTACCTCCTTTTTCTGGTATATCTGTTCTGTGAGCAAAGAGCTGTCTTTCCAGCCGGTACTTAGTGGTGCTGTGCAGCACACCTTTCTTTTGGCTCCTGAGCTTGACAAACTAAAATAGTCGTTGCTGGATGTACAATCAAAGTGAACTGCTGGCACCTTGGAAACCTTCAGCTATGATTTCCTCTCTGTTGGAGTAGATAGAATGTACCACTTGAGCTTTGTCCAGCCCTTATTGGTTTTGGTTATTGCAAGACACCCTTGCTATAAAATTTTGCTTCTGGGATTGGTCATAGATTAGCTGAGTGACTGTTTTATGGTTGCAAAAAAGAATGTAAATGTGCACTCGTTGCTTTTCTTTACAGGGAGAGAAGGAGCAGCCAGTGTTTGCAGTGACTGGATTAAGATGGGGATCCTACAGAGATTCAGGAGTTAAAGTTAGCAAGTAAAGAAATACAATGTGTTTTTTGTAGCTGTGCCTTTTTTTTTAATAGCCCTTGGTATTTCCCATCCCAAAGCTTGCAGTGAGGTCCTTATGAGCTTTAGAAGAGGACAAACATGGGCAAGTTCCGTAGCATTTTACAATGATAAAGTATAAGGCATTTCAATGTTCCCTTTCATATGCATTTAGCATTTTACTTTCTGCTGACCTGATTTTGAAAATGTTAACCTCACGCTTGCTCTGTGATGTCCAATTCTGGAAGTTCTTTCACAGACAAAGCCAATGGGAAAGCTTTTTCCTGAGTCTCCTCTGAGAGGAGTAATTGTCCGTTGGGTTTCATCAGTCACCAAGGAAAAGACACACACGCAGACTCACTCATAATGTAATTCAACTCCAGCAAAGAACATTAGATGCAATAGAAATGTCCTTCAGTTCCTGCCAGGAGTGGCCTGGAATGTACTGTCTGCTGATTGTTTTCTGATCACTAAACTAATAAATGCTGGGTTTGCTCCAAATGAATAGTGCTGAGCTGTACTGCAGCTGTTGGGTGCCTGGGAAGCAAAGGGATGTGGTAGTTCATAAATGAACCACCTCAGTCAGCAGATGAGGGGTCGGGAGTTAGCAGAATGGGGTGACACGGCCTGGGTTGGATCAGAGCCTTTGTCACTAGGGGGTGCAGCAGCTGGTGAGGGTGCTAAGGTGCTTGCCACTGTGTGACAGGAGTGCCTCTTAGATGTAGTCCAAGTTTCCCATGGCCAGCAGCTAATGGGATGTATTCTCTTCTCCCCTAAACACCCACTAGCCTTCCTGCCAGTGGGTAGACTCCCACGTCTTCACTCATTCTGACACACTGCCAGCCCCTGATCTTTCCCGAGCAGTGATGTCCTTGTGCAGGACATGGTCCGCTTCAGACTCCGTATTGCATCGGTCGGTAGAAGGGAAGGCACCAGCTAAGGTGTGGCAGAGATGGAGTTGAGCCACAAGTTCAGCAGGGAAGGGACCGTGAGAGTAGCAACTGGTTCCAGGGATCTCTGTGGACTGCCTGATGGTTATCCCTCCATTCCAGTCTAGACACTCTCCAGTGGGACTGCCATGATGTTTTCTGTGGTCTTGTGTGGTGGTGGTCATGTTGGAGATGGGAGGCAGTTAGCAGACAGATGAGTCAGTGGCTTAGTGGTGACAGTGTAACGTGGGTGGCAGGATCCTGGTTGAGGTTTATGGAAGCCTATATAGTTTGGGTCTCCTACTCTCCAGAGCTGCTGAAGTTCATGTGCTATGTTGACCTTCTGCATGTGTCATTAAATGTCATCCAGTACTTATGGTACCTGTATTTTTATTATTTAAATACTTATTTGGTCTGAGAGCACTTTCAGGCAAGTAAACATTAGGAGCGCCTATTCCTTTAATTCAGAAGTAATTGATTTCACATCCTCCATCCCATCCCTTCATGCAGCCTGCTGAGATGCATCCTATCAGCTGTTGACCATGAGAACCTGAGTCGTTTTGGATTGTGTCAGATAACTTGGTGGCACTCTGCTGCTGAGGCGCTGGGCAAGCTGTAATGCAGGTTTTGTAGTGCATTTCCCCGTTCTGTGCAACCCAGCAATGGCACATTGGACTTGAGACATGAGTCTATTCCTGATTCTGCCACTGCCTTGGTGTGTGTAACCTTGGGCAAGTTCTCTGTGCTGCAGTTTCTCCTTCTGTAATATGAGGATAGTGATACTCTCTTTCATGAAGCACTTTGAGATCACTGGATTAAAAGTGCTAATGATTACATATTGCTGCTATTATGTTGCGGGAACTACACATCTTGTAGTGTATAAGTCTTGTGTAAGTCATTTTTGTTGTATCTTGAAGTTCAAGTGCACAAGAATAAACCTCAATGGAAAGCAAATGTATATACATTGGCATGTGTTGCATCAAGGAAGATTTTACTTTACCCAATGCCCCCTGAGTTTTCTCATGAATTTTGCCTCGGTTCTTTTCAGATACTGGTACCTTGGGCCTCTAAAAACCAAAGCAGCTCACTTTTTCAATACACTGAAGGTAAAGTATTATTGCATTACAAAATAAAAATAAAAAGCAAAGTATACCTAGCGAGGGGGGAAGAGAGGCAGAGTATGTGCACTGTATGTGGAGAAATATTCCATTCATTATAATTCCTTTGAGGCGTTCTAGTGACAACATAAACTAAGAGGGAAATTCAGCTAATTTAGATACCTAGAAACACATACAGCCTTAATTGTGAAGCTCTGAACCAGGTATGTTGTTTCTTACAATATATTGTAAAATTCCTGGTCTGAGGAACTGCTGGAACCATAATCAGTCACTAGAGGGAGCTAATAACCACTTTTGAAGCTAGAGAGAGGCTGGTGCAGCTGATAATTGGTAGAGGGAGCTCAGCCATCTTTCTCCAATTCAGTCTGTCTTCAGGCTTCCTTGTGGTAACGTTTCACCCCGATTTATTCATCTGATGTAAAAAATGCCTCTAAGTAGACTGCATGCGAGTGTTGATAGTCAGACAGAGGCTCCCAGGCGGGATAAATTGAGCACAAAGGTTAATTGCTTATATCTCAGTTTAAAGTTTTCAGATGCTTTAAGGGACAGGGTGAAGCTTAACATCTGACCTGTGTTAAAGGTGATGCACTTCTAGTCAGATTGTCCTCCTGATCCTCTTAACGTTAAAACATACAAACCTTCATAAAAATGCTATGATATTACTCAGGAATTGCCACAGCAGATCAGATCCATGTAGCCCACATCCTGTCTGTGATAGTGGCCAGCACAGAATGCTTCATAAGTCTCCATAATCGATAGTTATGCGGTAGCATGCCCATGAGAGAAGCATCTCCCTAACCCCAGGCAGCTAGGGGTTGTCTTTAGATCCTAAAGCAGAGGAGTTGATAATAGTATACATTTATATCTTACCAAGCATTACTGGGTATATTCATATTGTTCACATAAATGTCTGACTTAAAGAGCATTCTGATCTTTGCCTCAGTGATGTCTAGTGGCAGTGAATTCCACAGGCTGTTTATACATTGTGTTTTTAAAAATCTCTTTCTCATTTTTAAATCTCTTGCCTTTGTATTTCCTTGAGAGCCACCTTGTAGACAGAAGAGCCTCATCAACTTTTTCAGTGTCATTCATTATTCTACCGTTACCTTTTTCACCTTGTCTCTAAACTAAATAGTCCCAACTATTTTAATCTCTTCTTTTTTTAAAGTCTTGCTATGCCACTAATCATGTTCACTTCCCTACTCTGTACCTTTCCAATTTCTGCTGTACCCCTTTTGAAATGGGGTGACCATAATTGATCATAATAGTCAGGGTGAAGGACTTACCATGATTGTATATAATGTCATTACAGTGACTATTCTCCTTTATTCTAAAATGATGGTCCAAAACATTGCAGCTTTTTGAGCCATATCAGTAATTTGGAAGAAATACTAAGTTCAGGCCCTGCTTTTTCCCTAGGATCATTAATATTCTTATGCTTGTACTGCTCTTTCTGAACAATTTGATCAGTCCTATTAATGTGACCGTGAGCTATGATGGAATTTTTCACCATGCTTAGAGGTGTGGAGGAGAGAAGCTCTACATTGTGAGTCCTATGATCCAAAACAAGCTTGTAACTTTTTGGCTTCCAGTCCTCACCATTCTCCTGTGCAAAGAAGAATATATGTACCTTGTGCATCTGGGCTATCAGCTGAATTTCTGTAGTGTGTTAATTTCAATACCAAGCCAGTGGTTGGCATCATTTATTCCCTCTGGGTATGTATTTAGTCTTTTAGAAGTTAGTTAAAAAAGGAAGTAAATGGTGTCCCCAGTTTTAGCCACAGGCACTATTTGAGTAGCTAATGTTTTATTTTAGCATCTAAAATTCTGGCATTAGAATCAGAAATATCACTGGATAACAGTTAGAGCCCTGCGCGGATACAAAATTTGTGTCTGCCTCTGATCTGCAGACATGGTCTGCAGATATCCGCAGATTTGCAGGGCTCTAGTAACAGTGTTCTTTATGTTAGTGTTTTGCCTCTCAAATGCTTTATAAAGTTGCTAGAGCTGCCTCTGTGGCCCTATGATTAGTTCTGTATGTTGCCAGGCAGGAGAACTGGATTTCTAGTACAGATTTCTCTCTCTCATATCCTCCTGCAGCAGAGGCAACACACAATCAGCCCTCTGCCAGGGAGGAAATACACTTCATTGCTCTGCTAGGGAGGACTAGCTGAACAGGCTCTGGAGTCTTGTGTTATCCTTCCCAGCTGGGAGAATGTCAGCTCCCACATGGGAATCTGAAGGATGGAGAACCTTAAAGTGGGCTACGAGGGGGTGGGATCCTCGGGCTGTGAAGGGAATGTAGCTGGCACCTCCCACTCTCTCTCACAGAATAAGCAGATGCTTGCTCACCAGAAGGTCATTTTTCTTCCTCCTTTTTGGGTAAATCCAAGGAATGGCCTCAGAAACATCAAGCTTCCCTTACGTATTTGGGCCCAACCAAGAGACCCCCTGAGGAGCCAGAAGAGAAGCTGTCCAGACCCCCTTTGTATGTGAGGATTTACAGAAGGCTTTCACTGTATTGGGCATCTCCCCAAAAGGGTAAGCAGCATGTGTGTGGGCATAGACTCAGAAATGGGCTTTATCCAACAGTGCACCATCCAGTAAGGCTGTTTCATGGGGAAAGCACTGGAGCAGATCTTGTCTGCATGTGCTTTTATCCTTAGACTTCACTGCAGTGTATAAACATTGTCCAGGTTTTATTTCTGGTTTTCCTCCTTTTTCACTGTCTCCACCATCCCAAAAACCCTGTCAGGCTGGTTGCAGGGATGCGGCCATCGTGGTTATTGCTAGCTTGGCAATAATGACATTCAAAAAAAGGACAGAGAAGTACTTTGTATGCTCTGGCCCGCTCCCAGCAAACAATACGTACAACAAGAACTTGAGCTATTACTGGGCCAGCAAGTGCTCAGACACAGTGGCCATGAGCATGGAATGCCCAAGTAGACAGAAGTCAAGCACTTTGTAGAGAGACAGTGCAGGCACTTCTGGCGGTAGGGGGCCAATCATGCCACTTCCTAGTGGTCCCTGAATCCCTCGTCCTGCTGGACAGCCATGATGGCCTCAAAGGAAGCATGTTCTCATTTACTGGATGGAGAGCAAATATCGAGAGGAGTGAGAAATTTGGCCCACTACCCGGCCCCTTAGGAGTTCTTGGCGCTTAGTCCTTGGCCCAGCAGGGGGTGGGAGTGTCACACGGGCAGCGCGTTCAGCCCCTCAAGAGAGTGCCTTGCTTGCTCCACTGGTATTGATGGGCTTCCAACTCCCATCCAGTTCTTCTGGGCCAGAAGCCCTACACACGTAGTGATGAGCTGAAAGCAGGACTAAGTGGTGAGCACAGGCTATGACAGGGATGAGGAGACGTTGTCTGTGGGAAATAAATATTAGCACAACACCCTAAACGTCACAGCTTTTGGATTTTGCTGGAGTGGGGCTACATCCCTTTATTAGATTGCTAAGTGCTCCTGCTCTGTGAGCCCAAGAGTCCTGTCAATCTGGGGTCACTAGGGACTGCTTTTAAAGCATTTGTGCAATGTGCTGTTTGTCAACTTAACTTTCCCGCCCCAGCCCCCACAGCTTCCCTTCCCTATATGTCACTTTTTACGTTTGAAGGAAACAAAGCCTGTGGAAATAATGGGACAGAGGCACTTAAGCTGCCACCGGTCTTTCGTATGTCACAGCAGTGGATCTCTGGTCAGTGTAATTTACTTTCTGGCTAATGGTCTCTTCCCTTCTGGATTCTCAGAAATCCCCCAGGAGGCGACTTTGGAGGCCTGGGAAGAAATGCAGCTGTCCACCATTGAAATCTCCATCACAACTCAGAACAGGCAGCTTGACCTGACAGTAAGAGCACAGTCTAAATAAATCCCTTTCCGTGCAGAGCACTCCTTCCTTGCTGAACTCCCATCTTCCTGACTACACAGACTAAACTCTGTCCTTGTGACAGATTTCAGAGTGGTAGCCCTGTTAGTCTGTATCAGCAGAAAGAACGAGGAGTCCTTGTGGGACTGCAGAAGAATCTGAGAGGGGGCCAGTTTTAAGGGTCATTATAAAGATCCTGTGAGACTGGATTGCAGAAGCCAGGTTGGGGCAGAGAGGGCAATGTGCGCGTAACAGGAAGCTTTCAGTAACCAAATGAAATCCTAAAGCTTTCATGGCAGGGGTTAGGCACCTCCTCTCCTTGCCCCATGGAAAAGTGGAGATATTATTTACTGATGCTGAAATGAAGCACTCAGCCTGGATGTGTGCCTGGAATGTTGACCCTGTCCCTCTGCCAACTACAGAGCGAAGGACTCAGAAATGCTGGCACTAAAATGAGGACTGTGGCCATTTTAAATTAAAGAGGACAGGAGCTGATCATTTTTATTTATTTATTTTGTGAGGGACGGGGGAGAGACAAGTAAAGCTGTCCCCGTGAGAGCCTCCTTGGCGCAATATGCTGCTGTTTGTTTCAAGCACCCCTAAGACCATCTCTGGCTGGAGTCCATGTTTCATAGCAAGGATATCACAGCAAAGATTTCTGGGTTGATTTAAGTCTTTAGTTCTGATGGAAAGTGCTGGACTGACATTCTCAGTGATCAAAGCCCTTTGTTTATAGGACCAGGTTCAAAAACAGGCTACTTAGTGTAAGCTTCCCCATACTGCTCTGCCCCAACATGCCACAACATGGCAGTGCGGGGATAGTTTAATTTCCACGCAGCCTTTGGCCTCCCTGCGCAGGCTACCAACAGGAACTGGACTGAAAGCATCCACAGTCCTTGATGGTAACAGCTTTGGTCACTACTGAGCTGGGCTGGATTAGAACCTGTGATCTAAAGTGAAGACCTCAGTGTTCCATGATCATAATCCAGTCCCTAGGGCCACTTCTTCATTTCCATTCACTTGGCCTTTCTGTGCAGCAGCAGCGCTAGTGGCACTTTACTAGTCAATGGGGAGGGGCATGTGCTCGCTGCTGTGGTCACCAGTGCAACTCCATGAACTTGCCATCTTTTGAGTGAGTGACTGGAGGAACAAGACAGTTTACATAAGTGCAGCTTCACCCCCATTAAACAAGCATCTTCATATCATATCTTATCCCCACCCATCTGGATCCCCTTAGGTCCTCCATGCTTTTACACTCATCCCTGAGACCACATATAATGGTCATTGTCCCCCCAGCCTGAAGGGACTGGATAGAGACTCTTTGGAATCTATCACATAGCTCATTAATCAGCCATAGGCATCTCAGATGAGTAACATGAGTCATTCCTTCCTCCCTCCCATCCCAGGCTCAGGTCTGATCTACACTAGATAGGGTTGACTGGCATAGCTATACTGGTATAGCTATATCAGCCAATTCTCCTAGTTTAGATTCAGCTTATATTAGCAAAAGAGTGCTTTTTCCAGTGTAGCTTACACCAGTTCCGCAGATGAAAAAAGCTATACTGGCAAAAGAACTTCTTTGTCAGTCTATCTGAATCTACACTAGGGCTTTTGCCATAATAGAAATGTTTAAAAAAATCATACCCCTAGCCAACATTACTGTAAGGGCAAACATTCCTAGTACAGGCCTGACGTAAGCATATGTAGCAAGTAGGAAATCAAGACAATGGGTCAACTGAGACGGGAATTTAAAGGGACAGTGTCAGATATACTTTGACCCCAAATCTATATTTCCTACAGATAAGCTTTTACAAAATCAAGGACCAAAAGAAATGCTTCCATCATTTCATGTTTTTTAACTCCAGTGGGCATCATTTTTTTTAACCAATAAACATTTCCTCTTGCAGCACTTGCTGGCCAAATGTTGCAGCATTGTGCTACGTAAGAACCTGAAAGAAGCATTGACTAGGAACTACTGTATTGTGAACAGAAGTCAGACTGAATAGCCTACTTTCATTGTCCTACTAGTTGCATGAAATGCAAAAAGAAACCAATGTCATAAATGGTAAAACGATCATAAAAATTGGTTTAATATTTTTGTTGAATATGTGATTTTGTGTTTGGTACAGAATAATGGTTCGTAAGGAATCATTAGGGATCATTTTTAACCTGATGCTGACCATTTAAGTCAGGAAAAAAAATTTTTTCCTCCCATCCCTTATAAAATACAACTCAACCCTCTTTTTTGTGGGACAGTGCGGGATGTGGAAAAGAAGTCTCCTTAAAGAGGGCTTCCAGCACATGCTGCAGTATGGAGGGTGTGATGCTGCAGCAGAAGCACTAACAATTTGGATTCTAAATCTTTTCCATAGCGAACAGAAGACTTCATGAATATTTGCATTGAACCAGATACAGTCGGCAAGGGAGACTTCATAAATAGGGGGTGAGTACGGGGAGGCTGCCGTGGGCCATCAGTTTTTCTAGTCACAAAACTGACCGTGTTTTCTTGGCTTTTGTGCTGCAAGGACAAAAGTGGGGAATGCCTTGTGGTGACTGTGGGGTTTGTTCATTCAAATACAGGTTTAATTTTCTTGTTTTGGAAGCAAGAGCCAATGTTGTGTGGCTAGAGCTCCCCTCCCTACCTTCTAGGATTTCGGCACCTTCCCACTTTCCTCCCGCCCAATGCTGACTGACATTGTTATTGGTATAACACCACCAAGAGGCCAGGTGCTTTAAAGACAGGTGGGAAGATAACATCCCTGCCCCAGAAAGCTTGCAGCTTAGATGAACGATGTGGGGGCTGGGATACAGCAGAATCAACGTGACGGCACTGGTGATGTTTGGCACGTGCCTTTGTTAGTGCCAGGATTCAGTTTTTAAGGGAAGGGGTAGAGATCTTCAAACCTTCAGCTTACTAACACATCTCTGAAGTGAGGTCTCAGCTGGAAAGGCCTCTTGGAAGAAGTGCATTTTAAGGAGGGACTTGAACCAATAGAGTGGCAGCATGGGCAGACCAGAGGTCCCAGGCATGGGCGCCTGGTACATGGAAGGAGCTCTGGAGTCTCCTCACCACCTTCCTCACCCCCTCCCCTCTGCTTGGGATCCTTTCCTGTGAGATGCTCATTTCTCCTACTCTGTAAATGAGCCACTTGGAGGCACTCAGTGCTGATCTGAGCTTCTTTCCTACCTCCTCTAAGGACCCTCAATACCAAGTTTATCACAGTTAGTCCTTGTTGAAGTGGAGTGTGAGGCTTCTAGAGAAGCATCACAAGAGGTTCCCACAATATCAGATTCTGCTTATTCCAGCAGGCTGATCTTTTGGTTGCAGCTGCTGTTTTCCAGTCCTAGGGCCCCCTCTAGTGAAACCAGATGGAAAGGTGTGGAAATGTCATAAGCAGCTTTTAGGTGCTGCATGGTTACTGCATGTCTGTACCTTGTGTACAATATTAATAGCAGTAGCAGGCAACTTATTTGAGCACTCCACATTACCTCTGTGGGAACAGTATCTCCAGAACTATGAATACATAAGTGGCATAAGATCAGGTGGCACTGGGTGTAAATTGCATCGGCCATGTTGATTGTAGGTTGCCTGCCATTTGAATCTATGCTGTAAAGACTTTATGGAAGGAAATGTTTATGATACTGTTACCATCAGCAGCAAAAGGAATCTGCCTGAGCAGGAGAAGGGAAAAAAGGAGATTGTGGTCTTGCCTGGGACATCTCACCACCAGGAAGGTGCCAGTGAATTAGTGGGAATTCAGAGAGAAAAGCATCTTCCATTCACAGTCAGCCACCAACACACTCAACACAGGTTGTTTCCCAGCTGGATTGGATACATGGTTCCCAGCAGTATGTCACATTCTGTGATTGCAGTTACACCTTCGTGCAGAAAGCCTCTGAAGAATGTAACCTCATGCAGCTGGCTGCATGCACCCAATGCCTCTTTTTAATCTAGTCCCAGCATTTTGTAGGTAAATCAAGAAAGAGAGAATAGAGGGAGAGGGTCTGCTCAATCCTCGAAAGAGAAGACTGATTAAAAAAGCCAGAGGTGTACCAAACCAGGCCACTGGGAGGGACACCAATAGAAAATGCCACCTGAAGGAAAAGCTCTCAAAGGACAGCGCCATCAAAGCCACCTCATCACACAGTCCCTGCTGACAGCCACCAGAGCAGAGGAGCTTATCTTTGGAAGCATTTGAGGAATCATTTATGTAGAGGAGTTTTGTCCCTTTTTACCTAGCCAGGGGGTGGAGAAATTTGTGGAAATGTATTTCTGCAGGCATTGGGGTGAATCTGTCAGGACTGATAGTGCCTCCCTCTCTGCAATCTATGTGGGAAATCAGAAGATGAGTTGAGATTGAAAGTAGTGGATGCTTTGGAACCTGAAGGGAGTGCTGGAGGCTGAGTGCCATCGGATTGCAAAGTGAGATTTAGGTCATACCAAGCCCCAGGACTGTAGATATCAGACGTGGATAATAACAAGCCTCTGCAGCTAGGATTAAGTCAATATTTAAGTTGAGGTGATTACATCATAGCCCCATTTCAAACTGCTGCTCTGTGGGGGGGAAAGGGAGATACCCCGTGTACCACCACTAATTTTCTTTCCCACTCCCCAGCTTGAGCTCTGTATAAAATTATAAGGGCCATCACCTAAGGGCATGAGCTTGGTTACCAGGTGGAGTAAGTCAGGCATTTCTCCATTGTACACCGTTGTGTGTTATGATGGGGTTTGGGGTCCTCATAACTGTTTAGCATTGGCCACTGATGGAGACTAGGTTATGGATAATCGTTCTCTTGTGGTATGTTCCAGCGACAGCATGTATTGCCAGTTGGTGGTGTGATTCAGGGAGTAGCCTTTTGCCTATGTGTGGGGGAGGGGGGGCAGGGGGGGTGGTTAGAGTATATAGTGGGATATTGTTGCCTAAGAAAACTTTGTTGTTGTTAGGTATTTTTGTTCCTGGTTCTTTCTTTCGTCTTACTCTGCGTAAGAGACCAAAGTAAGGATCTGAATAAATAGTAAACCCCTTATGACCCTTACATAGGACCTCTTGGGGGGGTAATTACACTGGTTCTAGCTGCATACCTGTTTGCTTCTCTAACACCTTCCCTTTCCTGATCTTTTTGTTACCTGTCTCTCTCTTGCCTTCCCTGATCATGCAGTTTGATCCCCATGGGCAGACTCTGGACCCAGGTAGAGGCCCATTGACTTCAGTGGGGCCCTTTGCAGACAGAGGGATCTGCCTGCACAGATGTATTTGCAGGATTCCGAGTCCTATATACTGCTATGAGAATGTTAACTCCCTTGAATTCACTCATTAATCTTTTAATATAGATGGTTAAAAACAACCTTCCCAATGTCTACGTTGCTTGTCTCTTCACCTGTCCCTTTCCTGTGGTATCTCAGTTTTCCTTTCTGTTGCTTTGTCCTCCCCCCCTATTTGTGGTCCTCTTCCCTCATCCCCTATCCCCCATGACTTCACAGCATGAATTCTAGGAGTGTTTGCATTCCCAAAGCCATGTCACTCTTTTGAGGGGGATTTCCTGATTATATATTCTTAGGACATCCATTACTGAGTGATGTTTGAACCCCTCTCCCTTTCTTATCAGCCTGTTACAGCCTTCTGTGCCTTAGGCCTTGTCTACGCTACAGGGAAAAGTCAATCTAAGCTACGCAATTTGAGTTACCTGACTAGCATAACTCAAGTTGATGTAGCTTAGATCTGCTTGTCGCGGGGTCCACACTATGTGATGTCGACGGGAGAGCGATTTGTGGTCAATTTTAGCGGGTCTTCACTAGATCCACTAAATTGACCACCAGTGGATTGATCGCTGCGTGTTGATCCCTTGGAAAGAGTAGAAAATCCCTAATAGGACAGATAATATTCTGGACAGATAATATTGCAGTAACTCCACCTGTTTTGGAGATCTGTTAACTCTTGTGTGGAAATAACCATGATTATTTTGGCCTGCTTCTTGAGAGCTACAATACACAAAGGTTGGGACTGTATTACTCTGTTTGCCTGCCTGGGCATGTGGGAGCAGAAAAAGCCATACAGCAATCAGTTCTTTTGGGGTTTGGGGGAATTCTCTCTTGTACAGTGGGTCAGTAAAAGGTCTGTGTGCCACTGAAGCCCTCTAAATGACGCATATGTTAATGGGCCTTGTGGAATGCATAGACCTTGTGCTGCCTCTGTGCACTGAGGTGAATTTAACCCTTGATAAATTAACAAAAGGATCTGAATATATGAGAGTATTGTTTTTACCAGTTGAAGAGGAAGGATGAACCAGAGGGTAGTGTGCTGGCCTGGGACATGGGAGACCTGGATTCGTGTCCCTGCTCTCCCACAAACTTCCTGGGCAAGTCTTTTAGCTGCTCTGCGCCATTCCCTATCTGTACAGTGGGGATGATAGTACTTGCCTAAAAACACCGTTTAACATAAACATATTAAAGACTGAGGTGCTCATATACTAAGGCAATGGAGGTCATGTAAGTACCTAAAAGAGGCGGACTGATAAAGTTTACGCAAGTGAACATTTTGTTTAGACTAAGTAAAATGAATGGATTTTGTACCTCCAAACAGGAGTGAAACTTATAAAGCAACCTTTGCTTTTCCTTGTGCCAGTGATGAAAGTGGAAGAACTTTTGTCAAACACTAGCTTAAAAAACCCAGTACGTCTGATTCTAACTTCTGTATTCAATCACGTAACTATTTACTGAACATTTTTTGAGGTCATCAGTAATTTTTGTGGGTTTGGTGCTATACGAGGAAGACAGGAATGATACAGCTTGCATGTAAGTAGACATCACAAACATATGAGATGACACAGTGGGGAGATGCTGCTCAGGACAAACCCAGAGCATCACTAAGCTTGGGGTGCTAAAGGTCAATATTGAGATGAATTGACAGTTGTGTGGCAAAGAAGCATAGGAGGCACTAGCTGTCCAGAAAGCGCTAGCTGTCCTTCATGCTTGCAACCACAAAGGCTCTCCTACTTTCTTTTGAAAGGAAGAAATGAAATGAACAAGCAGTTGATGACCCTCCTGTATGTCTTGCACCCCTAACCATGGGGGGGAGGGATAGCTCAGTGGTTTGAGCACTGGCCTGCTAAACCCAGGGTTGTGAGTTTAATCCTTGAGGGGGCCATTTGGGGATTGGTCCTGCTTTGAGCAGGGGGTTGGACTAGATGATCTCCTAAGGTCCCTTCCAACCCTAATTATCTATGAAACCATGGTTGCTTCTGTTGGAAGCTAATATTTCTTTTTCCTTGTTTGATTTGAACAGAAGTCAAAAGATGTGTGACCCCCATTTGTGCTCCAAAGGAAGTCAGTGTGTCCAAGCCAGCAGATGCATCTTGCAACTTTCAGAGGTGAGAAGCCAGAAATTGTGGAAAGCTGAGTCACTTGTTTCTTAATGTGACACACTAAGAAACCCAACTCCCACATTGACAGGTGGTCATGCTGTCCTAACTGTGAATAAGGCAAGCCACCTCCAGTGCAGCCAGTCAGAAAGACGAATGGGTCCCAAACCAGGAGACCCAAGTTGTAACCCCCAGTCGGGCGTCACTACTGTATATGTCTGTGGCTAGTGTAGGAACTGTGTGGCCCAGCTCCAGAAGCAGCTCATTGCTGTCCATTCGGCCAGCAAAAAGCGTCAACACGCTTGCAGTGTGAGTAGAATAGGAAAATGGCCTCCTGTTAAACTTCACGTCTTAGTGTGTGCACATCCCCTCTGCTGGCTAGGCTCTGAATACTGAGATCTTTCTTTAAATTGCTAGTCTAGAAGGGTTCTGCCAGAGGTGAAAAGATGGGGAGCAGAGGTGTGGGTTTATGCTAACTGAGCTGAGGCCAGAAGGGAAATAATGGTCAAAAAGGTGCTACAGATATAAATCCCAAGACCTTAGATAAGTGGGCAGGTCTTCCACTGAGAAATGGTTTGAGTAGATACATTTTTAGTTGCCTCCTAAAAATAAGGCAGCGGGGTAGATGTTAGCTTGGGTTTAACATCCCAATACATCTTATTAAGAAGACTAGGCCCTGGATTTGGAAAGATATAGAGGCGATCTACTAGGTTACGTCCACATCTTTAGCTGTTATGATCCTCTTCAAAGACCTGATCTGCCTCATGGAGAATGAGGTCCATTCCCTGGCCGAGTGGCCCCTCCCAGGAGAATCTTTGGCACTCCGCTCTTCTGGTAAAGTCCTCACCCAGACATCCAGATTGAACAATGAATGTTTTCATTAGCCAGCTTCCTCGTTCACACACGGCTTTGACATGATCAGAATCTGTGGCTTTGAAAATACGTGCAAAACTGTCCAGCTCACAGCTGGATACAGTCAAGTATAAATAGGTAGTCTGTTAACAAGACAAACTTGGTTTACTCTTTAACTGCTGACGAGGCCTTTAGTAACAGAAGACAAGCACGTGATTTATGAACAAAAGGTAAAGCCGTTACCATGTTGAATGACTGGCATTAATCACTGATGATTTTGTGTGTGAGAGTGTAAAACAAGTGTGAGAGCAGGATTGTTTTGAACAAAAATAATCCTGTCTACTACTTTTTCAATCTCAAAGAAAAACTCTGCCCAGCTCTAAATAGTAATTCCAAGGGCAAAGAATCCTTAAATCTAAACAATGCAGATCATTTAAGTAATCTAGCATTTAATTCCTGCCAAATTGCCAATTAGTTACTAAGCCAGGTAATATTTTACGCAAGTGTCGGTTAATACATTATGTGCAACCAGTAACAGCTCTCTATGTAGTAGTGAGACTAAACAGGCTGAAAGGCAGAGAGGGTCAAGACCCAGCAGAGAACCCAGCTGTATTCTGGAGTGGAGACGTAAGTGAGCACAGGGTACCACTGTTACAGCACTATTGTAACACTTGTTTCACTATTAAGTCTGACCTACGCTTGATTCTACACAGGGCACCGAGAGCTTCTTTGGCATAGACAACGAGGAATATGAGGCCATGCCTGTGGAAGTGAAACTGTTACCCCGGAAGCTCCAATTCTTCTGTGACCCCAAAAGGAGAAAACAGATGCTCCAGCCAGCAGTGCAGTGAGAAGTCACCTCAGAGGGACCAATCTCATCAGGATCTTCGGGATCACTCAGGCGAGCGCTAACCTGATTAACGCCATCGAGTCATTAGTTACTTGGCCAGTAAACACACAAGGTATTGGCACCTTGGTGGGAACTGCTGACTTGGCAAGTACCAAAGAGGTAAAAAGTGTACATTTGACTCTGAGAAACAGACTAAGTTAGTGGTGTCTTTTTTTAAAGAAGCCGTCACTGTTCCATGTACGATACTAGAGGTGAGTGCTGTAAGACAGATGCTACTGTTCTGCTGCAAGTCTGTATTAAAGAGGAATGAAAACACACTTCTATGGGTTTGAGAGTTTGGAGCCATCTTTCTTATCTGTGTTTAGAGCTGAGAATTCTGGGATTTATGGAAAAACTATGAACAAGATGGTACTGGGGTTAACGAGAGGGGAGCTCATGAAGTTCAGGAATTGCCACACAAGAACAGATACATGCGTCAGCTAGTCTGATCTCCCATCTCCTTTTGACAGTGATGGATGCTTTAGAGGAAGGCATAAAACTCCCACAATGCACTTACATAATGATGTCTTACTGTATTGGAGAGAGGGAAATACTTCTGTGACCTCAAATTATGCTCTTTAAGTGTGGGAACTGAAACCATTAATTTTATCGTAACTAGTGTAATTTCAGATACTCAAGACCTTCCATATGGAAACCTCCTGGCTTGAGAGCATCCCCACACTTAAGACGATTCTGCTCCATTCATATTTGAAGATGATCTCTGCAAAACAAACCCTTTGCTGGTTCCTTGAGTGGATGGCTTTGTTTTGAATATTTATTTTTTGGTTCTTCAAAAAATATTCAGCGCCAGAGTTCTACTAGTTAATGACACTCTACAAAATTAGCCCTTTGATCCTGTTTATGGGTGCTGCTTTCTAGTAAGTTCTCCTTTTTGTTCTTGCAGCACTATAGTATATAAAATGGAGCAGTGAACTGGCCCTTTTAGCCTATTCCTTACTGTAGTCCTCTTTTTCAAAATTAAATGGCCATTATCCTTTCTAAGAAGCTGCCACCTCCACTCAGCCACCTAATTACTTTTGTTGCTCTTTCTTATCTCTTTACCATGACTAAAATGAAGTCATAGCACTGATTAACATTCTTTTTCTATCCCTTAACCCTCTGAATAGTCCTAACAGCTTAGGAGAAGTGTGAGGTTTTTATTAGTGATTTTTTTTTTTTAGCGTGGCCACTTATTAGGGGCACCTAAGCCTAGCTACTCACCACACCCCATGTTATACAAACAGGAGTAGCTGGGTTATGGTATTCATTGAGTTATCGAGGCTTCCTAATGCTCTGATTCCTGCTTTCATCATGAACCAGTAATGAATAATTACAGTCCCAAGACAAAGAAAAAGAAGGAAGTCATGTTAAAATGTGAGCTTTAATAGTTTAAAAACAAAACTGCTGTTCTGATGTGCAACTTCCTCGTGGCCCCTAGGTGTGCAGACAGGCTCAGTTCTGTGGAAACAGTTCAGCCTTTAAAAGCCAGGGCTGCTCTTCTCACTGAGAAATACAGGTGTCACTAGGCCCATGCAAGTTGCTCGTTTGCAGCTTAGTGGCAGCTCTGGAAACCACTTTCCAGTTCAATTACCCTAACTGTTGAAGAAATAACTCCAGCACTCATCAGTCTGCCACATGGATGGTTAGAGCAACATGGTTTAGTAAATAAGGAAACTGGCTGAAAACCCCCTGCAGAATTTTGCAAAATCTGGGGCTCCCTTTTTATTAATAGTGGCCTAGAGGTTAAGGTACAAGCCTGGGACTTGGAGAGGGCTGCACTCAATTCCCTCTCCTGTACAGATTTCCTGGGTGAGTGCAGCCACATCACTTAGAGAGAGACACAGACTCAGTTCCCTAGCTGTAAAATAGGGTAATAACATTTCCCTTCTTCACAGGGCTGGTGTGAGCATACTATGGTAACAGGGCTATTTAATTACTATCCATAGACAGAGCAATGCTATTTCTCTGGGACAGACACACAGGTGACTAGGGGAGAGGCTGTTCTAGATTTGATTGACAAATCCAGAGAAACTGGTTGAAAAATGGAAGGCAGCATAGGTGAAAGTGATCGTGAAGTGGTAGAGTTCATGATTCTAAGGAAAGGTAGGAAGGAAAACAGCACAGTAAAGACAGTGAATTTCAAGAAAGCAGACTTTAGCAAATTCATGGCATTGGTAGGTGGGAAGTAAGTCTAAGAGGGAAAACAGTTCAAGAGACTTGGCAGTTTTTCAAAGAGAAATTAAGGGCACAAAAGCAAGTTATCCCACTGCATAGGAAGAATTGGAAGCATGACAAGAGGAGACTCTAGTGTAACCAGGAGATCTTCATTGATTTGAAACTCAAAATAAGAGTCCCACAAACAGTGGAACCTAGGTCAATTACAAAGAATGAATATAAGCAAACAAGTATGTAAGGACAAAATTTAAAAGGCCAAGGCCCAAAAGATTAAACTAGCTACAAACAAAGGGTAACAAAACAATACAGTAGAAGCAAGAGGAAGACCAAGGACAGGGTAGGTCCATTACTCAATGAAAAGGGGAAAACAGGAACAGAAAATGTAAAAGTGGCAGAAGTATTAAATAACTTGTTTCGGTTTTCACCAAAGGAGGTTAACAGCGATGGGACATCTAACACAGTGAATGACAGTGAAAATGAAGTAGAATCAGAGGCTAAACTAGGGAAAGAACAAGTTAGATGTCTTCAAGTCACCAGGGCTTATGAAATGCATCCTAGAATACTTGAGGAGATGAGCCATTAAAAATTATCTTTGAAAAATCATGAAAAGGGAGAGATTCCAGAAGATTGGAAAAGGGCAAATATAATGCCCATCTATAAAAAGGGAAATGAGAACAACCCAGGGAATTACAGACCAGTCAGCTTAACTTCAGTACCCAGAAAGATAATGGAGCAAATAACTAAGCAATCAATTTGCAAACACCTAGAAGGTAAATCCATGCTGTTACCTTTCACCTTATTGTCAAGAACAAATCATGTCAAAGCAATGCAATAACTTTCTTTGATAGGGTAACAAGCCTTGTGAATGGGGCAGAAGTGGTAGATGTGGTATATTTTTACTACAGTACAGCTTTTGATACTGTCTCGCATGACCATCTCATAAACAAACTAGGGAAATACAGCCTACATGGAGCTATTACAAGGTAGGTGCATAACTAAGTGGAAAACCATTCTCAGAGTAGTTATCAGCGGTTCACTATCAAGATGGAAGGGTGTATCAAGTGGGTCCTACAGGGATTAGTTCTGGGTCTGGGTCTGGGTCTGTTCAACATCTTCATCAAATGATTTAGATAGAGTACACTTATAAAGTTTGCGAACTATACCAAGCTGGGAGGGGTTATGGGTGCTTTGGTGAATAGGGTTCAAAATTCAAAAATGATCTGGACAAAGGGGAGAAATGGTGTGAAGTAAATAGGATAAAATTCAGTAAGAACAAATGCAAAGTACTCCACTTAAGAAGGAACAGTGGATCTCACACTGCAGAGTGTGATCTGGGGGTCATAGTGGATCACAGGCTAAAGATGAGTCAGTGTAACACACTTGCCAAAAAAAAAAAAAAAAAAACCCCCACATTATTCTGGGATGTATTAGCAAGAGTGTTGTAAGCAAGACATGAGAAATAATTCTTCTGCTCTACTCTGCACTGATTAGGCCTCAGCTAAAGTACTGTGTCCAGTTCTGGGCACCACATTTCAGGAAAGATGTGGAGAAATAGGAGAAAGTTCAGAGAACAACGATTAAAGGTCTAGAAAACATGACCTATGAGGGAAGATTGAAAAAAAATTGGGTTTGTTTAGTCTGGAGAAGAGAAGATCGAGGGGGGAAAT
Source organism: Chelonoidis abingdonii (assembly GCF_003597395.2). Taxonomy (NCBI): domain Eukaryota; kingdom Metazoa; phylum Chordata; order Testudines; family Testudinidae; genus Chelonoidis; species Chelonoidis abingdonii. The sequence continues at coordinate 110,755,474 of NC_133769.1, forward strand.
AATAGTTTTCAAGTATATAAAAGGTTGTTAGAAAGATGAGGGGAAAAAAATTATTCTTTTTAATCTCTAAAGATAGGACAAGAAGTAATGGTCTTAAATTTCAGCAAGCGCTGTCAGGGTGGTTAAGCACTGAAATAAATTGCCTAGAGAAGTTGTGGAATCTCCATTATTGGAGATTTTAAGAACAATTTAGACAAACAGCTGTCAGGGATGGTCTAGATAATACTTAGTCCTGCTGTAAGTGTAAGGGCCTGTTATAAATGACCTCTTGAGGTCACTTCCAGTCCTACAATTCTACGAAATCCTTGGCCCATTGACAGCAGTGGATCCAGCCCGGGCTGTTACAATTACATACAGCCCTGTAGTACAAATAATCAAGGGTTACACATAAGATAGATCTTATGATCTGCTTAAGTAGTTGTGACTAATACAAAGTTCAGAGACCTCTTGGAAGTTTAAGCAGCTTCCACTTTCCTTTCTCTCTCCCCCCCTGTGGGAAAGAACTGGGTTCTTACATACAGACCCATTTCAAATCAATGGTGAGAATGCCACTGTAGACTCTGATGGAAAGGCTGTTGCTCTCTCCTTTAAACACAGAAGTTAATGTGAGGTTAGAAAGACTCTGATCTGAGACATTACAGCTTTGTCACATGGCTGTTATGAGGGGACAGATGGCATGCCATAGTCACATTAAAAAAACCTAAAAGCACCGTGTTAAAGGCAAAGTACTTTCAACATTTCTGCAGAAGGATTTCCCACTAGCTCTCAATGACAAAAAGACAGTGTCACATCTTGCCCTCCTTTTAATCAAAACAAACAAACAAGCTTTACTGTTAAACACATTCTCCTCCTCTTCCCCCATCCCAAAACGCACTTCTTTACCAAGACCTTCTAGCGGCACGAGGTTTAAAAAAACACCCAGAACAGCAAAGCACTACACAGGGTTGCAATAATTCTCAAGAGTTGACTTTTGAAGGAAGAGGGGAAGAATTCAGATTCATGTTGCCTGTAATACTAGGAGGAAATATGTGCAATAATGCTTTGTCTTCAAAGGCACAAACCAGTAACTGCTTCTTTAGCAATTCTTAACCCATCCCTCTATACCACGCTGTTGGGTTGCTCACATCTACCCTAAGGTTGCAGAACTACCACTGCTTTCACTACCAAGAAGCCAGACATGAGGAGCAATTACTTCAGACAGCCAAAGCAGGTGAGTCACAACACTGCCTCATATTTTGGCAGCAAATTCCCTCCAATAGAGCAACAAGGAGGCCCTTCTTGTTTGGATACTTCTCACCTCCTGAAGCAGCTGCCTTTCAAGAAAGGCTTATGGAAACCGGATTACACAGCAGAGCAGACAGACTATAGCTATACAGCCGGGATGCAAGTCAGCAGATTCTTTTACCCTAGCTATGCTATCACTTTGCTGCTCCTCCTTTATCCTCTTCTGGCAATGCCCTCTGATGAAGCTGGTTTTCTGACAGCGCATGAACACACACGGCCCTGCTACAGCTCAGAAACATGTTAGAAAGATTTAGGTTGCAGAGGGCCGTAAGCTCTCAAGGATACAAACTAAATGCCTGCTCCTACTCAAATGAACAGAACTACCAACTTCAGTGGGAGTAGGAAAGGGCCCCCAAAAGCTGATCAGAGCAAAACTCCTAGTCAAGCTATAGCAAAAAGGAACTAGGTGATTGACATTTCAATGCCTTTGTTTATTCCTAACATAGGTTACTCAAACCGCAGTAATGAATGTCTGCCATACCTCCTCCTTGCAGAGAGAATCTTCTTGGGTGGGATGGCTAGTGAGATAGAACTCAACAGAAATGAGGTGGGAGGGCACCAACTGAGGGCAGAGTCAAATATGGATTGTATTGGGCAATTCAGCTTGAAAAGAGGTCAAAACAAAAGCAAAACAAAAATCAAGAGAGCCTTCCTCAGAAGTGACTTTTTAATTGCAACCAGCTCTGTTCAAGTTCTTCAGTCTGTCAAATGCTACCCTTGTAGGGAAAATTAATGCAATACAACCGCAGAGGACAGACAACAAAAGCAGCAGCATGTTTTTCTCCTGTAGGAAAGTAGTCAGAGTCCAGGAGAAGCAGAGAGAAAAAAGACTCCACTTTGCTGACCCAGCACTTGGAGGCTGTGATGTGCTACATATTACACTAATTAAAATAGCACTAGGAGGGCCTTGATTTGCCTGTGCCAGGTTGTTTCCCTCCTTTCCCTTCCCTCAACCTCAACTCTCTGCTCCCTTGGGTTAGGAAAGACCTTGAATCTCAAGTAAACAACTGAGATGTCTGCTAGAGATAAACCCCATGGAGAGATGGAATGTGCCTGCGTCTAAGCACCTCAAAAGGCACAGATGCTAAATCAGTGATGCAGTGCAGGAGATTCTTTGAGGGGGAGGTGTGTTTAAATAAATACATGGGTTGAAACAAGGAACAGAGGGGAAGGTAGGGTGGTCAGGCTGAACCCTATCCAGCAGCAAAATCCAGAAGAAAGGACTGGAGTGTCCATTCTGTTTATGGCAAGGAACACTTCCATAGTAGTTACAGGGCTAGAACATGAAATGCTGGATTATGGCTAATAAGAGAGCCAAGATGCTGAAATAAGTCTAGGGGAAAGGGCAGCTAGATTATTATGGTCTCAGTTCAAACAAGGTACTTAAGCATATGCCTAAGTTCAAGCATGTGAGTAAACCTACTGAAGTCACCAGGACATAGTCAGTGGTACTGCCTTGCTGAATAAAGGCCAGTAAGAACATCAAGTGCTGCAAGGCAGCTAGTTACTCCTAGGACTTAGCATCATACATTCAAGTGTTGCAAGGGGAGGAAGGCATCCTGAACACAGCCAGCCTTTCACAGGAACAAGCAAGGGGCCCTATTGTCCAGCCAGTGGTCACTGGTCCACACCTATTGCTGAGGAGTGAGAAATCTCTAGGCTGAGGAGAAGCAGAGCTAATGGGCAGGAAGAAAAATCTGTCACTTTGTCTCCTCTCCCTAACACACACACACACCTCTCTCACTTTCACGTCTGGCAGCTGAACCAGAAGAGAACTCCAAGCCACAAGGGAACTCACTGCAAATAGTAAGGCCAGGCTACAACCTCCTGTACCTCTCACTGAAAAATAAGTGGGCTGTCCCATTGACAGTTGTCAGACAAAATCATGATCCACTTAACTGAATGCTCAAGCAGAACAATGACTGGTTAGTTGGTAGCCAGGGCAAAGCACAAACTGATACAAACTCATGGCACTGGGAGAACAAGACAGGAAGCCAGAGTAAGCAGCAGACCCTGCAGAAAGATTCTGCTCGTTCTGTTGGTGAAGTTGGCAATAAAGGAAGGGCTGATGACGAGTCAGAGCCAAGCATTTCCCACACAGCTCTATCAACAGTGCTCAACCCTGCCCTGAGAAGAGACTGCAAAGCACAGCAACTGCAGGGTGCCATTGTGATATTGGTCACTGCTCGATAGGGGCTACCTGGACACTATCCTGCTGTTTTAAAATCTTTAATCAAAGCAGGATCCATGCAAATAATAAATAAAGGAGGAGTTAGGAGACACCAGGAGGTGAAGAGCTTCTCCATTCTCCTGCGCGCCAGGCAAGAAATGGGGAGGGTAGGTTCTAGATCACTCCACCTTTCAAATGCTGGAAATGAGAATGTAACACCTTCTATCATCCCACAATGCAAAGTGATCACGTGATCCTGTAGCATGTCTAGTCTTAACCATTTTCTTCTGCTATAGATGGGAATGGTGGTTGGACTCCAACTCAACTGCTGAAAGGATGGACGACTGGAGTGTACAGTCTAACCTGCATAATTAACTGTCCCCAGTGAGAGACACGGTAGGGTGGAGGATGTTGAAGAGATTGGGGAGCACTGGGAGGGGACATTCTCCACAGTCAACTCCTGAAGGCTCAAATATGCATGATTTCACATTGGTCCCCATGAGAGAAGGTGCTTTCCCTGAAAATCCCCAGCCCCTCAGAGGTCCAGACTAGGCCGAAAGTAGTTGCCAGTGTCAACTGTGAGGGTTGGTGAAAAGGTGCCATTGCTCCTATGGATATCAAGAAAAAACCAAACCAAACCTTGAGCAGTCAATCTTGAAGAAAGGAAAATAAAATCACATTTTGTTTAAAATTATAAATACTTTTCTGTATAAAGTTGTTAAATAAATGAAATCCTTCCAGTGACGGTGTGGTGAGTTCCAGTGATGCTCCTAAGCAACGTTCCATAGTCTTTAAAAAGCCATCGCTGCTCTGTCTCTCCTGTCCTCAGTTTAAGTGCAACAAGGGTTATCAATGACTAGCATGACATCAATGCCATACACTTCCAGCAGGTCCATCAGGAAGCTTCGGTCACCTTGTGGGTCCAGGCCCATGCCCCGGGCATGGTCAGCTGTCAAGGTCTTGTCCTGGCTGGCTGACACCTCCATCAGTGTCTGAAATATCCGATTATTCTGCTCCATGAAAAATCTGCAGGAGGACACAGCAAACAAGGAAGAGGAGATAGGATTGAAAAGAAAAATGGAAGACAAATTTTCTACATCATCCCCAGAGTCCCACTTTAAACATTCCTACCTTCTTTCCAACAAGGTATTGCACATATGGTAGGTCAATAGTGAACCTTTTACTCAACAGGCTTCAGGCTGGCTTATTTAAGCTGGGCACTGACTCAACAAACACATTTATTGTGGGGAATAAAAGACCAAGTGTAGAAATCCAACATATGTCTCCCTTAATACAGTGTGGGAACTGAGTGGACAAAAGCACCAAGCCACTATGCTGACCCAAATCATTTCTCCATTGCCTGTTCTTGAGCCACCAGATTCTAGCTATGACTAAGCCTCAGCACCAAACAAGGAACAGAACTTGGGAGATGAAAGTTCGATTGGCCACCTCCTGCATCCCCTTTCAGGTACAGCACTGTTCCCTGGTCCCATATCCTCTCCAACCACAGTCTAGTTTTAAATGACTCAAACAATGAGGCTTCCCTTGTGCGCTGTGGCAGGATGTTCATAGTCTTGGCAAGCTCTCCCTAACAGTCCCCCTCATTTTTCCTTCAGACAATTTAATCGCATTACTCTCATGCATATCCCTTTCCCACCACAGGACATGAGCAATAGTGTGTGGTGAAGGACTCCATAGGAGGAGCCAGGGTCTATTTAGTACTTCAGTTGCCATGTATTTCCTCACAGACTGCAGGAACCACACAAGCATTATCCAACCCTTCACCCCAGCCTCCTCTGAAACCGCCACACATGTAACCACCCAGCCAACAAGCAGAGGCAGTTTGCTCCCCACAGCCAGAGCACTGTCTGCATCTCAACAAGCTGTTTGGCCTCCCCCAGCATAGCCAAGAATTCTGAGGAGAGTCAGAAGAGGCTAGTGTTCTAGAAACCTCTTCCATTTCCAACCCATGCTTTATGGGTCCCCATATCCCCTCCAAACACTTCCAGCCTCCCGAAAAAACTCTGTATTTGCAAGCTAAGCTACTGTGATATGAAACCAGTGAGACAACGACTGGACCCTAGGCTGCCAGTGGTGCACAGGCCCTCAGTGTGAAACCACACTTTAAAGACTCCCCGGAAACTGGTTGTTATTCAGTGGTGCAGGGAGCAACTCACAAGATAAAGAGGTCCTCTTCACAGGAGCTGCAGTCCTCCTCCACCTCCTGAGAGTACATCAACATCTGCCTGGGAGAACGGAGGCAAATCAAACACATGTACAAGCAACGAACCCCAGAGCAGTAGCACCAAACAGGGTTCTGACTGAAGACATCACCATTTATTGAAGATAAAGGTACTAAAACCTTCATCTTCAATCTATAGGTGGCGGCAGAGTCCCATGGACAGGGCACTAGGCTGGGGGTCAGGAGATCTGGATTCTTCTCTCAGCTCTGCCCCTAAACCCATTGCATGACCCTGAGCTAGTCACTTCATCTGTATGCCTGTTTCCCTTCTCATCCTTTATCTACCTTGTCTATCTAAGAATGACAGGGACTGACTAATACTGTGTGTTTGCACAGTGGCCAGCACAAAGGTGCCCTGACCTCAGTTGGAGTCTCTAGGCCCTGCTTGTAATACAAACCACCACCATAAAGGTAATGAATGAGAGGGTCAAAAGAATAAACCAAAGCAGCAAGAAATCAGGAAAATGAAGACAAGACAAATCAAGAAAGTGAAGAGACTGAGATACTGGTTCCATCGCTCCACCACTCAGGTCCTCTCCACTACCTCTGGTCATTGAGCCGCCGATATTTTTCTTTGTCGGCACTGTTAATCTTCAGGAGTGGCTGCAGGTGCTCGTGGTGCGTCTTCACATTCTGGTTATCCACATAGACGTCATAGAGATCTCGCTTCTCCTCAAAGATCTTTTCTGTCGTGCCTGCCGAGACCAGAGGGAGAGGAAGATTTTCAGACACTCTAATTGCAGGGTGGCTGTTCTCTCTTGCTTCGCTATTCGATGACAACAAGACACAGCCACACCCAGACACGTTACAATCCAGTGATTGTTGGATGAGAACAGGACCTGGCCACACCCACACAGGTTAAGATCTCTTCTCTTTTATTTCACAGTATCTCTCACCATCAGGAGATGTTTTCAGCTTCAGTTTTAAAAGGTGCCTCCTGATCCATCAGAAATTGCAGCTTGGGGTGATGCAGTAGGGAAGCAAAGAGGCTGCTGTACTTACAGGCCACATAAGACACTTCAGTCTCCAGCATCTCTATGTCTGCCACATTCACATAGAAGAAAGGCTTGGACTCTGGAACGGTCCCCCCAATGCCAGGCAGTGAGACATTGGCTAGGCAGCAACAGCAATACACTGCAGGTGAGAGAAAGGGATAATACAATGCCCACGATATTCCCTCTCAGTAGGGTCCACAATGCCCCCTCCTTGTTTCTCTTGTTCTCATTTGCTTAAAGTGCTCCTAAACACACAGTGTTTATAGCACAGCATAGTGGCCTCTGACCAGCAGTGAAATGCTTACATTTCACTCTGACTCTCCCATTGGGCAACATGTTATTTAAATTCTTACTTAAGTTCCTGCAGAATGTTTAGACATTCTCTCCCCCGCACCCAGCTTGTTGGTGAAATGAAAGTCAGGCAACAGCATCTGGTGCTGCCACACAGAGACAAGAGTTCAGGTTCATAGCTCTTTGGGCCAACAAGGCCTGGGAAAAACATGCTTGCAAGAAGTAGGGGAGGGGAGCCTCAGGGTTGCTTTGCAAACCCTGCCCCTCACCTTCCCTAGTGGCTGACTTGGGAGAACAGCACTGCATCCCTCTGTATCAGGTAGGAGGGGTGTGTGCGCATGTGTACAAGTCACCGTCCTTCAGGCATGGGAAGGAAGAGGTTTGAGGGTTTTGACCGTGATGCCGTACCTCTATAGCAGACAACTCCTACTGGCGGTGGTGAAAATATCAAAATGCGCTTGCGTAGCAGAGCGAACTTCCAGAGGATGAAGATCTGCTCTCCAAAGAACTTAATGAACTGAGACATACAGCCTGCGGGGTGTGTGATCTGAGGGTCAGGAGAAGAGAACAGCTCATGAGAGATGCTGCAGGAACACACAGAGATGCTAAATACAGAAGCAGAATATAGGAGCAAGTCGTAGACACACAGAGCCCAGCGCCACCCACCAAACTTGTGACACTAGATGCGTGAGAGCAAGAGCAGCACACTGCAACAGTGGATAGTTGCCTGAGATACTCAGCCTAAATAACAGGAATCTACTTTGCGCAGCTTAGGGCTCAGCCCACAAATGCTGGAATGCATGGAGAAAACTCCACTAGCTTGCCTAGCAGAGAGACTTGCTATACCCAAATTAGCTAGTCCTACACCCACTGGGAGCATCAGTGCACTGCACGTTCATACAAGCTGGACAGTGCCTGCCTCACCTTCATCTCTGGATACATGTATCTGTGGATGGAGGGCAGCCAGTGGACAGGTGCCTGAGAGCTGGAGGTTCCCTTGCCAGCAGGAAGAACCCCCTTCTTGTCGTCATAAAATGCCTCTAGGTGGGAGTAATGTCCTGGCATCTCCAGCTGGTGTCTAGAAAAGACAAAAAGTAGGAAAGATTTATGGTGTCCACAGATCCCAGGGCCCTTGCCCCCAGACACATATGTCTCCGAGTCCATGATTCAGCCTTAGGTGCCTCAGATTTCACAGGCTGTGGCACCAGCATCATAAGCATCTGTATCTTTCAGTGCATCCAAGGAAAATAGGCAGGGCTGAAATGGTCAGGCAGGACTCTCATACTCCATGCATGGGAGAATGGATCCTGGTTTTTAACATTTAGAACAAGTTCAAACAAGATGGCATTTTCCTGCAAGTCCTCTTTTACTCCTACTTAATTCCCTTGGCAAGCTCTGATCCTTCAGTCCCACTGGACAGCGCTGTGTAGAGAGCAGAAGCATGTATGTAGCCAAGAACAAAATCTCACTATTGGCTCTAAAAATCTTTCAAGAAACCTTTAGCAAATTGATGTTTTAAGGGACAGGAGGGAAATCAACAATTACTTTGCTCTAATACCTGTTCAAAACAAGCAATTCTCCAGCAGATTAAAAAAAAAAAGTGTTACACACTGAAGTGGTCCTGTATTACTAACTCAAGTTTAATTTCTTTCCTCCATCATGATCCTCATTTCCTGCAACACACACACACACACACACACACAAGTAGGGGTGGGGGAGGGAGAGAGAGAGAGAGTACTGTTTCTTGGAAAAAGGTCTTAATGTGGCAACATTTCAAAGTCTTTGAGCAAAGTCAAAACCTTATTGCACATCCAGGAAAAATTACCTTTCAAATGACATGCAACCTGATGTTCAAGATAGCCTGGGAAACCTTCACATCCAACCATCCACACACACATTCAGACCCTTCAGTCCAGGTGCACAGGCAGCCAATCCTGTATCCCACAGACAACTTACCGAACCTGGTTCTCCAGGAAGTGCATGTATCTATACAGCAGGGTGTACGAAGGGGAGAGAATCCCCACAGACTTCATGCGGGCACCACGCTCTAATTCACTCTCCACGGGCATGTTTTCAAAGCAGGCCAGGCCGAAGCAGAGCCCTTTCCGGAAATAACTGGGGACAAATGTGCAACAAAAGATAACCAGAAAGGGTGAGGGTGGGAAGAGAGGCACATACATGGCATGGTATAACAAGCTGATCCTAGGAAGGCCCATCAAAAATATCAGTTCTCCACCCCTACATCGCCTCCTGTGCACACAGGCATCTGCCATTTTAACCATGTCTTCTAAATCTATTGACAGCGTGGTCTACATTACACAGTATTCAGAAAGCTGGCAGCCTCCAGTGCCTCTCCTCCCACTAAAGGCCCAAACTTTGCTAGCACTGGTGCAGTGGAACCTGGTTAGCAATGATGGGAAAATTTTCAGACGAGAGGCTTGGGTAGAAAGCTGGGCCCAGGGAGCATAACGTTATGTTTCCAAAGAACAGTGAGGATAACACACCACACTTTATAAAGTCAGTCAGACTACCTGTCGTAACGATGGCCTGTTTGGCCCCCAAGCCATCTCCCAGGCTTGCAGAGAATGGAAACAAACACCTCTTCTGGCCAATCGTGGAGTCTACAAGCTCTACAGGGAGCAGCTGTCGGTCCTTCTTGGCCAAAGGGAGGCACCACAACTCGGGGCCCTTGAGAGCAGAGTGGGGACGAATACGATGGGAAGGGCATGACTCAGAATTCCCATTAAGAGGAGGGAGGGAAGAGGAAGTGAAATGGGGACAGAACATGGTCACTACTCAACATCTAAAGGAGACATCCAAGTTTTTTTTTTTTTTGAACATGTTTTCTTCTGCATTCTCTCAAAACCACAAACGAAAAAACCTCCCCTTCCCCTCTTTTTTCTTCTCCATCTGGCAAAGAGTTTGCCCCATCCCCAGCATGCCTCCTGGCCTGACTGCTGACATTCCTAATGGAGCCTGAAATTAGCAATTCTGTTTGCTTCCTTGTTTGTTCGTGCCTCATGCATTAGTGTCAGTTTACCTTTAGTAACCAGGTCTGCTATTGTTGGCGGGCCGGCCACCAGAGCAGAAGTCATTGTACGTTAGAACCTACATAAAGAGCAGATATTTGATGCAGCAGATGCTAAATATCTGGAAAATTCACTCTCAAGCAGCTAATTTATGGCAAGTCAATCTGGGGGGCCTTAGCTGATGGGCAGTGTTCATTTCTACTGCTTTGAACTAAGGGAGGAGGGCGTGTGTGGCTAAAGAGGATGGGAAGGAGCAGCGCAGCCCAAATATACTCACATGAAATCCGACTGGACTTTGTGCGACCCACTTGCCATGGATTTGAACTCCACGCCTTCTAAGTCAATGTCTTGGGGCAAACACCATTCCACCATGTTACCTGTGGGGCAAGGGAGCGAGAACTTTTCACTGGAGGAGAAAAAGGTCCCACCCTCTACTAAAGATAAAGCAGCAACAAATCAGCAGCAGCCAGGTATCAACCACTTGGGTATCAAGGAGCAGTGCACTGGTAATAGTATTTTAAAAGGGGAGTTTTTGGAGCAATACAGGGCAGTTATTACATGGCCTTACAGTGAGATGGGTCTCTCCAGTACCTGAGACAGAGCACAGATGCAACCTTACCACTCTCCACGTACTGCCTGCGAGACAAGACATGCTGCACTGAACACCAGTACATTGCACGGGCCTCAAGAGTTATTTCAGAACCTGTTTAATATCTTGCAGACTTGCCCCTCCAAGGCTTGCCAGACAGCAGCTACAGCAGATGGTCCTTCCAGGTACTTGGGCAGGGCAGTGAAGGAGGGGCTAACTCTACTGATGTTCGCACTGTGAGAGTTCTGTGGACAGAAGACTTCAGTCCCCAAAACTGAGAATCTTAATCCTCTCCTCAGCACTGTAGTGCAAAAGCAGAGCAAAGGGGAGGATGTAAAATTAAATAGCCAGGCATTTGGTAAGGGCACCATGTTGCCATGATAAAGTCTTGGATTCAGAAAGGATTTTAGAAATCCTGTTCAAGAGATGCAAGAAGCATAGACTGGCAGGACTGGAAGGGACCTCAAGAGGTCATCTACTCCAGTCCCCTGAAGGCTACATAATAACTCGATCATCCCTGACAGGAGTTTGTCTAACCTACTCGTAAAAATCAACAATGAGAGTCCACAACCTTCCTAGGCAATTTGTTCCAGTGCTTAACAACCCCGACAGTTAGGAACTTTTTTCTAACGTCCAATTTAAACCTCTCTTGCTGCAATTTAAGCCTATTGCTTCTTGTCCTATCCTCAGAAGTTAAGAAGAATAATTTTTCACTCTCCTCCTTGTAACAACCTTTTATGTACTTGGAAACTGTTATCATGTCCCCCCTCTTCTCCAGACTAAAGAAACCCAGTTTGTTCAATCTTTCCTCACAGGTCATGTTTTCTACACCTTTAATTATTTTTGTTCCTCTTCTCTGGACTCTCCAACTTGTCCACGTTCTTCCTGAAATGTGGCGCCCAGAACGGAACACAATACTACAGGTGAGGCCTTATCAGCATGGAGTAGAGCAGAAGAATTACTTCTTGTGTCTTATTTACAACACTCCTGCTAATACAGGGGTTCTCAAACTGGGCGTTGGGACTCCTCAGGGGGTCATGAGCTTATTATATTGGGGGTTGTGAGCTGTCACCACCCCAAACCCTGCTTTGCCTCCAGCATTTATAATGGTGTTAAAAACACTTTTTAATATATTTAATTTATTGGGGGGGGGGGGGCACACTCAGAGGCTTCCTATGTGAAAGGGGTCACCAGTAGAGAAGTTTGAGAACCACTGCACTAATACACTCCAGAATGAGGTCTGTTTACTTTTATTTTTTGCAACAATGTTACACTGTTCTCCACTCATATTTAGCCTGTGATCCACTATGACTTCCAGATCCCTTTCTGCAGTACTCCTTCCTAAGCAGTCATTTCACATTTTGTACGTGTGCAATCCATTGTTCCTTCCTAAGTGGAGTACTTTGCATTTGTCCTTATTGAATTTCATCCTATTTACTTCAGACCATTTCTCCAGATCATTTTGAATTTTAATCCTATCCTGCAAAGCACTTGCACCCCCTCCCAGCTTGGCATCGTCCGTAAACTTTATAGGTGTACTCTCTGTGCCATTATCTAAATAATTTAGAAGTCAAATCTCCAAGAAGAATGGAAATCGGACTCTCTCCCCTTTCTGCCAGGCTCATGAAGGGGTATTAAAAAGCCCAGGCCAGAACTTTGTATGTAGATTTATGGCTAAAAGTGAAAGTGTTATCATCACTACTGGTAGGGAGGAATGTACACACAGCACATGGTAAACTGTAGCACCAGCCACGCTCATGTCTGTGGAACCTTACTGCTTAAAAAAAAAACAGATGTGTTTGTGTGTATATATACACACACACACACAGACACATGCCACATATATGGTCATGATATTCACGTGAAAAACTTAACTACTGGGTTAACAAGTTTGTCGTGTATCTTTGACTGCTTCACCTGCACTCTGCCAACAAATCCATCTTTGTCAAAATTCCAAGCCTCTGATCTGAGCAAATCAGCTGGCTGTATTTTTTAGTATAGAAAACTTTGTTACAAGAAGGATTTCCTCCTTTTCACTAGTCCAAGGCCCAGTACATGCCCTAAACCTGTGATATTTTAATGGTTCGATAGCCCACAAGCCACAGGACAGCTGGAATTCCACCTCCCACGCAAAGTGTGGGTGCGGAGACTCCACGACCACTCCTATCCTTCTTGATGGTTCTGCTTGGTCAAACAGGAATCTTAAAGCCAACGCCCTTATACAACTTCCATGGAACACATCTCAAGCTAATTAATATTTTAAATAGCTGACTGAAATGTTTCACGGATTTCCCAACCTCCTAACTCTACAACACGACAATTGTTGCAGCAAATACAAAAGTGCACAGATACAGAAAAGATTAAGACTGAATAAATTGGCAACTATCACCCCAACAAGAAAAAGTTTAATGCTTGAAATAGAAAAGAATATCTAAAAAATCTGATCTTGGGGTGGAGATGATGAGAGAGAGTATTTTTTGAGATGAATGACCCATACAGAAAGACAAAAAATATTACAAGAATCTAATCCTAAACTCTTTCACAACAGATTTGTGGGCTACATACAGATTTTGGACCAATACAAATATTCAGGGATGAGATTTTTCCACCAAAAGTTATATTACTACAAGCCCTAGCGTGTACACAGTTATGCCAGTATGAAGGCAAGCTTACTCCCCTTCCCAAACACTATACGTATATAACAACATCCACTCTGGGATGTGTGCGAGAATACCTCACTTTATAGCAGTGTAGTTAAAACAGTACAGCTTGTGTGTTTAGACAAGGCCTTAGACTTGGCCAAGACTTTGAGAAACAAGAACCTAAAATTTGAGACCTAAGTAAGTAGCTGATTTTCAAAACTAGCTGAGCACCCAGCAGCACCCATTTGGGTCAGTAGGAGCTGTGGGGTGCACTCTACATTTAAATAAGTGCCTAACTTCAGGTGACTATTTCTGAAAATCCTGGCCCTTCTTTGTATTTTATATATTGCACAAAGGAGGGAGCACGTATAATTCTATTTAGCTACTGGGATTTAATAGCCTGTTTTTGTGCTCAAGTAGACATTGTTTCCAACAGGTTTTGGGGCCTGGTGAGAGAAATAAATACAGCAAGTTAAATACAGTAACAGCAGAGATTTCAGGTGCATCCATTCTGTTCAGAGATGGGGAGGCCAGTCCTAGGCTGTCTTGTCAGCAATGTTATCACACAGCTAACAAAAAGTCACTACAGCCAAGCAAGGAAGTGGGTAAGAACTCTTCAGAAGACTCAAGTATGTGTATGTGTGTGTACACACACACACACATACACACACACACCTATCTCATAGAGCTGGAAGGTCATTGAGTCCAGCCACCTGCCTTCACTAGCAGGACCAAGTACTAATTTTGCCCCAGATTGCTAAGTGGCCTCCTCAAGGATTGAACTCACAACTCTGGGTTTAGCAGGCCAATGCTCAAACTACTGAGCTATCCTGCCCCTACAAAGGGGATTTCTCATTTTATGATGGTAGTGCCCAGAGACTCCAATCAGGCTCTATTGTGCGAGGTGCTGTACAAATACGTAAGAAGACAGAGCCTTTATTGATGTACCTGGACCTTTTAGGTAGTGTACAAGCCTGGTGGAGGAAGCCACTATGATAATGCCTGTGGTTTATGTTTAGAGTTACATGTAGCCACTTTTTAAAATTTATAATTGTTTTTAAAACGACGCAAGATGATCGTTCCCTGAAGAGTTTAAGGAAGTAGATCAGGGCTCCCTCAACCACAAGTTGTGGTTAGCGCCAAGTTCCCCCACAGGTTCCTCTTTCAAACACAATTGAAAGTCTAATGCTTACAATGAATCAACTACTGATCTTCAGCAGCACAGTTAATAGTAATACGTTATCCTTCCACAGCACCTTTCAGCCAAAGTACCTTCAATTAGTTAAGCCTCAAATATCACTACGGGGGTTGACAAATATTATCCCCATTTGACAGATGTGTAAACAGACAGAGGTTAAGTAATACACCCAGTTCCACAAATCAGGTCAGTGGCAGAGCAAGTGGAACTAGAACCCTGTCCTGTGCTTTAACCACTGGAGGTCAACACGCTCACGCCTGAATAAACTCATTCAGTTACACTGTTTTCTAGGATCTTCCATTAAAAAGAACATTAGCCACCAACACCTGTACTTTTGGGCAGTCACTCTCACCACCTTGCCCTGTGCGATGACGTGGAAGTCATGGAGCAAGCAAAGAGATAAAAATCAGTCAGGCGAGATGCAAGAGCAAACAAAGGAGCGACTTTTCCCACAGGCACAAGTTTAGCTGCCCACGGACAGGAGGGAGGGGGAAGGGAGAAGCCTCTGTGAGAGCAGGAAGCCTATTCCGTTCCCTAACCATGCACAAAGCAGCTTCCAGGCTGGTGAGGAAGGACTTCACAAGCAGCATTCAAACAACTTGAGCTTTAGAGCACAATGCGAGGCTTTAAAGAGAGAAGCTCACAGGTTCCTTGAACTTTTGTAAGCCATTCATCAGCACCAGGATAAGTCAGAAAAAGCATCAGCAGCTTCTGGAAGGAATGGAGCCAAAGAAAGTTTCCCTTGAAACTTTCTGCACTATTCCTCTTATTTTTGGATGCTCCCAGAAGCTACTGTGACACCAGCATTTAGCTTCTTTATTAAAGTAACCATCTGTTCATGGGGGTGGGGATGGCCGGGGGGCATCACACACAGACATGAAGATCTACATGTTAGTGAACACATTTTTAGATCAATACACTCTGCAACACAACACTGCAACGTTGTGCTAGTGCCTGAGAACCAGAAAGCGAAACTAAACATGATTTAGTTCAACTTGGAGAATGAAAGAAATACAAAAAAGAAACAAAACAGCTTAATAATGGCGAATTAGACTTTTTCAAAGCAGTTATTGGTTCACTTGTAGGCCTGATCCTCCACTTGCAGGACAGTAGTCTGGCCACTCAAAGCCAGCTGAAGGACTGAGGCCTTCGCAAGCTGCAGTGTGATTAAGAACACTACAGACTTATATTGGTATAATAACTATATCGCTCAGGGATGAAAGAAATCCAGATCCCTGAGTGACATAGTTATATCGACTTAACCCCCCATGTAGACAGTGCTATGTCAGCAGAAGAGCTACTGAGTCTCAGGGAGGTGGATCAACTTCACTGACAGGAGAGCTCTCTCCCATCGACTTAGGCCTGCTCTATACTACAGAGTTAATTACATCAACCTAACTCTGTAAGCGTCTACACTAAACTGTAGCTTCTATTGATGTAACTCGCCCACTACACCAACCTAATAACTCTACCTCCACGAGAGGCATAGCACTGAAGTTGATTTAGTTAGGCCAACGCAGTGTCAGTGCAGACACTGTGTTGCTTACATTGACTGTTACTGCCTTTCAGAAACTGTCTCACAATGCTCCATGTGCACTGGACATGCAAAAGTTATTGAATTACTGCGATGGCTGTACATCAACATAACTTAGGTTGACTTAATTTTGTAGCACAGACGTGCCATTAGAACATCTTTAATAAAGCAATACAGTGGTGCAGCTGCACCAATGCAGCATTTTAAGTGTAGGCTTGCCCTACATCCCAAACTTATTACCAAGATAGTTGGCTGCCCACCACAATCACGTAAGTAGCAAGACACATAATTTGACCTGCTCCTATTTCTTTTAGAGTGCACCACCTGAAAACTAATGGGGCAGCCAACACTGTGCGCAACTTTCCAAAATGCCAAACATTGACAAGTTTGATACAAGTGCCCCTCAGAAAATGCGAGACTGTATCTCTCTTTAGCCTGAAAGATCCCACAGCAGTGCTTCTCTTTACTTGTCCCTCCTGTGTCTACCCTACAGGTAAGCCCTATCTGGACTCCTTCCTGTTTCTGGATACCCAATAGCGCCACACAAAACACACCTTTTCCCCTCTCCAGCTGGCAGAATGACCAAATATACCAACTTACTGTAGAAGGGACATCCATGGAAAAAGCAGTTTACCTCTCAAGGACCCTCAAAGACCATCACATTGACGTCATGGCCCTCCCAAGAAACATGCGCAAAAGACAACCACAAAGCTGCCAGACATAAAATCTCACGGAACGGGGGGCTGCTCCATCATCTGACAGACATTATCAGAGACATCCTCCCAGTGAAGTAAGCAGCATTTCACCAGAGGAGGAACTGCTGTGACCAAGTAGCTTCACTCACCAGCCACATTGGTCTACAGTATGGGGGAAAATCGATCTCAGATACGCAACTTCAGCTACGTGAATAACGTAGCTGAAGTCGAAGTATCTAAGATCGAATTACTCACCGTCCTCACGGTGCGGGATCGATGTCCGCAGCTCCCCATGTCGACTCCGCAACTCCGTTCGGGTTGGAGGAGTTCCGGAATCGATATAAGCGCGTTCGGGGAATCGATATATCGCATCTAGATGAGACGCGATATATCAGTCCCCGAGCAATCGATTGCTACCCGCTGATACAGTGGGTAGTGAAGACGTAGCCTGAGAAAGAAGTTGAAGACAGGAATCGCCCTTGTTGATGTGTCCTCGGCATATGACACCGGCTGGAGACAGGGCTTCCTCCTCAAAGTCTCCAGCATCATTCACAGTCAACAAACGATCCGCCTCTTGGCAGCGATGACCGGGGACCACTGGTTTAAGGTACACCTTAATGGCCAGATCAGTAGACCAAGGACTCTTCACTCAGGCATCCCTCTGGGCTCTGTCGTGCCCCCAATACTTTTTAATCTATACACCATGGATATACCAGCGACGGAGCTGAGGAAATTCATCTATGCGGATGATGCTGCCCTAGCTGTTCAGCATACAAGCCCCCATACCATCAGCTGCACCATACCCCAAGATCTTAGCATAATGGCTGATTATTTCCAATGCTGGAAACTTAAGCCTAACCCAAAAAAAACCCATGGTGTCCACTCTCCATCTGAACAATAAAATGGCTAATACCAAACTCGTGGTGCAGTTCTGCAGTGAGAGCGTCAGCCATGAGGCTAACTCAAAATCTCAGTGTTACACTGGACCAGAGTTTAACCTCTCGACAACACCTCAAGAACACCCGCTATAAGGTCAGGTCTCATGTTGCGCTTATCAGGAAATTGGCCAGAACACCCTGGGGCTCCAGTCCATGGACCTTACAAACCGCAACAACTTCTTTGGTACATTCTGCAGCTGAATACTATGAACCAGTGTGGTCTCACAGCAGTCACACTAAACGCCTTGACACTCAACTCAATAACGCCATGTGCATAGAGTCGATTTGAGCGTTCCTGACACCGGTCAACTGGTTCCCGGTCCTACTGCACATCCAGCCTCCACAGATTAGAAGAGCTGCCCAGACATCTCACTTTCTCAACCACATTAATGCAAACACGAAGACCCCACTGCACGATGACCTGCAGAACCCACCAAAGACAAAATTAAAATCCCGCAACCCTCTATGGGTCTGCATCAAGAGACTTACACTTAACTTTGATGCTGAGGCTAAACAGAGAACCACAGGGAGCGTTTCGACTGCTCAAAACAAACAGCTCATTGTTGACCCTGTCAAGGAACTACTGGGTTTTGATTTATGTTGGAAAGACTGGTGCAGATTGAATTGCAACAGGACATCTCCTGGGAGATGTGGACAAAACCTCTTTAAATGGGAAAATGAGGCAAACACCTGTAGGAGACTGTGGTCACTAAGCACAAATGAAGGAGCACATCATTTCTGAGTGTCCCCTTTGTTCATTCGCCAGGGGCCTGAAAGACATTCATTCACCAGCTCACTGCTGCAGCAAGGTCCCTACTATCAAATCTAGATATAAATTTTAATTGTTGTTACCTCCCCAAGCCATACGAAAGAAGTAGTCTTCACCTTCAGTGACCTCCATGGGCTTGGCACAAGCTACCAAGGGGATCATCACACCCTGCGTAGCCATGACCTCCCTTGAGAGCCAGGTTCCTGCGGTATTATGGGACTGTCAACCTCAAGAGCAATGCTTAGCATGCAGAAGACCAAACTTTCTTGGCTACTGCCCATAACTTACTCCCAGAAGAGGTCAGGATACACAGAAACTTCAGCGTTATTCAGAGTAAAATGCAAAACTTACTTCTGTGACCCGGCCCTTCTGCCATAGCCACCCTGGCCCTCTCACACAAAGCCACAAGAAGCCTGTCACTGCTGACTGAAGGAAAGAGATCACTGTCTGAAGGGTATGTACAAATACATACATAAGCAGGGCCAGCTCCA
This sequence comes from Chelonoidis abingdonii, assembly GCF_003597395.2. Classification (NCBI taxonomy): domain Eukaryota; kingdom Metazoa; phylum Chordata; order Testudines; family Testudinidae; genus Chelonoidis; species Chelonoidis abingdonii. Next base: position 110,774,341 of record NC_133769.1, read on the forward strand.
GGCACCAGCATTCCAAGCAGGTGCTTGGGGCGGCAATCTGCAAGGGGTGGCAGTCCGTGTGTTTTTGCTCCCAAGCAGTATGCCAAATTGCCGCCGCGGAAGGCAAGGGTAGTCCCTGTGCTATTAGGGTGTCGCACGTTTCCGTGGTGGCGGCAATTCGGTGGCAGCTTCTATGTTCAGCTGACCGTGGCAGCACAGCTTCTGTCTTCCCGTCGAAGACAGAAGCTGCCTCCGAATTGCTGCCACCACGGAAACATTCGTGCCACCCTAACGGCACATGGACTGCCCCCGCCATCCATGGCGGCAATTCGGCACGCTGCTTGTGGCCACAAAAACTGTAGAGCCGGCCCTGCGCATAAGTGATGTATATAAGACCCTAGATCAAGGCAGACAGAACATCTGTACAGCATGTGTGAATGTATATGGCAGGTTTGCTCTAACTTACCAACAGGAAATTAATAATGGACAACAGCAGATGCAGTGGCGGGCTAGCAATGAAGGGGTTAGCATTTTCTGTAATCTCAGTGTCATGATTTAGCATTGCTTACTTGGGTCAATAACAGAAGAGAATTAACACCAAGTTTGTGTAGGACTGAGGAAGATCCCAAGTGTGTGATGAAAGACAATTGAGAGATAAGTTCACCACTCCTTGGGAAAACAACATTAATCTCTTGAGCACCAAACAAAAAAAAAATCAGAGTCGCCTGTGCAGACAGAACTCAAGACAGGTATGACACCAATAAATATGTAGCAAAGCTGTGATTTGTTGGGTACAGTCAGCAGGAGGCATGGATCAGCGTTCACGTCGCACTCCCTGTCAATACCCAGCCCAAGCTGGGAAGCTAATAATCCAACCAGCAGACCAAATTCGGTGAATCCTGGTCACATGCTGCCTGAGGCACGTTGCACATACACTAAGAAGCAGCAGCACAAGTCAATGCTCTACATCAGGGGTCAGCAACCTTTCAGAAGTGGTATGCCGAGTCTGCATTTATTCACTCTAATTTAAGGTTTCATGTGCCAGTAATACATTTTAATGTTTTTAAAAGGTCTCTTTCTATAAGTCTATACTATATAACTAAACTATTGTTGTATGTAAAGTAAATAAGGTTTTTAAAATGTTTAAGAAGCTTCATTTAAAATTAAATTAAAATGCAGAGCCCCCCGGACTGGTGGCCAGGACCTGGGCAGTGTGAGTGCCACTGAAAATCAGCTCGCGTGCTGCCTTCTGCACCCGTGCCATAGGTTGCCTACCCCTGCTCTACATGCCCATCAAGGGACATAATTTACTTCTTCCATACAGATACTATAGCTAAGGGTAAGATTTTGTCACGGATATATTTAGTAACAGTCATGGACAAGTCACAGGTAATAAACAAAAATTCATGGAAGCCCATGACCTGTCCCTGACTTTTACTAAAAATATCCCTGACAAAATAGGGAGGAGTGTCCAGCACCCACAGCTGCTGGGGCTCCAGGGTCCCCCCCACTGCACAGCAGCTGGGAACTCCAGGACCCCCTGCTGCCTGGGTGCTTCCCCGGGGCTGATGCAGAAAATGTCACAGAGGTCTCTGGAAGTGACAGCTGTCGTGACATAATCGTAACCTTAACTATAGCTACTAGACATAGTTTTCTAAAGTTATTTGTTGTAGAGAAGTATGAAGAGCGATTGTTTTCCCCCCCTTTTAAAAGTTGCATGTGGACAATAGAGGTCAAATCTGACCACTTCCTTACATCCCATTTTCACTATTTCCCTGTGAATTACATTGTATAAGTGGAAGCAATTAAGTACAACCCTCCACAGCAGATAAAACCAGCACCAAAGACAAGATGTACTGGTACGTTACCTGCCATTACCCAGTACTTGAAAATACAGCTGGAAAGTAGTCCAGTTTCTGCAGAACCACTTTTCACTCTGTGTGCCCAACTGCTTACTCACAAAATGGCAGAGGAGTTTTAGGAAAAACTGAGGTTTGCCCAGGGAGACTCTAATCATAGATATCACACTTCTTTGGAATGCTAAACCCTACCCCCCTAATTATTACACTGTGGGGTTCAATACACTGTCATAACACCACTGAGGTCACCTATTTTGGTTGCACCTTAGAGAAAGCCACCTCCTGCACTAACAGAAAATTAAATCCTAGTGCTAACCCCTATTTCCCATATGCCCTCTTCTCCCACTTACTTATTCTGATGTGGCAACACACCTATCTACATACATTCTCTGCCCTGCCTCCCCCTATCCCCCATGGATGTGTAGAATCAGTAAAAAGGCAGTGAATCTAGTGAGAATTGAAGTCAAAGACCTTGAATTCTTATCCCAGCTTTGCCACTGACTTGCTGCATGGTCATCAGACAAGAAAGCCTCTCTGTGCTTGTTTCCTCCTCTGTACTACTCTTCTACCTATTTCACAGGAATTCTGAGAGGCTTAATTCCTTAACATATGTAACACACTTGAGATTCCTAGAAGAAAGATGCTACAGGTAAGCAGAGTGTTATTAATCTGCACAGGTCCCATGATGAGGAAGGGAAAGCAACACCAGGATCTCAAAGTTGCATAAACGGAAGTAAACAGCACTTTGTTGCACTATACTTGGCAAATATAACGCAAGCCACAGGAAAACAACATGCATGCTGGGGAAGTGGTCAGATACTGTAGTGATGGTGGCTATGCTCATCACCATCTAACACACTGTACGTGCAGCAGGTAAGTGTAGCCAATGTTTGGTGGGAGAGGCTTCCATGGCTTGCCTCAACTCACTACCCATAAATACCTATGGCGAAAACAGAGACACAGTAAAATATTTTCCTGTGAGAGAAAGCTGCAGAGACCTGGCTCAGCTCTTCACCAGAATAGAGGGTGCTGAAGTGGGGAGAGTTTCCCAGGGCTTTTCCATCACCCCATGAAGATCTGTGGGTGATGGGGAGGATTAAAGACAAGAAATGTAGCAATCTTTTCTGGAAGAGGGGGAATATAGCAGTGTTTTCTGGGAACCGGCTGCCCTCCACCCCCAACTCATCACAATGATGATCAGGCTGCTGAGCCAGGGAGTAGGGGAGGGAGAGAGTTGGCGAGACAGAGATTCCCACATGGTTTCTCTCTCATCCCCCATGGGCATGAGCACTAGATGTATGAGGTGTGCAATATTTCCCTTGAAAAAGGACCTGTTGCGGCATCCCCAACTCATCACCGGGACGATCAGGCTGCTCAACCCAAGGGGTGAGGGAAAAGGAAGGAAGAGGAGCAGGATTCCCAAGGTGTCTCTCATCCCCTGAACGCGTTTTCCTGGGGACCTGCCGAGGCCTCCCCAACTCACAACAGCGATGACCAGGCGGCTCATCCTGGGAGAGTGGGGGCGAGAAGCGAGATTCCCCCAGTCCCACCCCATCCCCGGGGTGGGATCAGGGAGGAGGCGACAGGGGGCAGCAGCGTTTCCCATCACAGCGGAGCCCGCGGGGATGGATGCGGGAGGGGCTCCCGCCCGCGGCTTCCCCCGGCAGCGCACGGAGGGGGCGCAGCATCCCCGCGGGCCGGGCCAGGCCGCCCTTACCGGAGCGGGGATCGAAGGTGACCACGAACACCGCCACGATCTGGTCCGCCTCCGCCTCCGGCCCCCGCGGCAGCTCCCCGGGGCCGCCCCACGCTGCGCCGCCTCCCCGGCCCAGGCTCCAGCCGCCCCGCTCCGGCTCGGCCTGCGGCAGGGAGACTGCGGCGGACCGCTCGGCCCAGAAGAAGCAACGGCGCCTCGTCTGCCCTGGCTCCACCAGCGCCGGCCCACCGACTCGCCGCGAACCGGGCAGTGGCGCGGCAAAGGAAGGGAGAGGGGTCGGCGGGCGGCCGGCCGTGGAGCAGGGGGCGGGGCTAAGCCCGTTCGGGGGCGGGGCTTCCGGTCTGTGAAAACGCTCTATCTCGCCGCCCGCTTGGGCCAACCGGGCCGTCAGATAGGGGCTGTTCACAGCCAGTCACGTGACTGCGCGCTTCCGAGTGGCGCTGTTTGGAGTCGCAGCGGGGCCGCGGCGAGCGGCGCGCGGCGCGTTCCGAGGCGGGAGCTGGTCACACTCAGCCCGGGGCGTGCGAGGAGCTGCTCCCTCGCGGGTCCCCAGGGCGCTGTAGCCGGGTCACTTGTGTCTACATGGCAAGCCTTGATTGAGGGCGCTGGTGAGCGCTCCAAAGCTTACCAAGGGGGCCAGTCACAGTACCCACAAGTACAAGCAGTTCCATCACCTCGGCCCTTCAGCACCACGGGTCTAAAGGGACAGAGATGAAAACACACCTAGGTCCTGACCCTGCAAACTGCTTTGCATAGGTGGGTTGAAGTGGAGGGGTCCATCAGTGCAGTCCCATTTACAGGACTGGAGGCCTAAATCTGTGGTTTTCAACCTGTGGTCTGTGGCCTATGGCTAAGATTTCCAAAGATGTCTGCACTTCAGTTTGAAATTTTGTAGGGGTTTGCAAATGAAAAAAGGTTGAAAACCACTGCCCTGGATAGATTGGACATACTGGGTGCTATTAAAAAGCAAATGCTGTATTGTAGTATGATGCTACTGTGCTATTTCCTAGAATATTTTTATTATAGTATTATTTCTATCGCCCTTTGTTTTAGGATATTTATATCCATCTCCATTGTATTAGGTGCCATTACTTAAACCTAGAAGTACATCAGTTCCCTCAGGAAAGAAAAACTAAATTCTCATCTTCTTTGCTCACAGATTAAAGTTACTTTCTTAAGAGGAATTAAATCTACATTGTTTCCTACAGTGTGCAGCTGGGGCCAAAACTCAGAGATGAGTTTTATACCTCAAGAATGGAGAAACTGCTGGATTTCAAGTGACCTGGATTTTGTGCAAGTCAGTTTCTCTGGTGAGATTAGTATCCTCACAACCTGGAACCTAAACTGTCAATTTCATCATCCCTGTTAAATGCAAGTGGCATAGTGGGATGTGCAAACAGATAATTATAAATATGGGTTATTTATACTGTACCAGGAGATGTTAACTTTTCAGTGGTGTGCACTGTAGATTGTATAGATAGATTAGATTATAAAATTATTTTGATATTATTTTTTGAAGGAAAAAAAAACCCAACAGATATTTCTGCCACTGATCCAAACATTAGACTGTCATTTGCTGCAACATTTCTGAACTATATTTTCAGTGCTAATATAGGTCCTGATCCTGAAAGTGGATGTGTGTGGGCACCCCATTATACCAACAAAGAGCCCAGTTAAAGTCAGTATGGACTCCTGCACAGATCTCTTCGCAGAATTAGTGCGTAAGGATGTAGTTTCCTTGGGGCTGTGCCTTGTGACTTCCACTGTGTTATGCATAACACTGAGAACTATTAACACTCCATATATATTAATAACTATTAGTACAAAGGTAACCAAAATAGACATAGATATTGAGGTGTAATCTGGCTAGCGCAAAGGACAGACATCCAAGACTCCTAAATTTCTGGCTCTACTGCTGATTCTTTTTGGGAACTTGGAAATGTCTGTGTTTCTTGAAAAAGTCACTTAATCTTCCTGTGCATTATTATACCCATCTTTATAATCCTAACAGAGAAGACTCTAGAGGCCCTCTTTCATCCCAATTAGTCAGAATTCCCAATTAACAATACACCTCTTTTCAGAAGAAATGCTACTGTCCGAGTTGCTGTAGAGCTCTATTGAGCATGGCATACTAAATCAGCCCATGGAATTGAGCAGAGGCAGTATCTGCGCTAGGGTGGAAGCAGAACTTATTGCCTGCTCCATGTCAGTGCCCTCAATAGCTAAGAGATGCTCATCCGGAATAGTTGGTTTGGAAGTTGCAAGCTCACCATTGGGGGAGGCAGTGATGATGACTGAGATGTATTACAGCTACAGAGGGACACACAGAATCAGGATAAGACTGAAACACAAGAATCTAAGAACTACCAAGGCAATCCAAAAGCAGCCATGTTGAGTGTAATTACCATCCTTATTAAGCAGCCATCATTGTCATTAAATATCATTAGGCTTAAATCAGTTCCCTTGGAGACTTTCTGATTAATTGGATTATGCAATTAAGCAGCCCAAATTAAAAGGAAAGTATTGTCATAAAATCCTTAATGGTCTTTTTTCCTATGGAGCTGATCTGGATATGCAATACACCATTCAAAAGCTCATGATTCATAGATGTCAAAAGTGGCTTTGGCATTTCAAATTGATCAAGTGGTGACCAGCTGCTATGAACTTCAGATCAGGTAGATTCAATATTGAGAAGGTGCACTGTTTGTTTCACAAAACCTATACACAGGTTTACTTAGCAGCAGCATGTGGTATTTAGCCTACAGTGTTTTCTGTGGAAGGTGACTTGTAAAGGGGAAAAAAAGTGGCCTGTTTTGCTACTGAATGAGGCTTAAAGAAAGGCCAATTCTGCATATATTTACACACATACTTAGCTTTGCACTCCAAGTAGCCCCATTGACTGCAACAGGACTACTTACATATTTAAAGTTAAGCACATGCTGAAGTGTTTGCAGGACCAGGGAAAAGTCTGAACAATTATCTAATTTTTCATATTAGAAATACCAAATATTGAGTTCTGGTTTTTGTTGGAAAAATTCCTCCCAGGACTAGAGCAATTATAACATCTTACAAAACAGAAACCTGACTACATTAAGAGCTGAAGCAATTTTTAGACATACATACAGTGTAAAACTCAAGGCCAAATTCTCTGCTTGAGTAACTTCATTGAAACCAAGGGAATTATGCCAGGAGAGAATCTGGCTTCTGAGCTATTTGTTTCTGTTAACACATTTAATTCAAATAATTGAAAAATAATTGGGCAAAACAAGTTGTTTGAAACAGATTCAAAAATCCATGTATGTCTAACTGAGGGCTGATAAATCTCTTAGCCAGTTCTACAGTCCTCCAAAGAGTTGTCCAGCAAACACAGGAGATCAAGACTTGTTATTTCTAATATAGCACAACAAGCAAATGTGAACATCCTTTTATGTCTCCTTTATATGGTAAAGAGAAACAAAAAGTACTAACAAGCCTTCCCTTCCTCCTCCTTTTTCCAGTCACATGTCCAGTTTTCTTCAGTAAAGCCCTTTATGATATAAGGGTGGGATGGTTTGGGAGACAGGGGACTGACAATTGGGGAGGGGGTGAGGTTTTTCATCTCTAGGTCACTAGTTCAAAGCTAGTTAATAGTGACTGGAAATTATGTATTTATTTGCTTAGATTTCAAATAAAAGATTCTTACCCAAGTTCTAGTCACCCTAGCACATCATTAAAAATACATGGAAACCTCCCCTGCCCCTCAGCATTAAAGTTGCCATTTCACAAGAACTCAGCCAGCCAGACACCTATATTCCAGCTTTCCACCATTGTGGGAAGCACACCCTCAGCCCTCTCCAAAACCCTTCCCAAACAGGTGTCTTTGACAGGGTGCCCAGAAGGTCACTGAATCTGGGTTATTTCAGAATCTGGGTGTGAGGGTTTGAGAGCCATTACAAGGAAGACCCTGCTAGCTGCCTGGTCTCTGGAGAGCCAGTTTGGGCACCTCAGCTGACTGCAATTGTGATAGTATGGCCTAGGAGAGAGATGATCCCTCAAGTAAGTCAGTCACAGGCCATTTATAGCTTCATAGGCTATAACCAACACCTTAAGTCCTCCCAGAGACCAACTGGCTGCCAGTGCCCATCCCGGAGCACCGGTGTCATGTGTTGCCAGCAAAATGCCTCATCCAACAAATGAGCCCCTGCATTCTACACCAGCCTCAGTCTCTGAATGGTTTAAGGAGTAGCCACATGTAGAGTTCATTGCAATAGTCTAATCTTGACATAACAAAAGTGTGGATAACTGTGGCAAGGTCCACATCTAAGAGGAAAGTTCACAGTCTCCTAGCCAGCTGCAGGTCGTAAAAAGCTGACTTGGTCACTGCTCTGTAATCCTCTGATAGCTATTTAGTAGCCTATATAAAATGAGTTAATCACTGGTACAAAAACCTAAATTGCCACCCCTTTTATTAGTAGTCAGCCCACATTGCTAGGACTGCATGGCCCTCAACTGACCTCCCCCCTCCCTCCTACAGGTGGCCCCTCGGTATGCATGTGTTTGGGGATGGAGGGGAGATAGGGAACACAGGCACTGCTTATGCCAGAGCTGTACCTGTTCTGTGGCTAGAGGATTCCCTTTTTTCATGCTTGCCATTCTGGCAGCTTTTCCTGGCACTAGGGAAAAAAAGCCACTGTAGTTCCCAGTTCATTAAAATTCTATATTCCTCTTCAAAAACATGCACTTCACAACGGCACACAAAATCCTTAGTTTCTAAGGGCAGCCACAAAGAGAAGGGCCATTGTCCCACTCCTGGGTGGGTGAGAGATGAATGACTCCTCCCCTCGGTGGGCGATCTCACACTATACATTCACAGACTTGACAAGGTTCTTTAGTCTTTAGCAGCTCAAGCACCAGGAAGCTGGAGTTGTGAATCTTTTTCTTGACCTTGTAGAGCAGTGGCTCTCAAACTTTTGTACTGGTGACCTCTTTCACATAGCAAGCCTCTGAGTGTGACCTCCCCTTATAAATTAAAAACATCTTTTTATATATTTAACACCATTATAAATGCTGCATATAAAGCAGGGTTTGGGGTGGAGGCTGACAGCTCACAACTCCCCATGTAATAACCATGACCTCCTGAAGGATCCCGATCCCCAGTTTGAGAACTCCTCTAGTAGAGGCCTGTATACACTCTTGTTCTCCCTCCCCTCCTGCCCCCCTTCGAGGTCTAACACATTCTAAACAAGGCTATTGAATCTTTCCACATGGGTTTCAGTGCTTGTTGCTCAAAAAACAATGTACTACTCAGTGAGTCTAAATGTAGATCTTAGAAGTGGGACTCAGATATTAGTCCTGTAGCCAAAGGACTAATAATTGACAAAGATATGGGCCACCTATCTTGTCAGACAAATGCAAAATAAAATAGACAAGCTTTCAGGAAATGCAGCCTCTTCATTAGGCTCTGGGAAACTGAGTGAGGGACAAGAATTAGCAAGTATGGAGAAGGTGTGTAGGAAAGTGTAGCTGTCCTACCGGGCTGTTTGCAAACAGTGGGCTCTGCTATACTACCATCTAAGTTATGACAAAATGGAATTGCCTTTGACTTCAATAGGAGCAGGATGGGCCCCAGCAATTGTAAACAGGTGATGCTGAATTCTAATTGTCACCTATTAACAATGGTACAGCTGCAGGCTGGTGGTTATAAATGCTGAGGGAGCAGCAGCAGTTGGTAGTTTCTCACTAAGAATGGGCTTTGCTAGAAAATATTTGGTAACGGTCTGAGGGCCTTCTGCTTTTACAGTTGTATGTAACGTAGTATTTTCTCTTAGAGATGTAAGGCCAAAGAGCTAGTGGGAGTCACTGTACCTGGCTTATCAAGTAGTATAATATGATTCATGTATCTGTGGTGGGAAGTGGATGGAATATTTAGTAACTCTTTTTGGTGGAGGGGGGATACTCTCTATGCCTCATCCTGATCTTATTTACGCAGGCTTAATATTACAATAACACTTCTTTGGGCTATTCCTGATTTACACTAGTGAGAGTAGGACCAGGATTTATTTTACAAAAGTTGAACTAAGCTCTGAATGGATTTTTTTTTTTTTGAGGGGGATAATTCCAAGTTATTTTCCCTTACTTAGTATAGTCAAATGACTTTTATGATCAATCTACACTCCAGTATATGTAGGGTTAAGGCTACAAATCTGAAATAATGAATCTCCTGTGGAGAAAATAGGGTGGATACTTAGCAATCAGTCTTGTAAAAAACACTCAGTATCCCCTCTTACTGATCAAATAGTCTGGTATAAATTGTATTCAATTCCTGTGTCTTTCTAGCTACAATGGATGATTGGGATGAGAGTGATGAACTTATCCAGAAACTGGATTTTTCTAGCTGCGCTGAAGAGAATGAGATGGAAGAGGACAGTAGTATACAAGAAGAGGCTCCCCAAAGTTCAAGCCCCCAGAAGAGCTGGGATTTTCAGAGTTGGCGAGTTAATAGTTCTCTTGCAGTAACCCCCAAAAGAAAAGTGGGTGATGTCTCTCTGACTCGTACTAAAGCATGGGTGAGTCCCACTGTGGACTCTGCTTCATCCTTGAGGAAGAATGCTGGTCCTGCCTGGGAATGTCCTGGGACTCCACTGCATTATGTCACCTGGAGAAAACTGCAGCTGTGTGACACCCCGCACACCCCCAAGGCAAGGAAATATCTCTATGCCCATTTGAAAATATGTTGTATTAAATATATTGCAAGAATTACATTAGACGTGATAAGCAGGGGCTACTGCCTACTGTGTGGAACATGCTTGTTTGACTGCCACCTCTTCCTCACTCCCAGTTTGTATGTTTTTCCCACTTTCTCATCATAAATGTAGACTGAACACTGGAAGGCAGGGGCTAGGTCTGTTTGTGAACCACAAATGTCTTTTCCCTGGAACAAACATTTGGGGAGTGTTTAGTTCAGCATCAACAAACATGCTTAACTACCTTGAGTTAACTGACAATCAATTGTCTTGGCTAAAAAGACATCTCTTACCCTTAGATGTATCCTTAGTGTTGAGAGCCCCTTAGGCATTGTGTGTGTCCAGGAAGCTCCCACTTAAAATTAAGCTTAACTTCAGTATGAAGAAATGCTCTTTACAGTGGTCAGTGTTTAGAACTCTCTACTACTGAGGTAGATGAATTGTTCTTAATAGGATTGAAGGAGAAAACAGACAATTATTTGGACATACATAGAACTTAGAAGCAAGATGCTGCACTTAATTATTTATTCCTAATTTCCAGATTGTTCTTTGGATCATTAAATGGAACTTGCTGTTAGCAAGAGCTGGCTAGAAAAAGGGAAACTTTCATGAAATGTAACGGTATTTTCCATTCATTGTCAAATCTGAAACCTCTCTAACCAGTTTCTGCTGCCCAGCTACGCTGATACTTCTGTGCACAAAATTGAACTGTTCATCAAAGCTGGGGTTGGAGAGGAATCATTCTCATGGCAAACTAGCTCTCTATGAGCCCTTTGGGGGTGAAAGACTAATCACCTTCCTCACTGATGAAAGATACTTGCGTGCAATAGATGCAAAGTTAAGTTTCTTGGAGTAGGTCATTGATTAATTTTGGTCCTTATTTTCTGTTCCCATAGAAGTTCTTGAATGAGTCCCCTATAGGGTGATGTATCAGTAAAACAGACAGTACTTCCATCCTGTACTGGTGGAGACCTGGAACTCACTGTGTCCTCACAGGACTTCTCTGCATTGTTGCAACTGCACAGATGTTCCTTTGCATGCTATGACTCACAAAGGCCGACTAGGGTCACACACTGTCATACCCAGTATTTCTTTCTCAATTTACTGGCAACTAGATTGCTCCTTTGCAGGGCTGGCGCTTCCATTTAGGCGACCTAGGCAGTCACCTAGGGTGCCAGGATTTGGGAGGGTGACATTTTGCTGCCCTCGGCGGCAATTCGGCGGCAGGGGGTCCTTCTGCGCTCTGGGTCTTCGGCGGCAATTCTGCGACAGGTCCTTCACTCACTCCGGAACCTGCCGCCGAAGTGCCCCGAAGATCGGGAGCGCGGAAGGACCCCCGCCTAGGGCGCCAAAAGCCCTGGCGCTGCTCCTTCTCCTTTGGATTAATGGAGCACAGCAAACCCAATTCCTTTAGTGCTTCTTGATGCAGTTTATTTGGATTTTCACCTGGCCAGTAGATCCAGGGACTAATGGACATTAAAGGGTTTTTGCTTTTGTTTTTGGATCTCCTTGTATCTCTCCTGGATTATGGGTCTGGTGAGGAACAGATGTCCAATGACTAATAGTGTAGATAGTGGATGGGCAAACTAAACTGCTATCTAGGATGATGTCAGAAGTGGGACACCAGAACTTGCAACATTCCCTTACTCCAATTTGGACACACTCTACTCCTTGGAGCATTAAAGAACTGGAGTAGGAGCTTCCTTAGGCTTAACTTGAGAGCTTGGCATAATGAATCTTCCTCTCAAGTGTTAGATGTTAGCAAACCACAGAATCTTAAATAGTCTGACAAAAATCTTTCCTCAATTGCACAAGTTTATTTTCTTGTCTTGTGATGACATCCTGCTAGTTCACCAAGAAGTCCTTTAGCCTAAAATAGGGGAATCAAGACCTGATTTTAATGTAATAAATGTTGAAATGTTAAGACTTTCTTTTCTCTACATATCATAAGTAAGTAAAAGCCAGTTCCTAAGTATTCTAAGATGCATTGTATCAGGTCCTGCTGACTTGAAGACATCTAATTTGTCTAAGTAATTCTTACCTTGCTCTTTCCCTATTTTAGCCTCAAATCAGACTCCATTTACACTGATCACTATGTTAATCATCTGATCATGCCTAGCCTTTTTGGTGAAAACTGAAACAAAAAGGACATCTAATGCTGTGTTTTGTTGTTGCTTTCCCCTCCTCATAGAGTAATGGGCCTACTCTGTCCTTGGCTTTCCTCTTGTTTCTCAGGTATTGGTAAAATATTTACTTGTTACCTTTTGTCCTTAGTTTAATTGTGTTTTGTGCATTGGCTTTTCTAATTTTGTCCCTAGATGCTGTTGGGTTTTTATATTCTTCATAGTATGAGCTAGCTTCTTTAGTGACCTGAAATGCAAAAAGTCATACAAAAAGCAGATCTCCTGATTAAGCCAGGATGGTCTCTTAATCATACTTCCTGTCTTCCCTATGCATTGGGATAGTTTGCTACAAGGAGTGCATCTGTAGTGCTGCTGGGAGGTACAATTCCCAGCCCAGGTAGACATAGCTGTACTAGCTCTGCTCCAGCAGATTGCCTAAAAATAGCAATGTGGCCACTTGGCCATGGAGGCACAGGTGTCAGCTCAGGCTAGCAGGCAGGGTACAGCCTGAGATCCTAAGCATGTATCTGGGCTGCTGCCAGTACCACAGAGGCCATGCTACCATTTCCAGAAGCTGTCTTGAGCAGAGCTTGTGCGTGTATGTCTACCCAACCTGGGTAGACATACGCCTCCCAGACGCAGTGTAAATGCACCTTAGCTGGCCACACAAAGGTAGGGATGAATCTCCTGTGTGAGGCTAGAAACTTATCTCTATCTGTATGGAAAGCACCATAACAATGACGATTAATGAGTCATCAAAAAGGTGATTCAATGCACTTTGTCAGCAAAACCTTAACTAAAAACAAACTCATCACCTTCTAGTAACCAGGCTCTTATCTAAAGGAGCAGCAAGCTACAAAGACTCAGTCTCGAGCGATTGTCTTATTGCATTTTTGCCTTGTAAAATCTCATGGGCTAAACTTAAGCTAGACAGATTGAGATCTTTATCAAAGAGAAGACTGAGACATGATTTGACTAGAATGAATCTTCATGGAGAGAAAATACGGATACTAAAAGTCTCTTTTCAGAAGGTGGGTAAAGCAGTTAGCGGACAGCAAAACCACCTTTTGGTGGATCAGACCCTGAAGACAAACTGGCAAAGTATTGCTGTCTGCCCTGAACAGAACAGTCGGAACAGTAGCTAAAGGACACTTTTAACTCACTTTGTTTTTATTTTTAATTTCAGAGTCTCCTAACAAAGACTGCTTTTCCTTCAACCGTGGGAAAATTCCCCTCCAAAGGTCCCCGGCACTTGAGATTTACTCCTGGTGCTGATCCAGATGATTCTGCTCAGGCTTCGCTGGTCAACATTAACCCATTTACCCCAGAGTCATACCGACAGATGCTCTTCCCTCCCAATGGCAAGAGGAAAGCCAGAGGAGAGCTGTAAGTGTACTACAGATAAACAGAAGGGGGAGGAAGGGAGTGGATTTTTAAGAGACTTAAGCAGTGATGGAAGAATTTGGTACATCTTCCTCCTTGCTCTCCCAGGATGAAACAACTAAACTCAGTGGAATGGAATCAGGCATGCAGAGCAAACACTACTGGGAGGTGGGGCTGGTAAACCAGAAATGTGGAATAAAGAACCATCCTGGTTTCCTTTTACTGGGACTATGAATGTAATATAGCCTGTCCTTACAATATTTGTATCTAGTGCTATAACCAACAGATGAGAACAGAATTCAAACTGTGGTGGGAGTGGGCCCCACCTTTCTCTCTCTCAAGTCATGAAAGGTGGGTCTAGCACAGCTCCCCATATGCACTAGGCAGGTTGGTGTATGTTGAGAAAACATTGCACATAAATGGCTCTGAACTGCATATCCTTGACCCCTTCAAAAAGTCAGGTTCAGATCAGGTTGTGGCCTAATCTATAATACACAGTGAAACCTGATTATAGTGAGGTTCCGCTCGCTTCTGAAGGTCCCAAACTGCATTAGACATGCTTTGAGCAGGGTGTTCTATAAATGTAGTGGCAAAACCCCTGGTGGCTGTTCTTCCCTAGTGCTCCCGCAACTTTCACCTCTATTAGAGCTGCATAGAGAGTGTAATGGTGGCAAGCTATCAAATTAGCTACTGTGGATGCCGTATGGAAGTTGGAATATATCGACTTTCTAAACTGAACATGAATTTCCCAGTTCAGAACTGCAGCCTTCTTTGGCCTAATTCAAAGAAACTCACTGTGTCCCAATCCTCTGGAAGCGCCTTATAAATATTTTACCAGACTTGAGTAGTTTTGAACCTGCTCTTTAAAAATGTAAACATGTGAAACCTAAGTCTTGTGACTGCAGTAGGGTAGTGTGTGTCCAGGCTCACTTGTGGCTAAATCTCATTTTAGGGGAGATCCCACTCTAAGCGGGGGAAAGGTGGAGCAGGGGCTGCCAGCCAAGGTGAGTGTCTCTGCATAGTTGCCTAGAAAAAAATTGCCCCTTACTATATTTGTCCTAGAATTAATAATGTATGCTATTGGGTATATATTTTTTCCTCATAGCATTCTCGAGTTACACAAGTTTGAACAGCAGAGAATCCAGGAAGAACTAGATATGGTACATTAGTTGATGTCATTAAGCTGAAAATAATTTACTTGATTTGCCAAACTTGAAACTTACAACAGTCCTAGAATTCTCAGTGGTCCTGGCCAACATGCCATCCTAAAAATGATCATGTGATGGCCAGGAATTCATGTTACTTCCTGGGGAAAGTAATAAGACTACTGTAAATATAGACAAGCTCTTGCATCTCAACATGGCTGGAAAGAGTAATCCTGTTGCTACCTCTATTAAATAGTGTTCAGTAAGATAGTAACATCAAGTTGCCAAATTATTAGTCTGTAGATTTAAGAAAATATTTATTGTAACTTTACAATGAAAGGTGTTAGCAGCTAACCATTCGGACTGGTAGTTCTGTTGCAACAGCTGACATCATGAACACTTGAAATAGGGTAGTACATTCCTAAATGCTGCTTAGGTGGTTAATCTCAATCCCCACCTTCAGCAGGAAAGGGGATCTTGTACTTGGTCAAGGCAAGTAAGTATAAGGGACATTCTTCTCAAAACATTTTGAATAGTACTTGTATTGCACATTATCGGCAGCTCACAGCACTTCATTGACAATTAAGCCTGAAGTCACTTCACAAGGATGAAGACTGACATAACTGTATTACAGATCATAAGCTGTGCTACAGAGCAGCTAAGCAGTAGTGACTCTGTGGCAGAGCTGAGAAGAGTTAGGATTCCACTCACTGCTAAATGCTTCTTCTCTTTTATCATTTTAAGTATAAGCAGAGGCTGTGCCTACACTGAGTGCTTTACTGATTTAGGAATCCGGTACGATACTGGCAAAGCTCCTAGAGTTATAACAGCAAAACTATGCTCTGTACCATATAGTAAAACCATTCTCCATGAGCAAAACAAACACATTTTACTGGTATAAGTGCACCATGTTAGGGGCTTCTGCTAGCAAAGCGATGATGGTCAGAGATGGATCCTCAGCATGGCTGTGCTGGCAGAAGTCTGTAGTGAAGACATTGGCATCTGATGTGATCCTCTATGGCTAACTACGCCAGCTGAGTGCATCTGACTTCACTGGCGCTGAACCAGTTTCCACCAGCTGAGAATCTGGCCCCTATTCTGTTTTAGGATCTAATCTTTATAATCAAAATCTTGTCACTTGATTGAATTCATCTTGGATTTACTCAATATTTTTGCTTTTATTATTACAACAGACAGTTTTTCCTTATATGACAGCTACCCAAACAATTGAGCTGCTTTAAAAACCAAACAAAGCTAGAATCATTTAAGGAAATGTTAAAGAAAAACTCAGTATCTTCATTCAACTAGGTAAAAATCTCAGTTCCTTTACCTTGGAGTTTCTCCCTACTCCACAGCCGATAAGTGAATCAATGCAGCTACAAGTATATTTATCATGAAAGCAGTCTAGCAGTGCTTGGTTTGTGCTAAGAAATGGAGAGGTGGCGCTCCCTGCCTGTGAAGGCCAGTGATGCAGCTTAACTTTGACTTGTGCCTTGGAATTTCTCTTGCAAAGCAGAACAGCAGTATAACACCATTTATGACTATGGCAAACAATGGAGATATCAAGGATTACTATGGGCTACCATACTCATTAAAAGGAAGCCTCTTACCACTTAGCAGTAGATTTGGTTCGACACCAATCAGACAAAACAACTTGTCTAGGGTGACTAAAACTCTGCAAAGGGCCTACTGTTAAGTGTGAGCATGTTAGCTTGGTGCCTAGATTGGTGTGCCTTAGATACTTTTTTAATGCCTTTGCAGACACTTTTAAAAAATGTTTGCAGTGAGTTGGGTATATGTACTGCTTTTTATGCTTAATAGTATCTGGGGGCTGAATCTTAACCGTCCTGTGCAGCACCTCTTCCACTCATGATCGCAAACATCTGAGGTAACCTCAGCCATTGCATATGTGGGGAAGAAAATGTGCAATGTGAGTCTTATTTTGGGAAAGGCAGGGGAAAATTCATGGACTACTCTTGCTCTTTATTTCATATCCCATCTTCTCTGGTCCCTTGCTTCCTTGGCTATACTGTCCAGTTGTCCTGTATCTTTCCCTTCTCCCTTGGACATTCCTCTAGTGATGCTTGCAGAACTCCTGGTTCCTCCCTTCCTCTTGTGTATAAGTGGCTACTAACATAGGCACACAGGTTGACTGTTTTCCAGCTGTTTTCCTAGAAGAAAGAATGTGTGTGTGAAGAATGGCCTGGACAGGTGGTGTAGCTAGAAACTTGGACAGGCAGCATTGTGACTACCTCATTTGTCACAGACCTTCAGCAAATACTGTGAAGAATGTTGAAAGCTTATAGACCACATTCTGAACTGCTGCAGTATCGCACCTACTGTTTGCAAATATAGAACAACCATGATGAAATAATGTGTGTAGCTTGGGGGGCATGCTAGCCAGGATACCAGAACTGTCTTCTAAATTCAAAACATACATTAGTTCTCTTAATTAAACCACAGCTGGACATGTGGAGCTGCTGTCTAAATGTTTAGAACACTGCAGACTGGTAGACTCTCCCCATCTAACCCTACGCATCTGAATTTGCCTTCTCCCGATAACTGATATGTTCTGACCAGCCCTCCAGTGGTTTTCCATCTGGAAATTTCTTCTCTGGAGGACAAGAACTAACAGTTCGGTGGTACAGGTCTCCTTCCACCCAATCAAATATCTGTAACAGATTCCCATGTGACTCTGCTGTAGTTAATGATTGGAGTCCAATAACACTACCTTCTGCTGCTGCTCCACATCCAGGATGGCTATCTTGACTGGGTCATGACTGCCTAAAGGTGAATAGCTGAAGTAGCCCCGAGGTCTATGCCATAGGACCATTTATGCACAGTTAGCTAGAACACTGTGCCCAATCCCTAACTGCATTAACTAATTGCAGTGCTAGTGAGTCATGGGGGAGAGGGAATTCTTAGCTACTTTCTTCTTGGTCTATGTCAAGTCATCAGTGGCCCGGGAACCTCAAACTAGTGATGCAAGGAGGCCATTACAGAGAAGCAGGCAGGAGCTGTGTGTCTGAATGGTTGAGAGTACACAAAAAAGAGGGAGCTGAATGGAGATTTTACATGTTAGTTTTATAGGGTCTGCCCTGCACCATTTAAGACCACCCTTGGTGTATGATGAGTCCTTAACTTGTTGCGTTGCTTTGCTTTGTCTAATCCCCTAGAGATTTCTCTTGAGAGAGAGCAACATGGTTTCCCGCTACAAGAAAGAATTCCTGGAGCTAGAAAAAATTGGGGTAGGAGAATTTGGCTCTGTCTACAAGTGTATCAAACGCCTAGATGGATGTGTGTATGCTGTCAAGCGCTCCAAGAGGCCTCTGGCAGGATCCTCAGATGAGTGAGTGTATGATCTGGAAACTACAGTGGTAAAAATGCTGCTCTGTCAGTTGGGGTATTTTTTCAATGGAATGCTAGGCATATCTTGTAGATATGTATTTCTACATTACTCCCTCCTCCTCCATCCCTCTAAGGATCTTAAAAGCATATCTTTGGAAACTTGTAACTAACCTCAGACTCCAGGACCAACCTTGGAAGGAGGAGTAGACTAAAACAGTGGGGGTGTTCATATTCATAGCTCATAGAAATGTAAGGAGAGGCCATATGGACTGACTTGCCACCTCACTTTGCATCTTGGATTTCATGAGAACATAATGGCAATAGTGGTTCAGACCAATGGTCCATCCAGTCCTGTACCCTGTCTTCCAACAGTGGCTGGTGCCAAAGGCTTAAGAGGGAATGAACAGAACAGAGCAATTGATCAGGTGATCCATCCCGTCATCCAGTCCCAGCTTCTGGCAGTCTGAAGTTAGGGACATCATGAAGATGGGGTTGTCTGACCATCTTGGCTAATAACCATTGAATGACTTATTCTCCATGAACTTACCTAATTCTTTTTTGAACCCATTTATGCTTTTGGCCTTCACAGTATCTGCTGGCAACGAGTTCCACAGGTTGATTGTGTAATGTATGAAATAATTCCTCATGTTAGTTTTAAACCTGAGACCTATTAATTTCATTGGGTGATTCCTGCTTCTTGTTAGTGAATAAGGAAGTATTGTTTACCCCTTCGCATATATCTGCACTATTAATGATTTTATATACATCTGCCATATTCCTTCTCAGTCATGTCTTTTCTAAGCTGAAAAGTTCCAGTCTTCATAATCTTTCCATATGGAAACTGTTCCATATCCCCTAATCACTTTTGTTGCCCTTCTCTGTACTTTTTCCAATTCTAATGTAATTTTGTGAGATGGGGGCAACCAGAACTGCTTGCAGTATTCAAGGTGTGGGCATACCTTGGATTTATATAGTGGCATTATGATATTTTTTGTTTTATCTATCACTTTCCTAGTGGTTCCTAATACTCTTAACTTTTTTGACAGCTGCTGCACATTGAACAGATGTTTTCAGAGAACTATCCACAATGACTCGTATCTCTTTTCAGTGGTAACAGTAAATTTAGACCACATTTTATGTATATACTTGGGAGTGTCTTCCTAGGTGCATTACTTTGCACTTATCAAGACTGAATTTCATCTGCCACTTGGTTGTCCAATCACCCAGTTTTGTGAGATCCCTTTAACTTTTCAGGATAGTCAATTCCAAAGATATGTCTGCAAACTTTGCCACTTCACTGTTCACCTCCTTTTCCAGAACATTTATGAATGTTGACCAGCACTAATCTCAGTACAAATCCTTGGGGGAAGCCCACTATTTACCTCTATCCACTGTAAAAATTGACTGTTCATTCCTAACTCTTAACCAGTTACTTCCCTCTTATCCCATGACTGCCTACTTTGCTTAAAAGCCTTTGGTGGGGGACCTTGTCAAAGGCTTTCTGGAAGTTCAAGTACGTTATTTCAATTGGATCACACTTGTCCACATGTTTGACCACCTTCCACCAAATCTCATAAATTGAGGCATGATTGCCATTAACAGAAATCATGTTGACTATTCCTCCCAACATATTGTGTTCATCTGTGTCTGATAATTCTGTTCTTCACTATAGGTTTAAACCAATTTGCCTGGTACTGAAGTGAGGCTCACTGGCCTATAATTGCCATGATTACCTCTGGAACCTCTCTTACAAATTGGCATTACATTAGCTATCTACCACTTTACTGACGGGTGGATAAGCTCCAATCCCATGCAACTATCTGACAAACCCCACTGTAACTGTTACTAATACTACTTTGTGAAACCTAGAGGGCATGTGAAATTGATACTCAGGATTTGGGTCTCTTTGCTCATGTTATACTTGCTTGGCTAAAAGGAGCTTCCTATGTAGTTCTGGAAATGTCACCCTTCCTCAGTTATTAAGGGTTGTTGAAACAAAAGCCATGTCTTCACCCCTAGCAAAAGGGGGAGTAATTTCACAAGAATGCACCTGTTCTTACAGAAGGCGGGTGGATCAGTGTCCTTCTATCACTTCATGGTAGACTAGACAACTAAAGTAACAATATCAGATGCTTAATCCATTGGACATTACCCTGTTGTGCTGAGGCTCCGCAAGTAGAACTCTGAAGTTACTGCTAGTTTTTGGGTTAACTCACTGCCAGCCTTGCTTTAGTTCTGACATGCCCAGCCAATGCTGCATTAGTGGCTGCTGTGGCTTAGTCAGTACAGATTACTTCCATCAGATCTTGACTGCTTCTAGTATTAGTCTCAAGATGCTCATCTCCATAAGCTTCTGAAAATGCCCCTTCCTAAGAACAGGATGGGATTTGCTTCAGAGCCGAGTAATGCCATTCAATCTCCTAAAAACTGCTGTTCAGCATAAATCCACATCTTTCCCTTCCTCCCTCTTAGGTGCTCATAGCTCTCAATCCTGGCCTGACTGGGGAGGTGAGATCTGGTTTTGAACTAGGGTTTCCTGCAGGGCGCTGAAGTCCCATTTCTAGAAGATCACCATTGTTTCTTCTGTTTGCATCTCTAGGCAAATGGCATTGCGGGAAGTCTATGCCCATGCTGTGCTTGGACACCATCCCCATGTTGTGCGCTACTACTCTGCTTGGGCAGAAGATGATCACATGATCATTCAGAATGAACACTGCAACGGTAAGAACCTCAGCCTGGTTAAGAGCATAAATGGCAGGGTGACATCTGGTTCCTTGTGGTGCTTAAACCTGTGGAGCTCCATCTTACAATGGAGATCAACTTCAGCTGGGTTTAACATCAGTGTTTAAACTAGAGCATTTAGGTTAAACCTAAATGCTAACTTTAATGCTTTGCCTTGAGCCAGGAAGGTAACAGCTAGCCCGTGTGATGGGGAACGCTACAATGACAATGAATATAGGGGCAGCTTTAAATGCAGAGTGGGGTACCCATGGCTCATGTATGGTATGCACTCATCATTAGGAATTTTTAAAGTTTCCCCTCGTTGCTGTGGTACAGCTGTTCTGGGGAATGCATTTCTGATGCCAATGCTGTTTGGGAGTCCGCCACAGAGCTGTACGCCATCAAGCCTCAAGTACTGGAGTAACAGCAGTTTAAAAAGAGCTAATCTGGTACATGAGTGGAACATACCTGAAAAGCAAATTATCTTTCTCTGACTTCACTGTGTGAATAGTGCAGTGCCTCAGAGGCAGAACCATAGTGAGGGGAAGAACTCTCAAATAGCCTGCTGCTCACCTCATTCCAGCTGGCAGGAATTAGTAGGTGGCAGGCAAGTCCATATCTGGACACTTGGGAGCACTATTGCAAACATCTGGCTCAGTTTAATAGGTCATGAGATCTAGGTATGTGATGTTTTTTTCTTTTTCTTTTTGTTTTTTTGCTTTGGAGTCGTGAGTTAAAATTAGGTTGCAGTAACAAATGACTCTTGATAGTCACCACTGTAACTCAGCACAACTTTCACTGTTTACGAAGCCACCCATGACTAGTGTCAGGGGGGTGCAGCTGCATAGGGTTAAAGATTAGGCAGAAAATAGCATTTTGTGCCATACCTGATGCATGGAGTGTGTCTAAATAAAGAACAATAAAACAGCTCTGTTATGAGAGTCTTGCCACCTACATTTCTTTAAATCCCTGATTTCTGTATCATAGACTTCCTTGCTCCCTGATCTGCCACTCTTAATAGCTTTAGGTCCCTTCCTGGGAAATAGAAAGTAGGTCTAGAGAGCTGGAGAAACCACCATCCTATGCAATGGCAAGTGTAATGCCAGATGGGTTGTACTGTGCGTAAGTCTCTTTCCTAAACATTGTATGGCTAGTCTGACCAAGGTTCGCCACCCTTTGTGTAGCTCTTTAGCACTTAGCATTAATAGGTATCTAGAGTCCAGCATAAAATGAGTTCAAGCATCTCACTTCACTAGGAAAAATACCTGCATCAAAAGTTGAATATTTCCCTTAGGTGGGAGCCTTCAAGATGCGCTGTTGGAAAATGCTAAGACTGGGCACTATTTCCAAGAAGCAGAGTTAAAGGAGATCCTGCTGCAAGTCTCCATGGGACTAAAGTACATACACAGCTCTGGCCTGGCACACATGGACATCAAACCTAGTAAGTGCAGCTCTTTCCTTGTCTGATTCCTCTCCCCTCATGCTGCCTGTGTCCAGTAATCCATGTGGTGGTAGGTTGGAAGGTATCTATCTTCCTGCTCCTCGTGGGGTCTAGATCTGGAGTTGAAAGGAAAAGTTGTTGTTCTCCATCTTCCTCTTCTCCCCCCCCCCCCCAAATTTCCCACCAAAAATGTCTACTGATCATTCTGGATCTGGACAGGGAGCACTGCTATGCCCTGTAACTGTAACAGCAGCATTCAGGTACAATTATAACACTCCCTCTTCCTATTTCTTGTGCGTGGTATAGAAAGAAGAAATGCAATAGTACAGTAGTTGCTCTTCACTATGGGAAAAGGCTTTTTAGTGGCAATATTCAAAATGCACTCTAAGGTCACTGGATTCCATGCACACACCATGCTTTTTCAAGCAACAAATGCGTGCCTATAGAAAGTAGAAGAACGTTCTTTGCAGACTACAGAGCCACATACTTACAGTAACTCTCCTAGAGAAGGAACTCCCGAGCACAGTTAGATGGTTAGTGGAAACTCAAATAAGCATGGAAAGGACACTTTTTAGACATGTGCTCTAGGGTTTCTCCTTGTGCTATCAATGCAAATCTCTAAATTTTAATGGGTTAACTACCAAAGTAGGATCTGTTAAACCACTGTTATATGCTAATCTTAGTGTATACAACTCAAAACTGAACCAATATTAAAATGGTACAAAAGCAGAGTTTCCCAGCTCTGTATTTAAAGCTGTACAGTTGGCTGTCAAAGAAATGATGATTTTAACATCCTATTAATTAATGGGTGGGGAGGTAACAGGGAAAAACATGGTACTCAAAGTGAGAGCTAATTTAATTCAGCCAGCAAAAGTTGACTGGTGCTGTTTGCACACATTGAACTAATTTGTTTCTGAAATGTGTGTGAATGGTGCAAACTCTGAGATGGCAACAGTCTACTGGCCTGTGTCCTACATGCAGACTTTGAGCATTTGTAACTTGCTTGCAAGAAGGCTGGAAAAATTGTGGGTTGACATGATCCTGCAGTTTTTTACTTGGGCAAAAATTCTGACAACAGGAGTTTGGCCTGTAGGAATTTGCTTTCCTAAGGACTATAGGGTTGGATTGTTGGCTAGGGATTTAGTCTTCAAACAGGACTCTACATACAAAGTCTCATAAATCAGGGATATGAGGTTATCCTCCCTAACCCAATAAGTATAGTGATTCTCACTGGAGAAAACTGTCTTGCCATATGCAACTCAAATTGTGGGTTTATTTTAATCTGGAATAATGTTCAACTGGACAGAAGGAAGAAAAATGAGACCAAATGAGAAATTTTGAACTCAAAGAAGTGACATTAGTAGCTTGGGGCTTCTCTTGCTGAGCTCCTATAGCTTCCATTGACTACTAGGAATTGTAGGCAATCAGAACTTCTAAATTCAGGCCCTTGATACTCATCACTGTAGTAATGTTCAGTACCTTAACCAGATAGAAAAAGCAAATCTCTAGTTAAGCAAACATATCTCATGTCTGTCTCAAATTTTGCTATTATACTGAAAAATGTAGTTGTGAAACCTTCTCCTTTACAGTTGGAAATCACGATCCAGGGGTTTATAACCCTGGCTGACATAGAAGTGTTTGGTTTCAGATTGGTGACCAAGCAGGTCCCCTCAAAGGGGGAAGGACTTCCTTGTTCCTTATCTGGCTCTTCCTTTGTTGCTCAATATAGTACTCCAGCTCAAGTGTCCTGCACCGTGGTGGTGAGGTTGTAGGAAACAATGTCCATTTCCTTTGTCTACCTTGAAGATCCAGATACATCTATTATATTGGGATATTTCATAGTAAAGTGAAAGATTAAGACACTGGGGTGTATGGGTTGTGGTGGGTGTGTGATGTTTTGTTGGTTTTTTGTGGGGGGAGGGGAAGGAGATGTACTTGGAGCAGTAATCAGATGAGTAGCAGTCACCTGTACTACTCTATATGGAAGGGGAACTGATCTACTTCAAGAAACTCCAGATCTGCTGACCATTAGGATACCAGCAAGAGCATGCCATTATGAATAGCCAGCGTTCAACTACATATAAGCCTCTGTCTTATAGGTAACATCTTCATTTGTCACAAACTGGTGACAGATGGCTCCGCTGCTCAGGAAGAAAGCGACAGTGAAGATGATGGGTTCTCTTCCAACGTGGCATATAAAATTGGTGGGTTTAATCTGACTCATGCACTGTTTAATGACTTTTTTCTAAAGCTGCTCTTAAATACTCAGTATCCCTATGGCTATAGCAATGTCCCTCAGTCATGACCTGCAAAACTCAGTTCTGGAGGCATAGAGTGCAGAGAGAGACTTGGTGAAATGTCAGTCTTCATAGATCTGAGGGTTGTGGGGAATCCAGCCAAGTTATTTTCACTTTGGATTAAAATCCAGACTTTGGATGCCTAGAATTAAGGAGGAGCTGGCTCACTAGATCTGATTACACCAGTTCTTTTGGCATCTTGGAGCTCCTTTAAGATGCGCACACATAGCGGGACTTCCCCAGGAAAGTGGATCTGTGGGCATCTGTTGCATTTCTAGTTAGTTTTCTTCTCCTGTTAGGTGACCTGGGCCATGTGACATCAATAACTAATCCCCAAGTGGAAGAGGGAGACAGTCGTTTTCTGGCCAATGAGATTCTGCAAGAGGTACAGTTGCCCCTTTCATCTGGGGGAGGATGGGGTGTGTATATGTGAGACGGGAAGGTTGTCAGTGGAATATTGTATCTTTATTAACCTGGCTTATATATTTCCTTCCTAGTCCTCTCCGTTCCTGAGTTCAGCTTGGTTGAACTCTGAGGCAGGGACCCCATCTTGTTTCTATAAAGCACAATTGTATGGTGATGTGTAAATATTTAAATATACTTCACAATTGGGTTTCTGATAGTCTCTGTAACCACATTACGTCTCAGTTTATGGGATGGGAAGGAAAAGATCATCTCAAATGCAGATGGTCCTGGTGGGTAGAAACCTTACTACTGAATTGGAGCTATAATTACATTTAAAGCACCTTTATATGCTAGGGTCATTAACGTCTGGACAAATATTTGTACAATAAATATGATTTCTCTTCCTTCTCTACGTGGGGGTCTCCTACCTAAATCCTCTGTATTGGGCTAACCTTAGCTTTGCCACTCTGGTATAAACTGAAATAAAGGCCACCACCCTGTCACAAAGGCAAAATGTTAGTGGCCATGGACTAGAGGATGTGGCCCAGAGACTTCCCAAATGGAAATCTCCTTTGTTGTAAAATGTATTTAGTGTCCAAATCCAATCCATCACGTTCCAGCCTTGCATCAAATAGATGGACAAGCAAGGTAACCTAGCAGTAGCATAACTTGCCACCATGTTGTAAAGATCAGAGGCACAGATTAGCTAATTCAAGGAGTCCTTCCATATTTCTGTTGCCTTTCCGGATGTGGGATAGAAGTTCCTCAGGATTTGGAGGATACCCCTGGCTGTGTACAACCTGGTAAAATTAAACGGTATGTTTGGAACAGTGGAAGTGGACCATATTTTTCTCTTCCGAGTCAAAGCAGCAAAGAGTAATGAGTGGGATGGTGGAGGTAGCCAGGTAAATGCTTTTTCTAAAGTACTTCCATGAGCCTGTACTCTTATCTTAATGAAGGACCATCTTACTACATCAAATACTGGGGAGAACGTGCATGTAACTGGTTCTTTTCTCCACAGCAATACTGTTATCTGCCAAAGGCAGACATCTTTGCCCTTGCATTGACAATGGCTCTGGCAGCAGGGTCAGGACCGCTGCCTCGCAATGATGCCATGTGGCACCATATTCGCAGGGGTAACCTTCCACCAATCCCTCAGCAGCTCACACATGGCTTTCATGGACTCCTTAAGGTGAGACTCTTCAGGGTGCAATTCAGAGGGGGAAGTGATGTCTCAGACTGGCATTTTGTTATAAGAAACTGCAACCCTCCACTCCTTCCCCACTTCCTCTTCTAGCTCATGGTTCACCCTGACCCAGTTGCAAGACCATCTGCCACAGCCCTTACTAAACACCCAATTCTTCGGCCGTCTCTTGGAAAAGCTGCACAGCTCCAGAAGCAGCTAAATGTGGAGAAGTTTAAGACTGCCATGCTGGAAAGGTAGGGTCTATCTGGATATAAAGAGGAGGAGCACTGCCAGAGAGTGGTGCATTGAGCTGGTGCTTTAATGGCATGGCAATTGCTCATCAGGCTTTGGCTTGAGATGGTTGGTAGAATCCTGCAGATTGCACATTCGCAGACCACTTTTGCAGATCACAGCTCAGATGCAGATACAAAGTTTTGTATCTGCACAGGGCTCTGGTGGTAGAAGTAACAGAGTTTTGAATAGTGGGTCTCTAAGGCACTTGGTTTCCAGGTGTGTAGCTAAAGGGAGGGCACTCGAGTCATGGGTATAGTTTGGGGAGTGTGGCGGGGCATTACCCCAAAACAGAGGCAGGGTGTTGGGGGGGGGGCGGGGTCATGCACCATTTCCCCACCAGACTTCTGCAAGCACAGAGCTGCCCTGCTCTGCTCAGCCTGCTGGGGCAAGAGAGGGGGGACATCCTCCTTCCCATGCTTCTCCACGTGCACGTTTCCGCTGGCAGGTAGTGGAGGAGGCTGCTGGAGGGAGCAACTGTTGTAAGGGCTCTGGGTTGCTGCCTCAGCAGATGGATGCTGCCTCCTGGGTCCTAGTGCCTGCCTGTTTCTTGTACAATAGTGAGTGCCCTCTCCCTTGGGGGGCAGGGCGTGGGGTAGGCAGAAGAGGTGGATGGCAGGGGGCCTAGGGGAAAGAAAGGGGATGGGGAAGAGAAGAGGATACAAGAATGTGTGTGTGGTGGGGGTGGGGGAGAGAGCCCACCATATTTTCCCTCACACCAGCATGTAGCATCCCCATGGCTGCCTGCAGCAGCACCAGAGCAGTGACATCACTGCAGCATGTGCTTTGCCCTCTCCCCTCACAACCCCTAATATCTCAGTCAAACTGTACCTATGTCTAGGGCTCTGCCACAACTCACCTGTATGTAGCTCTAGGAAAGCAACAGTTCACTTCCAGTTTTAAGTGCTGTGCTGGCTAGATCATCTGACTAACCAGTGACTTGACTGACCTATAATTCTGGCCACTAGGGGAGAAGGTGGTCAGCTACAAACTGTTTATCAACCTTTTTTGATAACAGGGACTGGCCTGCTGTCTTCCTAAACTGTCAGGGAGACCTCAGGGATGGGTGTTGATCAGCCAACAGCTCATTGAGAAACACTGAGCTACAACATGAAATATGTGTAGGGTAGGGGAATAAATACTGAACTGGCTGCCCTACCCAGAAGGAAGTGGCAATGTTGGATCAGTGCAGATCAAACTGCTCCCTATCCCCCTCCAGCTGCTGATGCTATAGTGGCCTTCAGGGGACAGGGCTGCAGCTGAGGTTATGGGATCAGGTAAGATGTGTTGGCTCTCCTCCCATCAGGTAGGGAGTGGAAAGATAAGAGGTAAACTCTTCTCCCCATGGGCAAGAGAGCATGCAGAATCTGGAAAAGCAAGGCAGAATCAGACAAGGGAATCTCCTACAGATGAGAGCATTACAACAAATGGAGACTAGCATTGCTTTTGACTGACTGACGGGAATCAGGGCAGCAGAGAGGAACAAACAGACTTGTATTACAGGACTGCTTGTGATCTACTAATATCCACCCACCTCTAATCTTTGAAGGAAAAAATAAATTGGGGATATGACAGGTAGGATCACAGAACCCCCCCTTGGAAGCTGCCAACTGATGTGCCAAGACTACTTCTGCCCCTCCTTTTCCTGCCTGCTTGGGACCCCCGCACCCTGTCTTGCTGAGCCAGACACGCCCGTCTGCTCCAACACAGACCCAGGGTCTGAATTACTTTCCCCAAAGCTGCAGACTTAAGTGAAAGCAGCTTACAAAAGTATTTCTGTCTTTAACACTCAGATGCCCAACTCCCAATGGGATTCAAACCCCAAATAAATCTGTTTTATCCTGTATAACGCTTATACAGGCTAAACTCCTAAATTGTTCACCCTCTATAATACAGAGAGAGACACAGCTGTTTGCCCCCTGGGTTATTAATAAGTAAAAAGTGATTTTTATTAAATACAGAAAGTAGGATTTAAGTGGTTCCAAGTAGTAACAGACATACAGAACAAAGTGAAATAAAATAACAAGTAAAAGTAAAATAACACACAACAAGTAAAATAAAATAACACACAAGTCTATGTCTAATACAGTAAGAAACTGAATACAGATAAGATCTCACCAGTTCCAGTAAGCTTCCTTTTGCAGACTAGTCTCTTGCAAGTCTGGGTCCAGCAATCACTCACACCCCATCTACTGTCCTTTGTTCCAGTTTCTTTCAGGTATCCTGGGGGGTGGAGAGGCGCTCTCTTTAGCTAGCTGAAGCCAAAATGGAGGAGTCTCCCACAGGCTTAAATAAACTTCCTCTTGTGGGTGGAGACCCCCTCCTCTATGCAAAGTCCAGCTCCAAGATGAAGTTCTTGAGTCACCTGGGGCAAGTCACATGTCCATGCATGTCTCAGTTTTTACAGGCAGAAGCCATTGCCCACATGGTATCTTGAATGTCTCCAGGAAGACAATGTGGATTGGAGCATTCCAAGATGCGTTGTTCCTTAAGTGCTTCTTGATTGGGACTTAACTTTGCAAATTCCTTTCTCCAGGAACTGACCAAATGCTCTACTAAGGGTATTTAGAAATTAAGCCAGTACATGGCCAATATTTATAACTTTTTTAATACAAAAATGATAAATGCATACAAATAGGATTAATAGATTCAGTAGATCATAACCTTTACATAGATATGTTATATGGCACAGGTAGTAGAAAACATATTCCAGTTATGTCATATTCCCATAAAGCATTATGGGGTACAGTGTCACAGGGGACACTTGATATTAGTGACAGACTGGGAAACAAGTTTGTCACAAGTTACCCTAGACATCAGGTCAACTGCCAGAAAACCTAACCTGTTGTGGAGCAGAAGCTTTAGCTGAAGCTGCTTTGAGTCCTAGTAGACTGAGCGTATCGCTGGGAGTGCTATGAATTCTCCCAGTCCTACAACTGTACTGCAATGATGTTACCATCTAGGTTTGTTAACTTTCCTGGGTAAATTGGGGGATGGTGCTTGTCTAGCTTTGAAACGCACTGACTTGTATCTGCAGCTGGTGAGGACTGAGTATAGCAAGATCTGACTTCTCTTCTTTCTCTTTTTCTCAGGGAACTGAGAGCAGCCCGTCTTGCTCAGACCTTCAGGAAGGACCAGTCCTTGGGATGTGCCAGACTAGAGTCTGAAACCTCTTCCAAACAAAACTGCAACAAGCGCCTGGTAGGAGGGAAGAATTCTCGCTCATTCAGCTTTACATGGGGGGGTTACTGAAAATCCCATCACCCAAACTGTTCAGGCTGACAAGTGTCCCTGTGGAAGCAGAAGACCCATACAGACCAAAGTGCCATGCTAAAACTCCCTGGAGTAGTTCTTGCCTACTCCATCATTCATACAGCTTCATGTTGTCATGACTGGAAGTGACTAGTGTACAAATGTCTGAGACCTCCTCCACTCCACTACAATGCTTCAGTCTTGTATCTCTAAACCAGTTACTTCTGATGCAATGGGCCGGCTGACCTGTGTGTGTTCTGGTTGTATTCTAGGCTAGGAATAGCTTGATTTCCTTCTACTTCTCTCATGCAGCTAAACTAGGGCCTTCCCCCCGCCTCCGAGACCTTTCTGTGGCCTTGACACTCTGGCTGTGCAGGTACACTGGAAAGGGGCATTGGCAGCTGCAAAGAGGAGATAGTGTCCTGAGCTATGACTGGACTTACCACTTTGCTCCTGATGGAGCAAAGGGAGTTAAGCATGATACCACCTAGTCAAGTTGGGATGTGAGCTTTGGGACAAGCGGGTTAAGACCACAGTCCTGAGAAATGTGAAATGAAATAAGTGGCATTGCATTGCGGGAAGAAAGCAAAAGTAACTCTATCTTTACTTTCAAATGAGTTTTCTGTAGAATCTGAAGGAACATTTTTCTTTCTAGAAACATCCATAACCATTATGTGGCTGGGCTTCTGGGGGCTAGCTCCTGAAGCCTGACCTTTGGATTTGTGAAGGCTTTTTGCCCAGTTAAACTGATGGGCCATAGGATACAACCTCTCTAACATGGTGGTGGGTCGGCCTAGATATCCTCTTTCCCTTCTGCAGAGTTACAGATAGAGTTGCCTGTCTGAGGGATTTGTCTTTCAGCAAAGTGGAGGGAAGGTAGAAGTGATTTTTTTTTTCAAATCCTTCAGTTTGGGGATTGCTTATATAAAGTGTTAAAAACTAAAACTCAAAATAAATTGTATCCCCCTGTTATATTTAACTTTTTGACATTGTTTCTTATTGAATATCTTCTAGCCCAAATCCCTGGGAGTTAGAGCTATAACTGAGGCTGTATTTCTAGAAAAAGATTCTAAGCCCTCGACTATTTTGATTACTTGGCATTTGTTTGTATTTTATTTAATTTATTTAATTTCACTTCCAGCTGCTGGACAGCATCAGACTTTAAGCTGTTGAGTCCTTCCCCTTTATTTTTTAAAGTGGAACATGTGAATAAAGATTTTACCATTCTTTTTATCCAAGACAACTGTGTGGGATGTTTTTTAGGATGGGGAAGGTGTTCAAAAGTGGGTCTTGAAGACCAGAATGTGCAAAGTACTTATCACACCCAAATGTGTGTAAGGCACTGGATGATAGAATCTTTCAGCTCTAGGCCATCAGCTCAACTCTGCTCAATGAGTTGGCTACTTCTCAGTCATTAGACTGTACAGGGAACAGGGGAGGAAGAGGAGGAAAAGGTTAATTTGTTTCCATGTGCTAGTGGACACATGGCTTTTGTGATATGGACACAACTGGCATCTTTGCCAGTAGTCTTAAGAGGGGAGCAAAGATCTGAATGGACATGGAAATGCTGAACTACCTCCAGCCGAAGACCACCTTGTAGTTGGAGCTGAGGACAGTAACCAGGAAAGCTTTTATGAACTGGCCCCACCAAATTTAGTCTGTTCAAACCTCAGTGTTTCCTTTGACAAAGCACTTATCATACTCAGTTTCAAAACTATTACCTAACTTTACAAACTATTCATGTTAACATGGTCCTGGGTGCACGCTTTCTCTGGGCCCTGGTGGTGCTCAGCACTCCACCCCTGCCCCACCTCTTCCTGTCCAGTTCTGCCCTGTCCCTGCTCCTCTCCCCTCCCCCGCAGTGCCTCCTGCATGCTGTGGAACAGCTGATCGCAGCAGGAGAGAGGCACTGGGAGGGAGGGGAAGGAGTTGATTGGTGGGGCAGGTGGCAGACAGGAGACACTGGGAGCAAAGGGGGGGGAGCTAGTTTCCACTGGGTGCTAAGCACCCACTAATCTTTTTCTGTGAGTGATCCAGCCCTAGAGCACCCAGCTTATGTGAAGAAGGGTGTAGAGATTCAGGACAGAGACTGAACTTAAGTTCTCTTTCCCACTTCCAAGCAAGCTGCCCCTTTTAACCTGTAGCAAAAAAACATTCATGGGCAGGAGATTCTTGAATACAATATTCCTCTAAAGTGATAACTTGTCATGTTTCTGCTTTTTTTCAAGAGGAGCAGCATGGTATTGTATCAATGAAGGAACTGCCAAGTACTTCATACTTGTTGTGATATGCAATCTATGCAGTTATTGGCTAGTGAACCATGCAAAGGATAGGAACAACCAGAAAACTAGTGTGATAAGGTCACAGAACTTGATAGAACATTGCTATATTTCTTGTAGTGAGTAGAGTTGCCTGGATTTGTGAACTCGCTCTTCTCAATGTAACTTTCCATCAAAAATACTTAACTTTTGAAAACAGACAATTTTGAAGAATTAATGGAAATTTTATATGGAAAAAAAAACATCTGCTGATGGCTCTGAAATGTTTGGCATCAGGGTGGTAGAGGGCAGTGGAAACAGTTCTTAGAGGGGTCATCCCACCCCAGAACTCCCCTGATTGGTCAAATCTTCTCAGGGCAGTCCTATGGGGGCAAAACCCCTCCTGATTGGTAGAGGGTGGTGGGAAGAGAACTCCCAGAGATGGGACTTCTGGTGATTGGTGGGGGTTAGGGTCAAGAGGCAGGGTTAATGTTTGACTGACAGCAGGGCCCTCATACCACTAAAACCACTTTTCAAACTTGCTGAACATGTTGGATTTTTCCCTAGTAATGATCAAATCTAGAAATACCAGGAAATTGCCCAGCATTTAATGCATGGGTTTCCTGAGACAAGAACTAATGAAGATTTTGAGGTGATGGGTCTATCTGATTTAGAAGATACTATCATGGTAACTCTACCAGCCTTTTGGAAGTTTCGCCACCTAAAAAATTCAAGTTTAAGGCTTGCTGAGACTAAAGTATGACAAACATTGATTTAAAACTTCTGTGCTCATGGAAGAAAGTATTTAAAAAAAAAAAACTAAGATGGTGGTTGTAGGTTAGGAAAGAAGTCTTGCTCCTTTTGATATCTTAATGAGCTTGACTATAGCATGTTCTCAGTAACTAATACACTTGTCAAGGAATAGGCAGTTCTGTGGGAAAGCCAATTTTGTACTTTAAATAGAAATGTTCAGCAGTGTTTGGTACTATTCCATGTAAGAAACTTTACTTTTAGCTGTTATGTTGAAGAAATCAATAACTAATGACAGGAAACAATGTACCCTAGAAGTGCATCCTTAGCACTTACTTTCTGTTTTTGCCTCAGAATAGGATTTCACTCCAGCATAATTTGGCAGAAAGCTGCTTTGGCTAAAATGCATT
This sequence comes from Chelonoidis abingdonii, assembly GCF_003597395.2. NCBI lineage: Eukaryota > Metazoa > Chordata > Testudines > Testudinidae > Chelonoidis > Chelonoidis abingdonii. Next base: position 110,807,628 of record NC_133769.1, read on the forward strand.
GACATCTAGAAAATCAGCTGTCAAAACAATTTATTTCAGTCATTGCTACTGTCAACTAAAATCTGATTTTATCACTTGGGGGGAAATGGCAATCATAGTTACAGAACTTTAATTAAACTTGACAAATGGTGTAGAATAGGGGTGGGCAAACTACCACCTGCAGGCTGTCTGGCCCATCAGAACTTTAAATCCAGCCCTTGAGCTGCTGCCGGGGAGTGGGGTCAGGGGCTTTCTGTGTGTCTCCCAGAAGCAGCGGCATGTCCCTCCTCCAGCTTCCATGAGTAAGGGCAGCCAGGGGGCTCTGCACACTGCCCCAAGTGCTGCCTTCGCAGCTCCCATTGGTTGGGAAGCACACAGTCACCTGGCTGCGCCTCCATGTAGGAGCTGAAGGGGGGACATGCTGCTGCTGAGAGCTGTTTGAGGTAAGCACTGCCAGAAGCCTGCACTCCTGAACCCACCCCACACACCAAACCCCTTGGTCCCACCCTGGAGCACCCTCCTAAATCCCAAACCCCTTAGATCCACTCCAGAGCCTGCTCCTCCAGCCAGAGCCCTTACCCCCATGCACCCCAATGTTGTGAACATTCATGACCCACCATACAGTGTCTATACCTAGAAGTGGCCCTCAGGCCAAGAGGTTTGCCCACCTGGATGTAGAACCATAGGGTTAGAAGGGACTGCAGGAGTCACCTAATCTAAACCCCTGCCAAGATGCAGATTTGTGGCGGCTAAACAATGCAAAACAGCTGGCTATCCAGCCTTCTCTTGAAAGCCTCCATTGAAGGAGCTTTCACAACCTCCCTAGGCATCTGTTTCATTGTGCTACTGTTCTTACAGCTAGGAAGTTTTTTCCCCGAGATATAATCTAAATCTGCTATGCTCTAGTTTGAACTCACTGACTCTTGTCCTTCCCTCTGTGGCAAGAGAGAACTGTCGTCTCAATCTTCTTTTATGGCAGCCTTTCAAGTATTTCAAGATTCTCATGTCTCCTCTTTTCCAGACTAAACACACCCAGTTCTTTCAGCCTTTGCTCATTTCCCTTTGATCTTTGTTGCTTGCCTCTTGATTCTTTCCAGTTTCTCTACCACCTTTCTATACAGTGGTGACCAAAATTGGACACACTACTCCAGCTGAGGCCTAACAGTGCAAAGTCAAATAATATTGTCATCTCCTGTGATTTGCATGTTATGTCTCTGTTAATTCAACCAACTTAAAATTGTATTTGCGTGTTGTTTTTTTTGTTTGTTTTTTTTTGCAACAGCATCACATTGCTGATTCATGGTGAGGTTGCAATCCACTAAAACTCCCAGATCCTTCTCGGCAGTGCTGCTGCTGTGAAGCAGGTTATCCCCCATTCTGTATTTGTGCATTTGATTTTATTTCCCTAAGTGTAACACCTTACATTTGTCTTTTGTTGAATTTAATTTTGTCTGTAACCCAGTCCTCCAATTTATCAAAATCCCTTTAGAATGTTAGTTCTATCCTCCAAAGTACTGGCAACCTCCTTCTCCTGCCCTGCTTTGTGTCATCTGAAAATTTGATTAGTATGCTCCCTATTCCCACATTATGTCATTAATGAAGATGTTAAACACCACCAGACCCAGAACAGATCCCTGTGGAACCCTATTTGAGGCCTCCCTCCAATCTGACATCATTCCATGAATAATTGTCTAACCAATTATGTATCCACTTAATGATAGTTCTGCCAAGCCCATACTTCTCCAGCTTACTTATGAGAATGTAATGTGGGATAGAGCCTGTGTCAAAAACCTTGCTGAAGTCCAAGTATATTAGGTCCATCAAATTCCCTTTATCCACCAAACCAATTACTCTGTCAAAGGAAAGCAAGCTGGTTTTAACATGATTTGTTCTTGGTAAATCCATGCAGGCTGCTAGCGATTACCTCTTCATCCTCCAGGTATTTGCAAAGTGAATGTTTATATGTTTACGCTTTCCCTGGTCTATAGTTCTTTGGCTCCTCCTTTTTCAAGATGGGCACTATGTTAACCCTTCTCCAGTCTTGCAGGACCTCTCCTATCATCCAGGAGTTGGCAAATATTGCTAGTGACTCAGATTTCTTCAGCTAATTCCTTCAATACCCTCAGGTAAACAGCATCAGGCTCCACTAATTTGAATTAATACAAATTGGTCAGAAGATCTGATGTATTTACTTATCCCAATCTGCATCCCTTCCCCTTATTGTCTATGGTACCTTTGCTAGTCATCTGATCAAATTGCGCGCGCGCGCACACACACAGTAAGCATTGAGCAGTTCTGCCTTCCTATCATCTTCCATTACCAGTTTATCTTCTGCATGGGGTGGGAGACCCACACCCTCTTTGATCTTTCTTGTCTGACATTTGAAGAACCCATTCTTGTTATCTCTAACATTCCTTGCCAGCTGTAATTAATTCTCTGCCTTGGCTTTCCTGATTTTTGTCTCTACATCCTTATGCTATTCCCATGTATAATTCCTTGGTGACACACCCTTCCATTTCCTGTATGTATTTTTTTTTTTCCAGATAACATTGGCCTCCTGTCGCTCTTATCTTTGTAGAATAGCTTGACATTGAGTCTCTAGTATTACATCTTCTAGGAAGTACCAGCTCCCCTCAACTTCTTTTCTTCCTTCTATTCTGAGTTGGTTGAAATCTGTCTAAGTCTAGTATCCTTGTTTTGTCATTCTCATGTCCTCCTTTCCTTAGGATCTCAAATGTTTCTCTGATCATGATTGCTTCTTCCTAAGTTTATGACAGTTCTGTTTGCAACTAATTCATTCTTGTTGGCCAAAACTGATTGCCCTTTAGTTGTTTCCTCAACTTTCTGAATCAGATGTTGAGAATATTACAAGTGCCTGAAACGGTTTTAACAAAATGCTTTTCAATTGTCTTTTAGCTTAACTGATTATCCATCAGCTTACTATTATCATAGTCAGTCTTCATGCTCTGAAATGGCTCTGAATGAAGTCAGGCAGGATGCTCATGTAGTCTCTCCCCTTTAAAGGCACTCTCTTACCAGGCATCCTTGGCTTCAGTGCTTCCATGTTCTGGCCTTGGAGCATTCAGCACCTCTCTTCACACTGTAAGCTTCCTGCAGTGAGTCAGCCTGGCTGGGATACATGGGGAAGCATTATGCCCCCAAAGGGCAATGCACCCCAACATCAGTCAGCCATGACTCTCTGCCAGTGTTGTAAAACAGAAGGGTTTACTAGTCCAATGGAGACACAGCCTAGAACAGATCTTGTTTAGCACAGAAATCTGGAACATTCAACACCGTTCATCTTGGGGGAATTCAGAACCCTGAGCTGTCCCTCTAGGTCCCAAACTAGGAGATTCACCCATGTTCACTAGACACTAAGTTAGGACCTGCTACCCTGCCTCCTTCCTTCATCTCTTTTGTGAGCAAATAACATATGGACTTGTGCATCTCCATGTGCTGTCCAGTACCTCTGGCTGATCCTTGCAAGAGATGGGCCTCAGCCATCAGTTCCCAGGATACAGAGTATCAGCTCTGGTCTGGGCCCAGGCAGCTAGACAGCAGTTACACTTACCGCCTGGGGACTTCTGCAACGATCCCACACCCTTGACTCATCACTTAGATACTCAAATAACATATAGGGGAAATTAGCACATGCACACACTATTCCAATAAAATGTTAAGAACAGTCCTACTCAGAAGCTCTATTTTAAATTGTTACCAATTTACAACATGATGGCGGATGCTAATCTAGTGAAGCAGAACTTCAAAAAGTTTGTTTATCTTTATAATACTTAGACTACAACCTGTCAGCCTCCTCGGTCAAGACTGACACAGCAAAGCAGCTTAAAGCAACTGCTCGTAAATATTCGATCTTGTCAAGTCTAACGCTCCAGAAACCTTGGGGGGGGGGGGGGGGAAGAGACAGGGCCAGTGATTTTCCTCGGGTCTAAGCCCACCTGCCCTGCTATTAGCGCTCACGCCTGCTGCATAGGGTTGCCAGGACCAACCAAAACACCCTGTGAAAAAGGGACGCTGGTGGTTCGAGGCAGCGCTGGTGAGTGGGACGTTAAAAGCCCGGCTAGCCACCCCCAGCACCGCGGACACGGTGCCGGTAGGGCTCGGTGGGGCTCCCAGGCAGCTGCCGGTGTCTCCCTCGGGCTCCTGCGCGCACGGTGGTGAAGTCTCTGGGCGCTGTGGCTCCCGGGGGCGGGGGGCTGCAGGCGCAGCACGTGTAGCCCCCGGGCCGCCCCTGCTCCTGGGAGCCAGAAACGCGCCGCGCGGAGCCCGCCCCATGACAGCCAGCGAGCGAAGGGGGGAGGGGTGGCGTGAGCAGGGGCGGGGCCTCAGGGAAGGGGCGGGGCAGGGTGACGGCAGGAGGGGCCGGGGCTCAGCCAGGGCGCTGCTCCCGCGCGAGGTGGGAGGGGCCGCCGGCAGCAGCTGAGACCTCGGTAAAGGCAGGTGCCGCCTGGGCGTCAGCTCAGCGCCGAGCACCCGCTCCCCCACCGGGCCGGGGATGCTGCGCGGAGCAGGGAGGAGCCGGACGCAGCATCCCCGGCCCTAGGGGAGGGAACCGCCTTCCCCTGAGCTCTAGCGCAGTCGCCGCCGGAACTGCGGATGCGGGGTCGGGTTTCCGGCCGGACACCGGAGGGGAAGGGGCTGGGCTGGGCTGCTGCGCACGCGTGTTTCCCGTGTCGAGGCCGGCTCCACTCCCAGCCGCGCCGCGCGCCCAGAGCCGGATACCGCCCGGAGGCGCCCGGGGACAGAGTCCGGCCCCAGCGCGGGGTGAGCGCGTGAGGGCCCAGGCCGGGCGCCCCGAATCCCGGGGTGCGGCGTCAGCCAGCGGCCCCGCCCCTCCCTCCCCGGCCTCTCCTAGGGCCCCTCCTACCTGCTTCCCTCCCGGTCCCGTTGGCCAGCACGGTCCCAGGGGGGAGGGGGCGCGGTGCCTCGTTGAGCTCTGGCCAGGGTTTCTGTGCTGGGGGTGGGAGCAGCACAGGAAGGTCTCTCCCCTGGGAGCTTGCTCTGGCTGCGGCGCCATGAGGCGTTAGAACGTGTTTGCCCTGAATGCCAAGTGTGTGATGCGTTCAGGGCTATATTGCAGAATTACGTCGGCGTAACTGTGTTGTTCAGGGATGTGGAAATTCCCCTTCCCGAGCGATACAGTTGTATTGACCTAACCCCCAGTGTAGGCAGCACCATGTCAACGGGAGGGCTTCTGTCCTCATGGCTACCGACTGACTGAGGTTTAGTAACTATGGTATAGTAGTATCTGCACTGGAGCGCTACAGCGGCGCAGTTGCACTGATGCAGTTGTGGCACTGTAGCCTGTGTAGATCTGCCCTGGGTTTTGAATGAGACTATTAAAAATTGACTGGTTAGTTAGATTTAGTTGGCCACTGTCAGAAGACGGGATACAGGGCTAGATGGACCTTTGGTCTGACCCAGTATGGCCGTTCTTATGATCTGAAATGTGCTGCGGGTGGGCGGGAGAGAGAATGTTAAGTGGCAGTATCAACTAATGATTTAAATAGATCTGAGTCATTGTCTACATTACGGTTTACATTGGCATAATTTATGTCACTCGGTCTGAATAAACCACTCTCCTGACTGACATAAGTTACACCAATGTAAGTGTCAATGTGGACAGTACTGTGTCAGCAGGAGAATTTCTCCTGCCAACTTAGCTACCGCTGCTCACAGAGGTGGTTTTATTATGCCGATGGGAGAGCGTTTTATTAAAGCATCATCACCAGATGTGCTGCAACGATGCAGCTGTGCCACTGCAGCACGATATGTATAGACGTGACCTAACTGGTAGGAGAAATTTAATGCTCATCCTCTTTTGTTTTTTTTCCACCCTCCCATGTTCTCAAATATGCAGTCTTATCACAGGAAAAGAAAACAGCAGAAATGTTGCGCAGGCCGATAATACAGGTAACAAGTTACTGGTTTTGTTTTGTTAAAAAATGGGGGCAGGGCCTGGGGCAGCGAGGGGTGTGTGTGTCAGTGATGCGGCCCTCAGGCCAATGAACTAGCCTTCATGTGGTCCTCGTGGTCATTTGAGGTTGAGATCCCTGGTCTAGTGCATGAGCCACTCAAATAGTAACATAATTAACTATATGCAGTATTGTTCTTACCTTAACATTAAAAATAGTTGCATGCAAAATCCTTCATCTTAATACACTGTTAAGTACTCAGTCCTGCAAAGTTGTAAACGTGCCTAACCCTCTGCTTGTGAGTATTCCTATGTCCTTCCATTTTTTTAACTTAAAGCGCTTTAACCAGACATCTTAACTATAATTTTTTTCTTTAAGGTTGTAAGAAAAAATATATAGAGTGAGTGTGAGCACACACGTGTGTGTGTGTGTGTGTATGTATGTATGTATGTATGTATATATATCCAGCATCCAGCAGTGGGTCAAGAACATGAAGAGCTGGACAGCACCTGGACCAGACATGATCCACACCTACTGGCTAAAGAAACTAACAGCAGTGTGTGAACACCTAGCAGCACAGATGAACCAGCTGCTAGCAGCAGGCTCCCACCCAAACTGGCTAACATAAGGAAAGGACAGTGCTGAATCATAGAAAGACGCTGCAGAGGAAACAGAACCGTCCATCTACCGGCCAATAACACTGCCATCCCCACAACACAAAAGTCTTATCAGGCATCATACAACAGCCAATCTACAGGACCATATGGGCCCAGTAACATGAGCACAGCTCAAAGGGCATTTGGGAAACGCACCAAGAGGCTCAAAACACCAGTTGCTCATAGATAGAGAGTCCGCCCAAGACCTCAAGGTCTAGACAGACCAATACTGGCACAGCACTCGGAGTGACTACAGGAAAAGACTACGACTCGAGCCGCACACGTAGGATCTGTGAATGTCTGGCGCTATACAAAGTCAACAGGACACTAAAGGCCTTCCCAAGAACTCAGTGGGACTATGGAAGACACCTGGAAAGTCAAATCAAGGCAGCCTTGCACAAGTGCCATGAAGTGTGGCATATACCAATGGTGATGCACTGTCCCCACGCCCTGCCTGTTCTGCATAGGCTTAAACACCCTCAGCCAGATAATACAAGAACTGACTACGGAGTGCAGGGTCGGGAGTGGAAAACTACCATCAGCCACCTCCTCTACATGGATGACATCAAAGCTGTATGCTAAAGACGAACGAGAACATCGAACTCACTACATCCACAGTGACGCGGATCTGAACAGTGAGGAATCAGGATGTCATTCGGACTGAGGAGTGTGGCCAGGATGGTAGTGAAAGAGGGAAGATAAGTCAAGACTGATGGAGTGGAACTACCAGCGGGCCCACATAGCAGACATACAGATCAGCTACAAGTACCTTGGCGTCCCGCAGATCACTTGGAAACCGCGATGAGGAGGCAAGGAAGACAGCAAACATCAAGTATCACCAAAGGATAAGACAGGGTCCTGAAGAGAATGGCTCAGTGGAAGAACAAGATGCCACGCCATCAACAGATCGCCCTGCCTGGTCATCAGAATACTCTGCCGGTATATGTGAGCTGGCCAAAGGGGAAAATGGAAGCTCTGATGTGAAGACCGCGGAAAAGCTCCTCACAAATGCAGGTAGGTTTTCCACCGCCAAGTCCAACAACCAGAGACTGTAAACTCAGCCGGAAAAAAGGCGCGGCTGGGTGAGTGGGTCAAAGCCACTGTCCTGGATGAAACCCGGAACATCAGGAGTACATCAGTAAGATGGCCCCAAAAGATGAGAATTGCTGAGAGAATGCCTGAGGCCAGCAGAAGACATGGAGGAAGACCAAGCAGAAGAAGTGCCATGCAAACAGACCCTGCATGGAGTAGCATCGACAATAGCTGAGGTGGCTGACATTGGAAATCCTACCAGTGGCTGGAAACGGGCTGGCCTAAAAGACAGCACGAGGCACTGATCATAGCAGCACAGGAACAACACGAGCACCAGATCCATTGAAAGCAGGGTCTACCACACAGAGAGGACCCAAAGTGGCAGATTGTGCAGGAGGCT
>NC_133769.1:110816277-110833161 GCF_003597395.2 Chelonoidis abingdonii
GTCCAGAAGAGTGCAGTGCTAGGAACAGCTAAGATACTGCGCAGAACCCTCAAACTCCCAGGCCTCTGGTAGAGGACCCGAGGTTGAGGAAGACACATACCACCCATAGGGGTGAGAGGGGAATTTTATATATATATATATATATATATATATATAAAAGCAGTGTTTCTTTTCTTTCTGTATTAAAATAATCAAGACTTTAACTACTCTTCCCATCCTAGGCTAGCTGAATCTTGCTCTGGGTGTCTGTCACATTATTTAGGGGGCTCCAAAACAAAATAGTTCCTGTCACCACTAATGAATGAATGAGACTGTTTTCCTTGCTGCAATAATCAAAAATTGGCTAATTGAACACTGTCTGTAGACCCATCAAATGATACCATTCATCAGGGTTCCTTAGGATTCCTCAGTAACTGACAGCTGGCTCTTACTGTTCTCCTTTAGCAAGATTTTCCACAACTAAAAGCCCATCTTTACAGAGGTATGACCTGAGATGGTACTTGATCCCATTACACCACTGTTGCAAACTTATGCAGTGATATCTGTTTAATGCTTTAATACAGAGTGTATTGTATCATATATCAGAGGGGTAGCTGTGTTAGTCTGGATCTGTAAAAAGCAAGAGTCCTGTGGCACCTTATAGAAGGTGCCGCAGGACTCTTTATTGTATCATAGTTGCTCCAAAAATTTTCTCTTGTCCCAGGACTGGAACTGCCATGAGGGTCAGTAGCCTTCTTTCTGTTCCAGCCCCACTTGGTAATTGAACTACAGCCCAGAAAGTAGCAAGGCTCTCCACCAAAATATTTGCAAAAATGTATCTGTCATAGATATTAATTTTGAATCCACAATTCTCATTCTCTTCACCACCATCCTTAACTGTAAGTTGTATCATATTTCCAGTTTAAATTAATAATTCATATCCATCAAACCATACTCTGTGATAAAAAACTTGTGCAACTATCCCGTGTGGGTAGAAAAATCACAGGATCATTACAGTGCAGTATGGAATACTTAAAACATCATATTAAATTGTCGTAAAATATAGGAAAAGCTCTTCCTACGTAAACCACGCCCATGCTATGCAACCGTACATACTGCAAAGTTGAATCCATTATCAGGAAAAATAAAATTTCCCTTTGTCTGTCTGACCTCATGTTATTTCTTCCACCCATCAGGTATACTGTGTCTCATTTCTTACATAAACACTGCAGAACCTATAGGGGAAAGCTAAACTATGAGCTTTCAGCTTGTGGGAATATAAGCGTGTATTCCAAGATTTTGTTTTCTGGCCTTAATTTAACAGTCATTATAAGCCAAATGAAAAAATGGTTCTATAAATCTGACTAGCATACACAGGGCATTAATTCTAGATGTCTTATACGTAAAAAGCAAATTGCCTCAGTAGGTGGCCAAATCAATATGCCAAAGCATTTTTCTATTGCATTTTGCATTATGCTCTATTTTAACATCTTTTTCACTAGAAGGATTGTCAGGCTGTCCTCTTTGCTCCTTCTGCCACTCCCCTCTCCCCTTGTAGGAAATTAACCATACCTACAGTCCTTGTTTATGGATCTTGTACAGATAGGCTCCTTGGCTTTCTGCAGCTATTGCCGCTTTCTTCCTCCTCTGACATGGCACTTGGAAGCATTGAGTCTTTCCTTCCCATTTCTTCCCTTATGTTTACCTACAGTGAGTCTCAAATTTTTGTGGCACTTGATTGTTTTTAGCTTTTGAAGGGTGAATTGGGGTCACTGTACCACTTATGTCAATAAAATCATATGTAGAGCTGCTGTTATGCATGTTTTGTCTGTACCCAAAGTTAAGCAGAAAAATTACAAAAGAAATCAATACCAAGTGTCTGTAAATATATTTTCTACTAGACATCATATAGAAACAGCGATAGTTGGGCAGGAAATTTCCCAAGGGTTACTGGCTGAAGTTATGGTTTCAGGACATTAACTTTTCCCATCTAGCCCTGAAGATCCAAATTCGGCAATGCGCTAAACACATGCTTGATATTTAAGTGCCCATGTAATCATGTTACCTTCGTTTTGCTGAACTGGCCCCTAATTCTGAAAATGCCCTGAAACTCAACTATTATTCTTTATTTGTTAACTAAATCTCTTCAAATTATCAGAGTCCTGGTGTTCAGGATTGACTGGCCTGGAGCCTTAAACATCTATCTGTCCTCCTAGGTACTTCGTCAGTTTATAAGGCATGAGTCTGATTCAACCACCTCCTTGATACTTGAAAGATGTAAGTAGATGTTGTTTGTTTGAGAATCTTAGTACTAGTGAAATGTGCCTGATGGGTCTGCCCAGAGATACATTATGTCCTCTGCTCACAGAAGAGGCTCCTGTACAAGTATAAGCGCTCAGAAACCATCGCAACGAGTATATTATAAAAGCCTGGATGGATATATGCTTCTCCAGAGTGACCAGCAAATGCTCCTCAGCAAAGAGTGAGAGTAAATTCTGTCTCCAGGCCCATTCAGTACTCTTTCTCTCTGCTAAGACTACTAACAGTCAAATGTGTGGTGTCTTTAATAAATGTTATATCTTTCTATTACTGTTGTGGAAGAACAAGAAAATATTCCTTTTTCTTCAAGAATCATCAGCTTTTACTTTTTACTTGTGTAATATCTTATTTCATTTCGACTTTTTATTCATGCTGCAGTTGACCTCTTAAGGGAAACTTAATATTTTATCTTATCTGATCTTTATCTGATCTTATTTCTGCAGTGATGTCTTCAGAAATGTTTCTCCTTATGTGATCCAACCAGTGAAAACAGAAGGCAGGCAGTTGCTATTAAATAATAATTTATTATTTTACAGTGCCCAAAAGTGTGCTAGGCACTTCATGGCACAACTATTAATGTCCCTTCAAACTTACATTCTAATTTTCTATATATAATGAATTGAGTGGGGATAACAAACCAGTAAAGGAAATGGGCCACAGAAGGACCAGGGTTCCAGTGATAAATTGAGTAGCTGTGCGATTTTAGATATGTGCATATCTTGGAGGTACAAAAGGTCTCTTCAGGACTGTCTTCCAGACCACCAAAGGTAGAAGTGAATGCTTTCTACCACTGGAATTCTAAGTGCTAATTTATAGCCATGGCAGGCCATGAAATATTGGACATAAAACTTATCATTCTTATTACTGTGCCATTCTGACTGCTATCTTGTTTTACCCACTCCCTTTTGATTCAGACACGATTTTAGTAGTGATAAATTGGCAGAACTAGAAACCATCGTACCATCTGAAAGCTTGAAATCCTTTTCAAATGATATAAAGCATTTGTTACTAACGCTAGGAATCAGAGACGCGTTGACTGTTTAAAACCCTGTTGGAATTAAAGTGCAAAAAAAGAAAAGGTGGTAATCATCAAAACATAACTTTAAGGTACTTTAGCTTCAACTAAGGCTTGTTGTAATGATGGGGGGTAGGGGGGAGAATTATTGCAGCTTTGTTGTGGTAAAAATTCAAAAGTCAAGATTTTGTTTTTAAAAATTATATTAAAAAAAATATTGGGACAAGGAATAGAAGAAAATGAACAGTGTGAGCAGATCCTTCACCCCTATAATGGGGACTCCTCAGTGATGTTGGTCAGCACTAGTGAAGGCATCATTAGAAGTCGGAGAATCTGGATTCCTTGGATTTTGTCATAAATTGCATGTCGGGATAGTAGTTTATCAAGGTTAGAAAAGCTGAAATTGATCCATGCAAAAGTTCTTGGGACCGGTCCAAGCAGTCATCCTGAACTTTAACTCTTTCAAGGATATCTCCTTTTGCTTCTGGTGCATCTCAGTCTGATGTTTTCTGTCCCACACATTTCAGCCCTGAATCGTATCCAGTTACTCGGTCGAGTAGGACAGGACCCTGTTATGAGGCAAGTGGAGGGAAAAAATCCTGTTACAATTTTTTCTCTTGCAACCAATGAGATGTGGCGATCGGGGGAAAGTGAGATGTTCCAGGCAGGTGAGTTTGTGTAGTTATTGGAGTGGAATAATGTGTTTTTTCACCTGTTGTAAGGCTGTTTTAACATTAAATAATACCAATCCAGGTCCTTTGTTGATGTAAATCCATGTAGCTTCGTTTATGCCAATTTATACTAGCTGAGGAGCTTACTCATCATGTATATCCAGGAAGCAGTTTAGTATTTCTCAAAGGCATTTGTTGAATAGTGATTTGTGGCAGACTTTCCTAAGAAGGACGGAGGAAGCCTCCAGCTATTGCTCATTCATCATTTCACATAGACTTTGTGGGGTGGAGTAGGTTCCATTCTCCCATTACCTCCCACTGGAGATGAAGAAATGACATCTTTGTTTAGATGCCACTTTCAATTTGTAGCTGCATACTTTTCTCCTAGCCTGTTTACAATGTGCAGGCTGCAGGGAGAAATAATTGCGTGTAATATGATCCATGGTTTGTAAGCAAAGGTGCACAGTATATGCTCTCTCATTATGCGTGTATCATGTTGCATGGTGTTTCTGGCCCTGAAAGGAGGAAGAGTGGAAGTTTCAATAACAGTACATTTCCATTTCTCCGATCAATCACGTGACTTCTTAGCTGAGGAGCACTGAAGTGTTGAAACAAGCCCTCCGCAGTTTGTTGTGTTAGAGAGAGGACATGGCATCCTTCAGCACATTTGTCATTCATTATTCTTCCTTTCATGTAATATAGGTGATATCACCCAAAAGACAACGTGGCACAGGATCTCTGTGTTTAGGCCAGGCCTGAGAGATGTGGCATATCAGTATGTGAAGAAGGGGTAAGTGGCGTAAAGAGAATGCTTGGGGATTGAATGCCTTAACAATCAGTTAATTTAATGTGTGTCAGGCACAATGGGGGTGGTTCAGTGGAGATGTTAAAATAGAAGCATGTCGTGCTTAAAGCATTTAGTGCTCAAAGACTACAGAAAAATGAGGCAAGATCTCTGAACTCTAAACCAACAATTTATAGAATAAAAATAATGATGTAATCCTCCTGCCTGTGAACTGAATTCTTATGTCCATGTTAGTGCTCGAATCTATGTGGAAGGGAAGATAGACTACGGTGAATATACAGATAAAAACAATGTGAGGCGGCAGGCCACAACAATCATAGCAGGTAATGAACTTTATTAGTCAAACCATCTTGTTTTGCCATTTCCAGAAGTGAAGGGGAACAGTGAAATAGTGTGGTTTATCCTCCTTCCCCTTCTCATTCCCAAACTTCTTAATTTGGAATTTTGAGACACTGTATCTATGGTTGTATTTGTAGTTCCTGGTCTGTGCTAGTAGGTGTCATCTGACACCGTTTATGAAAAGAATTGGGCAGGAAAGAGGTAGCATTTGTGAATTGCTGAAAAGTTGCTGACACAAAGCAGTGAATTTTAGCAAGTGGGTGTTTGTGCATTTCCTCTGCGCTGCACGTTGGAGAGAAAATAGGGTATGTTCACTGCTGTACAAGGTGGGCCTTGTTGAAAAGTTCACTCTCAACTTCAGCAGGGAACATTTTTCTGTCTAAGCCTTTGATTTCAGGCTTTCCGTTAAACGTTAAGGTCTTCTCCATGTGAAAGGAGTGTCACGTGGATATAGCTAGATGGGGAATTTGGAAAGTAAGAGTGAGGTGGCCAAGAATAGCACAAGAGGGAGGGAGCAGACTGGTTCCTTGAGCTAGGAACAAGCATGAAGAAAAGTGGAAAGTTCAGAAACTCGTCCTCTTTGCTTCTGTAAACAGCAATGATTTTTTGTTTTGAGTTATGAGACTTATGGGAGAGATCAGTATCCTGAAACTTTAGGGGGATTGTTTTTAGCAATGGGCCCCAAAAAGCTGAGTTATGGAGGAAACATTCGTGTTTCAAAACTGTATATAGAAAGTTGGCCGAGAAGTGAACAATACATGCACTTTTAATTTTTACTTTTAGTTGTTCCCGAAGTGCAGTATTCTTGCAGTCATAAGCCCACTTGGTCAGATGGCCCAGCACGTACTGCGCTGTGATATTGACCCTTGTTATTGGCACACTTTCAGAGAGCCTGCCTGTAGGTATATGGCAAGTCTCTTCTTTCAATGGTTTCTAAAGTTTTCTTTTTAATAGCTCTTTAAAGTAGGGTTATTGAGAATTTAGGAGACCACTGGAAGTTAAATGTGGACTTCCATTAGTCCTGCTCCATGCTGATTATGGGAGGATGATATCAGCTCATTGCATTTTGAGATGTCCAGCGTAAGCAAGACATTCGCAGTAATAATAGATTTATAATTCAAATCTTTTTTGAAAATTGCCTCTAATGATATATTTGGCCATTAACTCTGTTAGACACTTGTGGACACATGCTTGAAAATACCTATATTAGCCTTGAAAAGGTCTCTTGACCTGGAGAAAAACAGAGAAGCATCTGTATCCATCAGTGTTAGTTTTCATGGGATATTTGTTCTGGATACTGAAACAGTACAAGCCCCTACATTTTATTTTTAACTTCCCTACAAAGAAGCACGTGTGTGTGCACATATAGATATGTGCAGCAAGACAAAACACTATCTGATCCTGAAAATTAACTACTCTGTTATGTTTCCTTTCAGATAACATTATTTTTCTGAGCGACCATGTCAAAGAGAAGGTGTGAGATGTTTAGTGCTTGGACCCATGCTATTCCTTTTATTTTATAGTATTTCATAATTCTGAAATCATGCATATTGCTGTATTTTCTGTAAACAAATTAAAACACCCTTATGTGAATAAAGAACTGTGTTTTTTGGTCTTTCTCTTCAAGCTTTGGCCTCTGAATATGTTTCTTTTGATACTTCTCTGTTATATCCTAAGGGACAGCCCTTGGGGCTATATCAGTTTGAATCAATAAATTTATGATTATACATTGCATTTCTGAATTTCTTGGGCATTTTTAGCCTGTATTTATTACAGGCTCCCATAATCCCTGGTTATAATTTTAATTCCAATCCCTGGAAAATGTACTTAAATCTGTGCCGTACTTGTTTTCATCCACCAGGAGGAGCTGTAAATGCACCACCGGATGACTTTCTTTCACTGCTTCTCCATTTAGAGCAGGAGCAGGCAAACTTTGGGTTTTGTAAATTGTATGGAGAGCCAGTTGGGGAAGGGGGTTGTGGCCTGGCCCCCACCTCCTATCTACCTCCTCTCCTCCCCCAGGATTCCTGCCCCATCCAACCCCCCTTGTTCCCTGACGGCCCCGCTGGGACCTCTGTCCCCTCCATACACACCCCACTCCCTGTCCCCTGAACACCTCCGGACCCCTGTCGCCCCATCCAACCTCTCCTCTCATTCCTGATGGCCCCCCACTGGAACCCCTGCCCCATTCAACCACCCTTTCTCCCTGTCCCCTGGCTGTCCCCTGCCACCGCATCCAACCCCCTTCCTTCCTGACTGCTCCCCCCCGGGACCCTTGCCCCCATTCAACCACCTGTCCCCTCCCAGGCCCTATATACACCCCCGCTCCCTTACCACCACCCTGAATTCCCCTGCCCTGCTACAGGTGCGCCGCCACCAGGCAGCACAGAGACCAGGTCAGGCTGGACTCTGCGGCTGGACTCTGCAGCTGCGCTACCCCAGGAGCTCACAGCACCACTGCCCAGAGTATTGTGTAGGCTGTGGGGGAGGGGAAACAGCAGGGGAAGGGCTGGGGGCAGGACAGTCCCGTGGGCTGGATGTGGCCTGTGGGCCCTAATTTGCCCACCTCTGGTTTAGAGAGTAACATTGTTGCACTGTAGACACTTCCAGTCTTTGGAGGGAAAGTCCAAAAGTCTCAGTTCCAGGTAGGATGGTATGGGATAAAATCTCTTATGTTGTAATCCTGGATGAGCTATCAGAGCAGCCATGAGTTTCATTATTGCCATATCTGATCAAAGTAATCTATATAGAAAGGATGCTAGTTTTATTATAAACTAGCTAGAGAGACTCAAATTCCTGCATATGATCCCAATGGGGTGGAGGGGAGAACCTGGATGGTGGAAATCCTTACCCCTGGAGTGGAGGAAGAACTCATGTTTCGTCTCTCTGGGCACAATGTAAAACACTTTTTTATTTTTTTGTGGACTTCCCCTACAAAATGGCTAGTGAGATTGTCCCCTTTCCTTATGTTTCTCCAGAATGATCCTAGCAATGTGATCAATTTGGAGGAACTTGTCCATTCCTGGATAGGAAAGCTACTACTTACATTGTTGTATCTGGCCTCTGGATTACTGCACTGATGGGTACACTGGAAATTTTTAGCTAGTTACATGGGTTGGTGTCTACATGGAGGTCATGGCATGTTTTAAAATTAAAATGAACTGGAGAATAAAAGTTTAAATGTGCTATCTTCTAGACTGGTTCCTTACAGACCATAGTTCCTGCCCTTTCCACAGTTGTCTACATCCAGAACTAAATATGTTGGTTTTTTTCCGTGAGGCTGAGAAGAGAACAAATATTTTGTGGTCATATATAGACTGAGGCTGTGAACCACAGCAGTACCAAGGCTGTTCTGTCAGTAGCAGTAACACCTTGTGCCACCTCAGTTTCCCGACTTTCCTGGCTATTGAATTTTTATCTGGTGTTTATGTAAATATGAAGTGCTCCATTATTTCTGCATGGCCCTGTGCTGCTCTCCTGCTTCCAGATCATGCTACCAGAAGCACAGTCACACTGGCAGGTGACACTGACTTCATGCTCATCTGATAAACTTCAGAAAAGCAAGTGGGTGGGGTGGGTGTGGGGAGGTAGATCTTGCCAACTGAATGATACAAACACATGCTAGCTCAACTTCTGATCTCTGGCCAGTACTAAACTCTAGCTTTTGTAAAGCATCAGCACTAATACCAAATGACAATCTTATATACCAGACCCTTGGTGTCTAGAAGGAATACCAGATATTAGCAGAATCCTCTAGACTTTAAGATGAAATGTGCTTGTCACAAAAACCTGATTAAAATCACCTTTTGGGTTAATCCCACAGGTGGGCTGTAAATTAGCTTCTTTTGTTAAAGTGGAAAAGGTCAATATTGCATATCCCTTTATTTGGGATTGAAGGCAAGAGGAGTGTGAAAGCTGTGTTTGGCTGATCATGTGGCAGTGTAGTCCAAAGATGGCGCATTGTGTCAGTTATCTATAATTTTTACTGATTTCTGATCTAGTTCCAGATTTGCTTTAAGGTGTTTCCCTGTTATCTTTAAAGCCTTGAATGTGGTAGGCGCTATATTTTAGTGACTGGCTATCTCTCCACAACCCACCATGACAGCTGAAATCAGCTGGGATGATGCAAATGATGGTGCCTACTGTAAAACTTGAGAATGGAGACTTCTCAGTAGAAGGCCCTTAACTGAGCTTGTCTACTTCAGGAAAAATGTAAGACTCATCTCCTGGGGCAGAACTTCCTTCAGTAATGGTCACGAACAGCGGCCCACACACTGACCTCTGCCTACAACTCTGGATCATGAGAGAGACCGAACTAGTACAAATTGTCGGATTATCTATCAAAATTTAACAGATTTGTTCATGCTACAAATGATTTTCACTTTTCCTGGGTTTCAGTGTGGTCTTTCAGGGAAAGGCATTCAGCTTTCTCTTGTCCTAATTAACCTCTTGGGTAACCTGGATTAGGCAACCTTAATTATTGGCACTGATTGGATCTCCTTACAGAAGCATTTGACCTTGAAGAGGAATTACTGTATTTGTAGCAGGTAAGAGTATGAGGTGCGCTTCAGTAACGAAGGGCATTGCAATAGTTTTCAATGGTGTGAATTTCATAACGAGATTGAGACAAAGCTGTAGGACTGCAAACCAGGTCACTTGCACTCAGTCTCCCTGCTTCCAGAACAGAGTGAGGGGGAACCCCTTCCCCCCGCCTCCTATACTTGTTTTTGGCTGTAATGCTTTGATTAAGGGAGAGCTATGGGCACGGTGCCTAATATAGCATTTTGAACAGTCACATGGAGAAGAACGCTTTTAACCTTTACAAATGCGTGACTTATATTTGAGAACATAGCTCTAACTTGCCCAACTTCACATATGGGATAACATGAGGGGTGCTCAAAAAATAGCTGGTAATGAAGTGGGTCTGATTTCTTTGGCAGACATGTCTTCTCTCACTTCTGTTTCATGATTCATCACTTCTGATGATGATTAGTGTAGCAAACTGAATAGAGTGTGTCTGGATGGCTTGGGACTGGTAAATGGATATTGGAGTCTTTTACCGCTTGATCTCTGATTGAATCTAGCCCAGGTTAGTGCTGCCTTGTGATGATTCCCTAGTGCCTTATGTGAAATTAATTGGTGTTTCAGTCCCATGCCTGCTAGCCATCATGAAACCAAACATCTACTTGCAGTATAAGTCTCAGCACAGAGGTCATGAATTGCATAGGCAGGAAAACTATACTAGCCCTTAGAGAAGTCCCTGCAGGTAAAAGGTAAGATATATTAACTAAGGCAAGCTTGTGTTGCTGTCTGCGCACTTATTATGTGGTTTAATAGAAGACATTCTTCAGTACTGTCAATCTTACATTATGCATTTGTATTCTTTTACTTAGTCTTTGAACACACCGAGGAAAAAATCTGCTCTGCTTTACACCTCTGCCATGATGCTGAAAGCATTGGGGTTACATGGGTGAAAAATAAAGTAGAATTTGTCCAGTATGTTGTTTTTCCCTTTTCCCAATATATATGACAATAAAATGTACATCCAGTGAGTTTTTCCTAATGTCCAGTGTGAGTATATCCCTTACCCTTAGCTTGTTTGGCATTCCGTGCCTCCAATACCTTCCATCAGCCATTCCGCTTCAAAGAAAAACTGCCGTTTTTTCCCTACCTCTGACCTGGCCTATACTCAGAACAACCTCCTTTTCTCTATCTCCCTATATGTTAGAGGTCAGTGTTTGCAAAGTATACCATTCAGTAACATTCTCGTGTGTCAGACAATCACACCAAATAAGGTTCTAATTCTAGAAAATGAGGGAGAGGAAACAATTTTACACAAAGAGAGAACCATAAACTAAAAGATAAACATACGTGTGCCTGGATGTATAGGATGGAAAGCACTGTTAGATTGACCCCCAACATGAAAAGTGTGAAATATTTAAAAATAACCTGGATTTATAGCATGGTAGAAACTAGTCTAGTCTCTGACCCAGGTCAGAGGAAACAAACATGAGGGGGAAGATTCAGGAGAGCGTAGGGATAAGCATGTCTGTGTACAGTCCTTACCTCTGTTATAGCATTCTTGCTCTTGTAGGTGAAGATATTTGTCTTGTCTGTTTCCTTAGTAGCATGTTTGCTCATGAACAATGACACACACTATATCCAGTTTGGGGTATTAGTTGCTGTTCCTTGTACCATGATACTGGGTAATTATATTCTCTGGAAGGATTCTTTGCCTGCTCTCTCTTTTCTCCTTTCTGGCACTTGGTACACATTGCCACTTTCTAGCAACCCCTTCTTAATACAGTTTCTTCCCCAAGAATGGTTGTTCTACAGCCCAAAACTTCAGTTGTGCACATGTATGTGGCTGCTCCCATGTAGTGCTAATGACTTTACACAGCACCTTGTATTGCATACACAACAGTTCTATTTCCCACTACCAAATAGAGACCCTTTACGAGAAGTATAGATTGAAATAGCAGAGACTTAACACTCATTTTAATAAAATAGCAGGCACAATATATGTTGGATAGAGGGGGTACCAGAGATTCACTGCTCCTGCAGCAGTGCTAGATGGACAGCTGTGAAGATTATACTGTGTTTATTAATAGCAGTGGTATAACCCAGGCAGTGACAATGGAAGCTTCCCCATACCACCAGTTTGCTTCCGCTCCATCTAGGCTGGGCCACCCCAGGTAAGAGGGGAGTTCAGTCTCCACACCCATTCGATCAGTGGCTTTTCTGCTGAGACTGCTAGTTGTGGATGGTGGGTTTTATGTGGCCACCTGTCTACTGGATTTCAATCACTTAACTCAGTTCTTATAGGCTGATGAACAGGCATCTGATGGTAACAGGGGAGATGAAAGGCACCATAGCCAATGGCCAGTCCCCTGAGCCACTCTCTCTCTCTTTCTTGTTTTGCCTCTGGTTTTTACCATGAATTGTTCTCCCTCTCTTTTTTATATTGGTTCCCCCTTGAATACTCCTGCAGTTGTGACCTGCCCTCCCCATCCTAATTGAAAGTTCAAAAGATTCAGTTATAAGAGACCAGTAATTGACAAAGAGGATGGTCTAATTTGGTAAAGGAAGCAAGATTTGGGTAGGGAGCCATAACTGTGTTTGCTATGGAAAGAACAGCTAGGATGGGAAAGGGAACACACTTGTTTACCCAAAGTATCCACTTTCCAGACAGTGCTTTAACAGAGGGAAATGGGCTGATTGTGCAGTTCATCAATTAAAGCTTCCTTCCCAAAAGAAGCATTAAGAGGGGAAAGTTCAATCCTCTGCCCCTGATCAAACACCACCTTGCCTAATCCCGGATCCTCTGCACATTCACTAAGTAAATAGTCAAAGTCACAATAGAGCATCCGTGTTCTCATTTTAATGTGTGTGTTTTTTTTATTTCTGTGACTTACAGAGCAAATACTACTGTCCTTTACCATTCTCACTCAGGCAAAATGTTTAGTGCCCTAGCTCAAAGAGTTTGTGTCTCAGCAAGTAATTTTAAAGGGATTTAATTTCAGCCAGCAAAGTGGTAGGAGTCTCTTTTGTTAGAAAAGAATTTTTCATCCAAAGAGTGTATCCATACACATTTCTGGAAGAGGACTTGAACTTTCAAATGTCAAGACCTACATCTTTCAGGGCTGGCCCACTGCCATTTATTTGGCAACACCGTTTACAAGGCTGGAACACAGCGAATTTACACCTCTTGGTGCTAATAATATGGCTTCAGATGTCTTCCATACCATCAGATGCTTGTAGTGTACTGAGGTGCATGATCTATAACAATTTAAAGGCACTTATCCTAACAAGATAATTTGTAAAAATGGCTGGGAATTTTCCATCAATATTCTTCAGGGGAAAATGAAATTTCCACAAAACTGAAATTTTCCATGGGCCTTTGCTGAATTTTTTTCAATTTTCTACAAGGGAAAATCAGAACTAAATATCTTGTATTTAGGTTGACCCAAGCTGGACAATTTGGTTTGCTGAACCAAACAAACACTTACTGTTGGTCTGTTTGACATTTAATATGTATCTTGTTTGAGCTGCTGTGGTGCCTGATGGGAGTTCCTCATGCCCCTATTACATAAGAACATGAGAATGGCCATACTGGGTCAGACCAAAGGTCCATCTAGCCCAGTATCCTGTCTTCCGACAGTGGCCAATGCCAGGTGCCCCAGAACGAATGAACAGAACAGGTTATCATCAAGTGATCCATTCCCTGTAGCCCATTCCCTGTAGCCCATTTCCAGGCTTCTGGCAAACAGAGGCTAGGGACTCCATCCCTGCCCATCCTGGATAGTAGCTATTGATGGACCTATCCTCCATGAATTTATCTAGTTCTTTTTTGAACCCTGTTATAATCTTGGCGTTCACAACATCCTCTGGAAAGGAGTGCCACTGATTGACTGTGCACCATGTGAAGAAATGCTTCGTTTTATTTGTTTTAAACCTGCTACCTATTAATTTTATTTGGTGATGCCTAGTTCTTGTGTTATAAGGAGGAGTAAATAGCACTTTCTTATTTACTTTCTCCACATAGCCACAGTTTTGTAGACCTCTATCATATCCCGTCTTAGTCGTCTCTTTTCCAAGCTGAAAAGGCCCAGTCTTATTAATCTCTCCTCATATGGCAGCTGTTCCATACCCCTAATTTTTGTTGCCCTTTTCTGAACCTTTTCCAATGCCAATATATCTTTTTGGAGATGGGGCAACCACATCTGCATGGAGTATTCAAGATGTGGGAGCACCATGGATTTATATAGAGGCAATATGATATTTTCTGTCTTATTATCTATCCCTTTCTTAATGATTCTCAACATTCTGTTCACTTTTTTGACAGCTGCTGCATGTTGAGTGGATGTTTTCAGAGAACCATCCATAATGACTCCAAGATCTTTCTTGAGTAGTAACAGCTAATTTAGACCCCATCATTGTATATGTATAGTTGGGATTATGTTTTCCAATGTGCGTTACTTTGCATTTCTCAACGTTGAATTTCATCTGCCATTTTGTCGCTCAGTCACCCAGTTTTGAGAGATCCTTTTGTAGCTCTTCGCCGTTTGCCTGGGACTTACAAAATTGCTCAAGATAGTTATCTGCAGATTTCGCCACCTCACTGCTTACCCCTTTTTCCAGATCATTTATGAATGTATTGTATAGGACTGGGCCCAGTACAGACCCCTGGGAGACACCACTATTTACTTCTCTCCATTCTGAAAACTGACCATTTATTCCTGCCTTTTGTTTCCTATCTTTTAACCAGTTACCAATCCATGAGAGGACCTCCCCTCTTATCCCATGACAGCTTACTTTGCTTAAGAGCCTTAGGTGAGGGACCTTGTCAAAGGCTTTATGAAAATTTAAGTACACTATATCCACTGGCTCTCCCTTGTCCACATGCTTGTTGATGCCCTCAAAGAATGCTAGTAGATTGTTGAGGCATGATTTCTCTTTACAAAAACCACGTTGACTCCTCCCCAACAAATTATGTTCATCTATGTGTCTGACAATATTGTTCTTTATTATGGTTTCAACCAGTTTGCCCGGTACTGAAGTCAGGCTTACTGGCCTGTAATTGCCAGGATCACCTCTGGAGCCATTTTTAAAAATTGTCATTACATTAGCTAACCTCCAGTCATTTGGTACAGAGACTGATTTAAATGATAGGTTACAGATGACAGTTAGTAGTTCTGCAATTTCACATTGAGTTCCTTCAGAACTCTTGGGCGAATACCATCTGGTCCTGGTGACTTATTACTGTTTAGTTTATCAATTTGTTCCAAAACCTCCTCTAATGACACCTCAGTCTGGGACAGTTCCTCAGATTTGTCACCATTATCTATGGGCTGAGTGATATAGCTGAATGATGTCACCCATGATGATGTCTTCCTTCAGGTTGAATCAAAGTGGTGATGCAGCATGGGAGATGTAATCTCAGAGTAGAATGGCAGCATGAGGAACTCAAATTACAACTTTGATGACGCGTTGGGGCATCTCATCAAGATGCAGATTGATGTTGAACTGACCGAGAATGTTTCAACAACCTGAAATGAAGCATTTTCATTCAAGATTTTTTTTTTTTGGTTTGCCTTGAAAATTCGTTTTTTGATATTTCAGCTCTTTGTCCCAGCTGAGGATGAAAACAAATGTCAAAATATCAGAATTGCACAGTGGATGGAAATTGTATTGCTGGTAACTTGTTTGGAGGGAAGAATATGAAGAAGACTATCTTCTGCAATTTATGTACACAATGTTTGGACTGAGTTTTAAAGTAGCGTTGTGTTGCTAAGACATCCAATTTTTCTGCATTTTTACAGTTCACATTCTAATATCTCAGACCTTTTCCTCTAGAATCTTGTGTACTCAGTAACATGAAACAGATTGTAATCTTAGGAACTGACTGATTCTAATGTTCAGTTTTTAATTAAATCCAAAGACAATAATGCCTAATGAATATGTAAACAGAAACCTCCAAGGTTTTCTTTAAGTTCAACTGCAACAGGTATTAACATGATTATAACTGGAGGATAGGAATCTCATAAAGCTTCGCATTTTATTTTATTTTTAAATTCTCCTCTGTGTTTGAAGAAATGGCCTTGTGTGCACTGTATGGGAAATACTACTTGTTTGCATCAGATGTCAGGAAGCCTTTGATTAGTCTAAGCACTGAGAACAACTGGATGTTTTCCTTGCTGTTTCTTTTCACATTTTTGTGTGACTGAATTTACTGCCTTTGAAAGTAAGAGAGTGGTATCACTGGCAAATTTAGGTATAGCATAATGACTTACTGTAAGCTTCCCTTACTTTGATTTGCCAGTTTGCCTCAGTTCTGTTCCTACTGTGTACCCTTTTTGGACCTTGATGTGACTATATCTAAACAAATATCTAGATACTCAGATTTCACCCATAGCCCTAGTTTCTGAACTCTTTATATTTCAGCTTTGAAATGTAACAAGTCTTGTTATTCCACACCTTATTCTCTCAAGTGAAGAGTAAGGGTGCAGGTTAGGTGGTGATTTCTCTTCTGTTCATGAGGTGAACAAGTGCAAACTAGGATGAGCCCAAAATAATGTTCATGTGATCTAAGCAAAACTTAGACCTGAGCCCACAGAAATAAGAGGCTAGTGAATAACTAATCCCCTGCTCCACCTAGCATTTCAGTTTTTGTGCAGCTAATTTAATTTAACCTTTACATGATTAAAATGTGCTTTATTGTTTTTGTATTATCATCATGTCTGGGGATCCCATTGTGCTAGGTGCTGTACAAATACAACAGAAAGACAATTCTTGCCCCCATTGGGCCTATACTCTTAAGTATAAGATGAGACAGATGGATACAGAAAGATGATTTAGACTAAATACTGATTGAGATGTTTTTCTCTACTTTTGTCAGAACATTCTCAATTTCTATACATTGATAGGCTAAGGCAGTGGTTTTCAACATTTTTTCATTTGTGGACCCCTAATCCATTTGTGGAGGTGCAGACCCATTTGGAAATCTTAGTCTTCAGACATCCAGGTTGAAAGCCACTGTTCTATGGTAATGACAACCTTTTGTGGATCCCTTAGACCTGGGGGTGGGGTGGGGAGAGATGGGACTTTTTGGCCTGAGGGCCACATCGGGTTTCGTAAGTTTTATGGAGCGCCGGTTAGGGGAGGCTGTGCTTCCCCAAACAGGCAGGTGTGGCCCATCCCCTGCTCCCTATCCCCCCCATCCCCCCCCTGCTTCTCGCCCCCTGACGGCCCCCCCG
>NC_133769.1:110833197-110897423 GCF_003597395.2 Chelonoidis abingdonii
TCCCCTCTCATTCCTGACTGCCCCCCCCAGGACCCCAGCCCCATCCAACCACCACTTCTCCCTGACTGCCCCTGGGACCCCTGCCCCTGACTGCCCTCCGCTGCCCCATCCAATCCCGCCCTCCTTCCTGACTGCCTCCCCGGAACCCCTGCACCCATTCAACCCCCCCTGTTCCCCACCCTCTGACTGCCCTGACCCCTAACCTCACCTCTGTCCCCTGACCATCCACCCAAACTCCCCTCCCCTCTATCCAAACCCACTTGCTCCCTGCCCCCTTACTGTGCTGCCTGGAGCACTGGTGGCTGGCGGCACTACAGCCGCGCTGCTCGGCTGGAGCCAGCCATGCCACCATGCAGCCCAGAGCACCGGGTCAGGCCGGGCTCTGCCGCTGCGCTGCCCAGTTACCCAGAGCATTGCGCTGGTGATGCAGTGAAGCTGCAGGGGAGAGGGAGCCAGGGGCGGCTCCAGGCACCAGCACGCGAAGCGCGTGCCTGGGGCGGCAAGCCGTGGGGGTGCGCTCTGCCGGTTGGCGTGAGGGCGGCAGGCAGGCTGCCTTCGGCGGCATGCCTGCGGAGGGTCCGCTGGTCCCGTGGCTTCGGCGTACCTCCCACAGGCTGCCGCCGAATTCGTGGGACTGGGGACCTCCCGCTGGCAAGCCGCCGAAGGCAGCTTGCCAGCCAGGCTTGGAGCGGCAAAATACCTAGAGCTGCCCCTGGAGGGAACAGCAGGGGAGGGGCCGGGGGCTAGTCTCCCAGGGCAGGAGCTCAGGGGCCAGGCAGGAGGGTCCCGTGGGCCGGCTGTGGCCCATGGGCCGTAGTTTGCCCACCTCTGCCTTAGACAGTCTGTGACCCTCAGGTTGAAAACCATTGGGCTAAGTGTACACTAATGAGCAGATACTTGCATGCCTAGTTGCTGTTAAATAGTAGATATTTAATTGGAAACATTTGGTATCAACATCTGACACAATAGCCATTTTTGTTCTAGGCCTTGCTGTGTAATCTGTTGATGATGGGCAATTGAAAAGTTGCTCATTTTATAGTGTCCTACTTTCACTTTTTAAAAAGTGAAATAATTTTGGTGAAAAAGGACAGATTGGATAATCTAATCCATCTCTAAATTCTATGACTCAGTCTCCAGGCCAGTGCAGAAATATTCCATACAGTACACAGTTCTCTGAAGTTCTGCCCATAGGGCAGGTATGGTACAAGCAGTGGCTGTGCAAGTTCACCCCTATGTCTCCTCTTACATCCATAGACTATCAGGATTGGAAGGGACCTCAGGAGGCATCTAGTCCAACCCCCTGCTCAAAGCAGGACCAATCCCCAGACAGATTTTTACCCCAGATCCCTAAATGGCCCCCTCAAGGATTGAGCTCACAACCCCGGTTTAGCAGGCCAATGCTCAAACTCCCCTCTTACTGCACTTCAACTTTGTTCTGGGGAATTAGTTCAACTGCTAGGCTCATTTAGTTCTTGGCCTCTCCAGCTGCCAACCAGGATCGAGTGGATTAAAATAATCAATGAACTTCATGCAGGCCACAGAACAATGCCAATAACTCAGTCACTACCACCTATGCCCTAGAGAAAGACTACTTCCTATTATTGCCAGTGCTGTAACCCAAACTGCTGCCATTTCAGATCCCTTTTGTCTTTCAGACATTATCACCAAAACTTCACAGTTTAACTGTAATTTATACCTCCCTACTGTATTTCCCACTCCATGCATCTGATGAAGTAGGTTTTAGCCCACAAAAGCTTATATCCAAATAAATTTGTTAGTCTCTAAGGTGCCCCAAGGACTCCTTGTTGTTTTTGCTGATACAGATTAACCTGGCTACCACTCTGAAACAGTTTAACTTGTCACTGCTCTGTGTAGGTGCTTATGCCACAGAACTCCCTCCTGACGTACAGGACCTATGTTTTATATTCCAGGGATTTATAATTCACCCACCAGTACTCTCCTTCTCTTCTGATGCAACAGTATTTGCTTTTGCTATTAAATGCAGAAAGCGTTAGCTGTGCTCTGAGATAAATCACTAACCACCAAGACAGTACGCCTAAATAAACAGTCATCAGCTAGCGTAAAGGTTGCTTTCATTCTTAAACTTCATTTATTTGTTTTCCTTCTTCTCCT
The DNA here is from genome assembly GCF_003597395.2 of Chelonoidis abingdonii. Lineage (NCBI taxonomy): Eukaryota > Metazoa > Chordata > Testudines > Testudinidae > Chelonoidis > Chelonoidis abingdonii. The sequence continues at coordinate 110,835,331 of NC_133769.1, forward strand.
CTCAGTGCTATTTGCTGGGTGGAGTCTGAATGTGGGAGATCCTGGGCATGATTGCTCATAAGGATCTCTGACAGGAAGAAAGGTAATTTATTGGTTTATTACTGCAAACACGTTTCTGTTCATGCCTTAAGGCATTTTGCATTTGGGCGACAGTGCAAATTTAGGTTCATGACATCAATTATAAAATACCACCCATGGGTGTGTGCATGAGAGAAGGGAAGAGAAAGGCAGGGATCTTTAAGTCTAGATCAGGGATGGCCAACCTGAGTCTGAGAAGGAGCCAGGATTTACCAATGTACATTGCCAAAGAGCCACAGTAATACATCAGCAGCCCCCTCATCAGCTCCCCTGCCCTGCTCCCAGCACCTCCTGCCCACCAGCAGCCCCGCTGATCAGCATCTCCAGCAACTTCCCCCCACCAGCTGTTTTGTGGTATGCAGGAGGCTCTGGGGGGAGGGGTAGGAATGAGGGCATGGCAGGCTCAGGGGAGGGGACAGGAAGGGGTGGAGTAGGGACAGGGATGCAGCAGAGCCAGGGGTTGAGCAGTGAGCACCCCTCGGCCCATTGGAAAGTTGGTGCCTGTAGCTCCAGCCCTGGAGTCGGTGCCTATACAAGGAGCCTCATGAGGCTCTGGAGCCACACGTTAGCCAACCCTGGTCTAGATGTAAGTTTAGCAGAAGTAACAGCTGCTGCTGCTGCAAGACAGGAGTTAGTATACAAGGTGGAGGTAATTGAAGTGCTACAGGACAGTGTATTTCTACATTTCATATTGATAGGGCAGTAGCACCCAGGAACCCATCAGGATCAGGCCCCATTGTGTTCAGTACTGTACAAATGCAAAGACAATCACTGACTCGACCAGTTTGCAACTGAAGATGAGTGACACATGAAAGGTGTCAGGGGAGGAATACAATAAAATGTCTGCAGGTTATATATACACACATACATGATTTAAAACAAAATCGAAGTGCTTAGTGCCCTCAACCTAGCAAACATTAATTGTCTAATTTCTTATAGGCCTCATGGCAGAGGGAGGACTGTGGAGGAGCGAAAGTGCATGGAGGAAGGGGGGAGCGGAAGGCTTATGGATCAGTGCAGAGAAAATGTTTTGTGTGGAAGAAAGCCTCAGCCCATTTGTATGAGAAGCTGACAAATGGACAGACGAGGTTGGCATTTCTAATGGCTGGGGTTAAGCAGGAGTAGTACACCTGAGGGGGAATTCCACACACAATATTTAAAAATTCTGCATATTTTATGTGTCAGAACAACAATATAATCATGTCAGTTTTAATTATGTTGGTAATTTATTTCAAAATACCTGTCAGCAAGTAATACCTGTAACAATGCAGACAACAAGAAATGTTCAGGAAGTGTTTTTGACAAATAGATTCCTTACTAGATATATGAATACAGAACTTTGAGTAATAATTCATTTAAATTACAATACAGAAACTTATTTCCTACAGCCCTCAGAAACAAAGCAAAGGCTTGCAGGAGTCAGAGGTAATGGAGGAGCTGAGGGAGAGGGAAGTAATTGCTGGGAGAGAACCTGGAGGGTTGTTGTGGGTGGAGGGGAGAAATATGGAACAGGTTTTTTTGGGGAGATTGTTAGGGAGTTGGGGAGCCTCCCTCATGCAGACCCTGGCTGACCTCTAGCCTCTCCCATTCAGTCAGGAACATCTGTCCAGTCCATGTCTTTCCTTGCATCCCCTCCCCCTGTCCTCATGTGTCCCTGCACCCCCTCCCATTCAGCCCACAGCTCAATGCTGTTGCTCCATTAGTTCCTGTGCCACTGCCCCAGTCTGTCCCCCTCAAAGCCTTTCTGAACCCCAGTCTACATGACCCCCCCTCCTGTTGTATCAACCAGGCAAGTCACTAACAACTTCAACAGAACTTTATTTTTACAGGGGAAATCTCTGTACCAAGCTGCTGCTGCTGCACCCTCTGTAGCTCTCACTCAGCCTCCTCAACTCCTCCTTCCTGTCCTTTCAGACTCCCAACAGCCATTGCTCCCAGTTCTAATAATCACAAGCACATCTAAACACTACACCTCAGCAGCCTCACATCTCGCTTTGTCCATCCCCCATATATATCATCTCCCACCTCACCTGGCCCACAAACAGGATCCTATGAGAAAAAGCAGCCTATGCTCTCTCTCCTTCTCTGTGGCTGGCCACCCTCTCTTTTTGCACCATATCAGCCTCTGGTGGGAAAAATATATATTTGCAGCACCTCTCCAGCAGAATATACTATTCTGCAGAAAAAAAAATCTGCAGGGGGACATGAATTCTGCACAGGTGCAGAATTTCCCCAGGAATAGAACAGGCACAGTGACAAAGGGGCTTGTAGGCAAAGTCAAATACTATTAATTATTTTGCATATAGAGCTTGTTAGAAATGAAATTTCTGCTCCGCAGCAAACTTTGGCATTTCAAAACTTGTCATTTCACAGCTGAATGAAAAGCCTAGACTGCTCACAAAATTAAATTTTTGAAATATTTTATTTTGGAAATCTTGAAACTATCTTTTTGAAGTGTTTTGACTTTTATATTTTTATAAAATTATAGTATAACAAAAGTTGAAACAACATTCCAATAAACTTCCCCTTACATGTTATGAAATCAATATGTTTCCACAGAAAAATCTGACTTAACTGAATCAGTATTTTTCCACTGGAAGACTGTTTCCTCAGAAACTTTTTGACCAGCTCCAGTTGTGTGCCAGTAGACCAACTCACTAGCCCAGGAACAATCAATGCCACACACTAGAGCTGGTTTTAGGCCATAGTCTCAAACCACAATTTATTGGTTAAACCAAAAACTTAAAGTAAAGTAGCTCCTCTGACCAGCATAGGTCACAATTCACAAAGGCTTTGCCCTCACCTTTCTCAGCCTCTCTGGGTCCTTGACCTGACCACAAGAATCTGCCTAGTCTCTCTACCACCCACTCTCCAACACATTCCTGAGAGTCATCTCATAGCCAAGTTCTTGCCCTTATTCCACTTTCTGCTACAAACCTTCCTTATAGTTCTCCAGCCTAAGTGACCACTTGCAGGCCTTTATACAGGCCATGTGCTCTTCAGTCTATCACTTGACCTCTAGCCCCACAGCCTCAGTTGGGGCAGAGCTGATCAGACACAGGTGGTGCTGACCCATCTCCTCTTAAAGGGGCCAGTCATCCTGTGAAATGTAATTTCACATCATTTGCATGTTCAAAAATTTATAGCAAATCTGGGATTTAGGGGTCTATCCTACAAAGTACTGAGCACCCTGGTGGCCCTGACGCAGCACAGCACTTAAGCATGTGCTTAGTTTTAAGCATGTGAATAATCCCAGTGTGACCTCTGCTAGGTAGGTCCCTGGTAGGTTAGAAGCCAGGGCAACCAATCAGAGCAAGGGACTGGGACTACATAAAGAGTTTCAGCCCAGCCTTTCAGAGCAATATAGTTGTGACAACTGGAAGGAGATTGCAAGTGTCTCATAGAAGTGCACAGAAAAATCTTGTGTATTGTAAGATGGCTTTAGGCTAACTGCGGAATGAGACACAGAGCTGCTGATCTGGGGAGGGCCTCCAGCCTGCCTGCTTCCCTCCTGTGTTTATTCTCACTGTTTTGATTTTTGCTTCTCAAGTGCGGGCGGAGCTTTCCGCAGGCTGTATTCTTGTCGCTATTGCATTGGCTAAAGCACCTGTCAGCTTTGCTTTGCTGGCCCAGCCGCGCAGATGGGAGGGTGGGGGCAGCTTCTATTGGCCAAAGGAAAGCAAAGCAATAGGCTACAATGGGGCGGGGGAGGGGCTCCCCATAAGGTGAAGTAGGCCAGGGACCCCCCCTCGCCCACATTCCACAGCTGGAGCGGTGTGGGAAATAGTGCAGTCTGGAGGCTAGTTCCTTAATTCTGATTGGGCAGAGTCTTTGAAACCAGCCAGTGATTGGCAATTTTTACGGAGGGGGAGCCAGCATCTGAAGCGGGTGGGGAGAGAAGGCTGCTGGTGTCAGTCTGAGTCTGGATTCTGAGCAGCTGTGGGGAGGGTCGCCAGCTGATAGAGGAAACTCACTACCTATTAAACCCAAACACAGACACAGTCTAATGCGTATCCGCTGTGTGCAAATAATACGGGTATTGCAGCCCTGAGCGCTAGCGAGAGGAGGGCTTGTTCTGGGAATTTGTTTCAACTTAAGTTGATATATTTATATCATATAGCTAGCGTTTGAGGAAGCGTAAAGTGCAAAGAAACTGAGCAAAAGGAGAGCGTTGGTCATATGGAATAAGGCTGCTCTGTGGGAGCAGAGTGCCCATAGTGAAGTGTGCCCAAATACACATACCCTATCTCCCGCCTTGGCTTTACTGGGGTTCTAACTGACCATGGAGGTGTTGGAAAATGGGGAGCACAACCTGTTGCACTGGGATCGAAAGCTGAGCGAGCTGTCAGAACTGGTGGACTCCGATTCCCTGCTAAACAATACGGTGAGAAGCAGCAGCGCTGGGCTGTTTGTGTGTCTTCTGTACAGACACTAACGTGTGTTCGTCTTATCACGGGGAGGGTGTGCAATAATTCCGATGTGGGGGGCAGCCCCTCTCTTTGGGGATGGAGGAGCAGGAGTTGGGCTAACGCCCATCTGCCTGGAAGTTAGGCTGGTCTGTTAACAGGAGTTCTTGCGAATACTCGGTGTAGAAGGCGGTCAGAAATCTTCCTTGTGAAATTATGAATGTGCGTGAAAAGTATGAGTAATACCATTTTCCGTCCCTTTAAGCTTAGCTTTTCTTTGTCATTCCAGCTGGGTAGCTGAAGAAACCCAGGGTGGAGTTGGGCCCCATTTGGCTTATGCATTTGGGGGAAGCCGTAAAACTGCTTTACCCTTAGTAATGACGGGGGCGGGGAGTCTGGCGTTTGAGATTTTAGTCGGGGTGGTAACTAGGAAAACAGATGCACCCAGGACTTCGCTGAAACGTATTTTCATTTCTTCCTGTCCTTCCAAACGAGAATGACTGTGAGCCTACGGGGAGAACGCTTACAGTGCATTAAGGTTCTGTTGGATCCTAAGCCATTTTAAACATGACTTGAAATTTTCAGATTTTATTAAAACGGTAGCAGCAGAGATAGGTGTGTAACTTTGTGGTTTGGATTCCACTTTTCTTCTCCCTCCCCTTGTGCCAATTAAGAGGTTTGTAAAGGTTTAACTTAAAGCATCAGTAAGAAAATAATAGACTTGAGGACTTTCTCATAACGGGTTTATTCTGCAATTGAGTGAAATCCAAGACTTTGAAATTCTGAGGAACTGGTTCCTGCATTTCTGCAGACCACCACATCATTAGAGGTTATGCTTGAAAGGGAGCTGGAGCCCTCCTACCTCCTGAAAGATTTTTGTGTTGGATTGTGGGTATAAGGAGAGAAAGAAGACTTCATCCTCATCTGAAAAATGCACTGTTAACTGTTTTTCAAAGGCACAGCTGCAGCCAGATGTATGATTTACTTTACTGCAGTGTGCACAAAAGTCACTTCACTCAAAATAAGGCTAAAAGTGGGTTTTCCCACGGCATCATGGGAAAGGGGGGAAATGAAGTTCCTCCAGGCAAACAATGCAGAATTACTCAGTCTTCCACAGCCAAGTTAGAAAAGTATTTTCTACTGAAGATCTTATTTTTTTATAGTGGCTGACAAACCCTTGTTGGGTGGAAATGGGCCAGGCTTTGACTGAATTCTACAAAATATTGAAGAGAAATTGGTTTGGGTGTTTAGTGTACCGAGTGATTGAATTCTACCATGGTGCAGATGACTTTATATTACTATTTGCTGCAAAGCTGAGAATTTGGAATTGACCATCTGTTTAGTAGGCTTTTAGTTTATTGGGATGCAGAGTTGTGGCTGTGTTAGTCCCAGGATATTTGAGAGACAAGATGGGTGAAGTAATATTTTTTTATTGAACCAATAAAAAAAAGTTTATTTGGACACAGACTATGGAGGCATGTAAATAACCATTCTCAATGCAACAATTCATAGCTTCTGGCTACAGAAACTCTCACTGTAAACATGCGTCTAACCCTGGCAGGTGAAATGCTTTACAGGGACTTTCCTATGGCATGGCTAAGCAATCCCTCTGGTAAGTTCTTCCTTGTAGGCCAAGGGTTCTCAAACGGGGGGTCAGGACCCCTCAGGGGGTCACAAGGCATTACATGGGGGGTTGTGAGCTGTCAGCCTCCACCCCATACCCCACTTTGCCTCCAGCATTTATAATGGTGTTAAATATATTAAAAAAATGTTTTTAATTTATTAGGGAGGTCGCACTCAGTGGCTTGCTATGTGAAAGGGGTCACCAGTACAAAAGTTTGAGAACCGCTGTTGTAGGCTGACTTTCATAGGGGAAAAAAGGTGTGTTAATTGGCATGTTAAAACTACAATTACCTTGTTTACATAGGGATTTTAGTGTATTAAAATCCTAAGGTAGACAAAGATAGTGGTACTACTAGTGTGCTAGTTAACCCACCTTTTTTTCCTGGTGTGGACATGGCCTTTGGTTAGTTTAAAAATTGCCCTTGAATCCTCTGATTCCAGTTTACTTGCTTTTGGTAGCAGCTATTGGTGAAGCTTAGGCATGTTTGTCTCCGTTCTTCCCTGGAAGTATATTGTGTAATCTCTGGACTGAAATCATGAGCCCCACTCTTCACCACTGCCTATTGTAATAGTTATGGCAACTTTCTTTTTGGCTGGGGCTCCCTGTCCTTTTTGGAGACCATCAGTGGAGCTTCACCTATCAAAGGGGTTGCTGTTGTGTCACAAGGATTCTTATCTTCCTCCCCTCCAACTCTGATCTTGCCTGCAAAGGCCAAATGTTTTGTCGCTTCCTGTCAGTCCTGACAAGGAGAGATGAAGATCATTAACTGAACTCTTTTCTCTTCCATGGAAATGCAGAGTCCTGTCATTTGGTTACCATGCTGGTTTCCAATATTAACCACCTTTCTACGGTGGGAAATGTATTGTTGAAGCACAGATATTATTTTATGCTTTTAAAAAACAAAGATGCAAATTCCTTGGGGGAGTGGCTATAAAGGGTCAATAAATATCTGAAATTTAACTATATTTGCCAACTACCTTAAAAACAATAAAAAGCAAAACAAGAAAAAACCCCAGCCTCAACCAAGCCAGTGTTAGGCCTCCAGCTGTTACTTGTCTCTAATGCAGGAGATGATTTGTGGGCATGTTTTGTCGGCTCTGCAGACCTTAGTCTCTGATCTCAGGTGAAAATGAGTAATGTTTTCTTGGGTGTGTGGGTGGAGAGGGTGCATTCAAGTCCAATGTGTGTGCACAGCACACAGTAATAAAAGTTGACACAATTGGTGAGTCTCTGCTCAGGAGAAGTCCAAGATCCTAATTTAGGGGACTGCTATAGGTGAGGGCTGAGGTGTGCTGGCAGAGCTGTATGAGGAAGCTTGCTCAGTATTTACCTGCGCTATGCCTGGTTCAGTGTAGGCAGTCATATCTGTGCCTCTCTTTTGTGAGTACTAATATACCCAGGTAAATAAATAAAAGGTTTTCATCTGTGAACTGTGACCATAGTGACACCGTGCAGTATCATAATTCTGCATCACAGCAAAGATCTTGTGTTAGTCCATGTGCAGAAACATGAATAACCACATAAGGTCTAACTTGCTCTGTGCGGGGCAGGCTGGCCTTAGGGTCCTGGGAAGCGTGCCTGTTGCAAGTTCTGAAGTTTAATGCAACTAGAAGGCAGGCTCTCTGTTACACACTGTAACTGTCTTTCTTTAACTATCCTGTTTAACTGCTTTGTCACTGAAATTTCTTATGCCTTGCACAATTTATATCTTCAGATAGCTCTGGGGGGGAAAGCACTCCTATGTTAATGAGCTGATAGGAACTTTAGTGACAGGAAGCTCTGCACTGTTCTGTGGAAGGGTGCACGCGTGGTCTCTCCCCCCCTCTCCCCCCCTCATTAATTTAAAAAACGGAACGTTCTGAATAAAACCAGGGACCCCTCTGAGAATATTCTGTTGGATTTTATAGCTGTTTGGGATGCTTCCTTCCAGCTACTGTTTGGATCTTGGTAAGTGACACAGACTGAATTGCCATTCTAATTCATATTGTCAGCCAGAAGTATCTCCCTAATTAAAATCCAGAGCTTGGGTGAAAAATTGTGGCTGCCCAACATACATGTTTTCCCAATAGGGTGACCAGATGTCCCAATTTTATCAGGGACAGTCCTGATATTCAGGGCTTTTTCTTATATAGGCATCTATATCCCCCCATCCACTGTCCTGATTTTTTTCACACTTGTGATCTGGTCACACTATTTCCAAACCTAGTTACTAGCTATTTGAAATGTGTATAGCTTGCAAAATAAATGACATTCTGGCTGCCCAGTGGTCAGGAATACTGCTCCTGTCTCTGCGGTGTTTAAATGGAGAGTGCCGTGCTTGTGTGGCAAATAATCTTACCTAGGCATTGACTCTTGGGAGCATGTAGGAAGAGGCCTCTGAAGGGACTCAAACAGAAGCAAGAAATTGTTTCTGTTGTTGGAAGAATTGTGCGTGAAGCCACCAATAGAAGGAGAAACACAAGCAACCAAGAGTATGAATGATGAAGTGGGTGTACTTCAAAAAGAGAGGATAGTATGATTATTTTGACTACTTATTTTTTCCATAGTAATTCCTCACAGGGAAAGATAAGCATCTATTCCTACTGTCACCCACACTCTTACTTGCAAAGTACCGTTTCTGTGGAGGAATATGTTGTGCCTGCTGTAATGAAGTAAAAACTCCACAACTACTTTTAATAGGGCTTCTCAACTGAGTCAAACTTTAGTATTTCCCTGGTTCAGATTTCAGGTCCTGTAGGATTCATTGGCTTTGCTGTTTCTGCTGCATATGCAAGTTTCTTGCTTGGTGTATCCATAAATAGCAATGGGAGTGCACAGAGAGGAGTCTGTAGTGCCACTGTAGACCTGCTGCTGTCAGATTTGTCTTCAGCTGTTTGTCTGCTTAGTGGGATGAACACCACAGATGTATTTGCTTGATCACTTCTCTCTCAAATGATATGCTGACCCTCCTATGTTCCCTAGTGCAATGTCACTGTCTTGTTGGCAGCCAGATTGAGTCTTCCTCTGGTCTTTGCCTATTCTTGTCTGGGCACATAGCTGTGATTTAAATGTGAAAAATTTGGTCGTACAGTCCCGTTACTGCCATCTCAGAAGATGGACATGCACCATTATAAAGGCTGCTTATAAATCCCAACCTTCAGCAGACACTTCTGTGCTAGTGAAACTGGCATCCCACCTTGGGACTAAGCATCCTATCCTCTAAGTAGAGAGACGTGTGTATGCCTTTAGGAAAGATGTGAACAGCCTTTGTGTCTATTCAAGACGTCTCTCAGTCTTCTATTACTGTGTGATAGACAAAAGCAAAAAAAAAAAAGTATGATAGGAAAACTTACAGGCAGGAGGAAGGATCCACTTTCCTTCTGCAGTCGAACAGTGATGTGTGCATATGTAATATAAAAAAGGGTAAAAATTTTCACTGAAACATTGCCTGGGACAGCTGCCTTTATATAGTTAAAAAATCCTTAACCCCCTCCATTCCCCCAAAGCAGTTCAAGATTCAAATTATTAATCAGAGCTTTGTAGACAATGCGTAATAGTACAAATGCATTTAAACACACAACTATTTAAAATTGTCCATGCCCAGATTCAGCCCCCTGGGGCTTCTGTGGTTTTTTTCTTGCCATAGCTGGTGATGTCAGCAGTGCCTAAAGCACCATAAGGAATGCTGCTCCCTGCTCCGCTGTAACTGTTAGTGACATCCTCTGAAACAGAGCCCTGAGGAGCTGCATGCAGGTCTTGGCAGGCAGCAGGCCTTTCAGGTAGCTGTTCAAAAGACAGTAACACATTGAAATTCAAGTCTGCGTAAGCTGACCTACAGTTGATGCCATCTCAGCAGGGCTGCGAGCCTCAGTGACAAATACCTGGTTCTGATACAGATGGATAAATCTGTTGACAAAATGTTCTGTAAAATGCCAACTACCTGTTCCATTTCTTGAAGGCAGTCAAAAGGCAAATGGTTCTTGTAAAGAACTTTTAAATGTCAAAAGCTTATCCAATTCCGATGAGGTGATCTTGTTCCCATTTTTTGTTGTTAGCCTATTTATCGCTTGATTCTGCTTTTGTATGGTAGCAGAATGCAGCTGGATTTAATATCGATATTGAACTAGAACATCAGTGTTCGAAAGGTGATGCATGGGGAGCAGAATTGGAAGTGTTTGGCCATATGGAGAAGGTATGTATGCTGGATAGCACTGAAATAGTTGACTGAAATATTTTAGGCCTACGTTTTCAGAAGTGACCGGTGAATTTGAGTATCTGAATTCTTGAGTACTCAACTTGAGACACTTCAAAGAGGCCTGATTTCTCAAAGTACTGAGTATTTGCCCTCTGAAAATGGAGCCTTTGAAAGATATGCAAATTGAAATGGCCCAAATCTCTAGCCATTTCTGAAAATGTAGGCCTTAATGTAGACTTCCGTATAGCATTTGCATGAGCTGTGTAAATCCATGAGGACCCTACAGTTGATGCTATGGATACTTCAATTTCTGAACACCTGTAGAGTGTGGGCCTGTGGGGCGTATGCAGTCAGTTGGCATGTGCAAAGGAATGCATTGTTCGCTCTGGAGTCTCAGCAGGTTGACCATGCTTTCCTTGTTTGCACCTGAACAAAAATAAAACCAAACTTAAAGTTCAGTGATGTCAGAGTTCAGAATCCTGATTGTCCTCTAAGAAGAGTTGGGGAAACTTTTTGAGCTGTTCTTATCTCTTCAGATAAATTGTCCATTACAGGGTAATGAATCTCATCAGGAATTTGCAGTGACTAATTTTCTGTCTCACAAATACTCTGATCGTGGTCCTCTGCTTAGTATTCAGTTGACATCTGCAGAAAGAGTACGTCTGAATGGGCTTCCTTGGATTGCCTGTGTTTTTCAATGTATGGCACTTGAGGCTATATTTCATTTGTTAATTATATCTGATATGATGCTTAATTTTACATACACACTGTAAAATTCAATGTTTCTACAGCATGTGTACCACTGGGCCTGGAGTGAGCTTTACTGATTTAATATATTCTTTCGTCAGGGTAGCCAAGTTATGACTTCTGTGAAAAACATAACTGTGTTTCTTGTCTTAAATGCCTGTAAAATCCTGGTTTAATGTAACTTTATTTAATTTCCTTTTGATTTTGAGAGTGCTGGTACATTTATTTAAAAGTGCAATTCATCATATTACACATTTAGTTTTAACTCTGCTTGCTTAAGGAGTTGACTAAAGACTCAGTATTTCTTCTCATCTGTAATTGGGCGTGGAAGGCAATTCTGCAGCTTGGTTTATAGCCTAATGTGATATCATTAATCAGGTCTTCTAAAGAACTGGTCAAGGCTCTCCAATAAAGAGAGAAGTGAAGATATGCATATTTTTAAATGGAAGATAAGTTAAATAAACTTGGAGACAGTCATTGTAAATTATGAAGGAGCTGGATGACTTTTGAAACAAAAACCCAACAAACTACTTATGCTCTACACTTCCCATTTAAAACCTTTTTATTAAAAAAAAAAAAAAAAAAAAAAAGAGGAACATAGTAAGTTCAAATATTCAGCAAATCTCTTGTAAACATCTCTGATCTAAAAGCTGACTGAGAGAAGCACATGGTGGTTTGAAACTTTACCCTTACCATCATATTTCCTGCCAGTTAAATTTAGAAAAATAAGTGTATTGGATTTTCTCCAGATGGGCTTCTTTGGACTGACGTGTAACTGTACACTTAAGATGCTGAATCTGTGATGACGGCTGAGATAGAGAAGAAGAGTGATCTGTTCTGGGAATGATTTTGAGGTATGGTGGGTGATGACAAGTGTGCCCATGCAGTACAGAGAACACGATTTTGGGTACCTTGTGGAAGCCTGTAGTCCCCAATATCCCAGCTAAATGTTTCTCAAGACTTAGAAGGATCTTGTTGAAGATATGTAAAGGTATACTGCTAATCAAGGAAGTGGGTAGAGTGCAATAGTCTGGACAAATGAATGTATCATTCATGTTACTAAAACTGGGTTGTCCTGCAGCTGGGAACAGAGAGCTTTTCATTTGGCCAAGTTATGGGAAGAGAGTACAGCCTTAGAATTCCTTACAGATCTCTGTATTACACTTTTAAAGAGACCTTTTCAGCACTATCGTAGAAAAGGTGGCAACTGTGCAAGCCTTTCAGATAGATTTGGAATAAAACTGGATTCTTTTCAATTTTCTTTCTTTTCATGAGCATCGGTATCTTCCGCAGCAGTAACGATAGGCTACCAGGCAGCTGCAGATACTCCACCTCCCTGAGGAGATTAGCTTACAGCGCTGGGAGCAGTGCCCCTAGCGCTGGGGCACTGTTTACACTGGTGCTTTACAGCACTGCAACTTGCTGCGCTCGGGGGGGGGTGTTTTTCACACCCCTGAGTGAGAAAGTTGCAGCACTGTAAAGCACCAGTGTAGCCAAAGCCTCAAAGACTTTCAGTGATAGGGGCCTTTGATTGTCTCTTGAAGTCTGGGATCTCATTTAGAGCTGTCCTAGGCTTCCAAATATGTTTTTGAACGTAGCTCCAGTTCTCTGTCAGGGAAGGCTTCCTCCGTAGTACCTCTCTACTTTGTGGGAGGAAGGATTGCATGCAGTAGAGAGAGTCTAGGTGACCTATGGGTTGTCCCCGCAACTGCTCTAAAGTAAATGCTACTGTATTGAAACTGCAAGTCAAGAGAGAAAATATAGTGGAAGAGTAAACACAGCATTCCTCCTTGGGTATGTGGAATAGGCAATAGGAAAAATCTAGTTGCTTAGGAGTAAAATATTAAATACTGTTGAGGTTAGGGATGTTCTATTTAAGCTGTAAATGAGGGACTGAGGCAAATATAAGGGATGCTTAATAACGGTGATAGTTTTAGCCTTGTGGAACTTTTTTTGGCAGCAAACATTCTTTTTTTCAGTTGAGTCAACATTTCTGACCTAAGTAACATACAATAACAAAGGTTGAAGGAAAAAAGATCAGATTGTAAATACATTCATTTGCTATATTTTATGTAAAATATATTTTTGCTCTCTTCCCCCCCCCAGCTTTTGTAGGTTGCTTGTCATCTTAAACCTTACATCCTTTAGGATAGAGACTATATTTGCTTCTGTGTCTAACAACGTGAAGCCCTGATTCAACCAGGAGCCTCTGGGCTATACTAAATACAAATATTAAACATGAGGGACACTCTTCATTAGGAGGCCAAGCTGAGGGGTCGGAAAGGCACTGAGAGGAAAGAAACAGCAAATAAAGGCTGGGATACTAGCTAGATAGGATGGACTTATGTGAATAGAGCAGTCTCTGCAGCTGCCTTTGATCCAAGTGAGTTATTGTGAAGATGCCAGTGACCATTTAGTGTCTGTCCTGCACTTTGGAAGTCTACTTGTTTGCCATCTGCTAGCTTTAAATCTTCTGCGTGTGATCCTATTCTTCTGTGATTGGTACTGGTGAAAAGCAGAAATCTAGAAATCTGTCTGCCAAGAAAGGATTTTTCCATGCAGTTGCACTGAGAGATGCTTCATCATTTTGCACAAACTGCTGCGGTTCTATGCAGGGTTGGCAGGTGTCCAGTTTTTGACTGGAACGCCTGGTCAAAAAGGGACTTTCACGGCTCTGGTCAGCACTGCTGACCGGGCTGTTAAAAGTCGGTCAGCAGCGCAGGCAGGCTCCCTACCTGCCTCTGCGCAACTCAAGGGGAAGCTGCCAGAATCTCCTTCTGGCTCCTGGGCAGAAGGATGGCCACAGGGGCTCTGCATGCTGCCCCCATTGGCCAGGAACTGCGGCCAATGGGAGCTGAGGGGGCGGTGTCTGCACGCGCGGGCAGCATGGAGAGCCATGTGGTTGTGCCTCCACTTAGGAGCTGGAGGGAGATGCTGGGAGCTGTCTGAGGTAAGTGCCGCCCAGGATCTGCACCCCAGTCCCCCTGGAGCCCTTTCCTGCATGACAAACTCCTCATTTCCAGGCCCACCCCACAGCCCATACCGGCAGCCAGAGCCCTCACTGCCATTCCCCCTGCACCCAAACCCTCTGCCCCAGCCTCATGAAAGTGAGCAAGGGTGGGGGAAAGTGAGTGACTAGGAGGGGATGGAGTGAGCGGGGGCGTGGCCTCTGAAAAGGGGCAGGGCAAGGGTGTTGGGTTTTCTGCCAATTGAAAGTTGGCAACCCTAGTTTTATGGTAAGAAAATGGAGTCCAGATGTGTTGTTTTGGTAACCTTTTCTCTGATTTCATTTTGTCCACGGCAGTGAAGCATCAGGTCGCTCTCTTCTACCTACTGTGCTAGATTTGTCCAAAATTGGAGAACTAAAGCCAGTTTTGTGCTAGTGAGATCTTTTCCTCACCATGGAAAGGGAGAAAGAGAGAGGCACCTACATGTGTTTGTCTTGTATTGTTTAGGGCTGCAGGTGCTGGGGAAGCTGCTGTCCCTCAGCTTTGCTAGCCTAACTCAGTTCTGTTCTGCAACACCCCTGAAATACTTCACTGCTGGCTCTTGCTTTAGCAGAGATTGCCCACGTCATACCAGCATGCCTTACCTCAGATGGCAAAGTGTCCATGACAGATGGGAGGGCCCAGCTCTCTCACTTGCATCAAAGATGGTGCGAGTGTTGGCACTGGCTTGCGTAAGAGCAGGAGCGCAGCCTTCACAGGATGCTTCAAACTTATTTAGCTGATGATGCTGAGAGATGCTTTTGAAATTCGCTAAACAATAAAAGCATCCTTACACACTGCAGCAGCCAAGAGTGTCAAAGGCATGGCGGACAAAGTATTTAGAGACAGAGTGGGTGAGGTAATATCTTTTACTGGACGAGCTTCTGTGGGTGGGAGAGACAAGCTTTTGATCTTACACAGAGCTAGTCTTCAGGTCTGAGAAACATACTTAGGCCTGGTCTACCCTACAGAGTTAGGTTGACATAAGCTGCCATATGTGAGCATCTACACTACAGTGTTGCTCCTGCTGATGTAAATCTCCCACTATACCAACTTAATAGCTCCACCTCCACGAGAGGCACAGTGCTTAAGTTGGTATAGTTAAGTCGCCGCAGTGTCAATGTAGACACTGCAGTCACTGTTCTGGCTGTCAGGCCTGGGTGGCTGACAGCTGATGCAAGCCCTTCTGGTGAGGATGCACACTGCTGACCGAAGGAGCTAGTGTGGACGTACAAAACTGATTTCATTACTGCAGTGGCTGTACATCGGCGTAACTTAAGTTGACTAGACTTTGTAGTGTAGATATGCCCCTAGCGTCACAGCTAAATGCAAGGTGGAACAGATTGTTTAGCATAAGTAGTTAAAACATATTTCAAAGGACCATTCAAGGTGAGGTGGCCTGGTAACACCCCGCCAGTCATGGTGGGGAAGCAACTCGGGGTAGGGGGGGAGGTAGGTGTAATATGCCATAAATCCAGTATGTCAATTCAATCCATGGTTTTTAGTGTCTAGCAAAGTTATGAATTTGTGCTCCCAGGCTTGTCTTTTGAAAGTGTTGAGCAGGTTTCCTTTAAGAATGAGGACTGAGAGGTCAGAGTGATCATTTTGTGAAAAATGATATGTTTATCTTCTTGTTTAAATCATTTTTTTCTATGAGTTCATTTGAGAGCATAGTAATTGTCTGGTTTCACCCACATAGTTGTTGGGACATTTAGTGCACTGGATGAGGTACACCACATATTGTGATAGGCATATATAGGACCCATGGTTCTTGAAAGATGTGTTGATTAGCAGTGGAAATATGTCCACAGGTTTTGTATTTACTTGTTCTTATTGTGTCTGGTGCTGTTTTGAGCTCAGGTGTCCTGGCATGTGTGGAGCTTGCTTCTTCTAATGATCTTGGACAGTCTGTGAGCAGGGGGTTGTTTGAAGATCAGAAGAAGGGGTTCAGGAAAGATTTCTTCGAGGGTGTGGTCCCCATCTAATATAGGTTGCAACTATTTAATAATACCCTGTCTGGATTCTGGGGTGGGGTGATATGAGACAACTAGTTGTGTGCAGTTGATGGGGGTTTTATTTTCCATATTAAAGCAGGTTCTCTTGGGGTGCTTGGATGGCCTCTTCCATGTTGTGATCTATTTCTTGGGGTCGGGGGTGAGTGTCCT
The DNA here is from genome assembly GCF_003597395.2 of Chelonoidis abingdonii. Classification (NCBI taxonomy): domain Eukaryota; kingdom Metazoa; phylum Chordata; order Testudines; family Testudinidae; genus Chelonoidis; species Chelonoidis abingdonii. Next base: position 110,851,512 of record NC_133769.1, read on the forward strand.
TGTTTGCTGAAGGAGGTTTTAAATATGTTAAGGTTAGGATGACCAGGTGCCCGGTTTTGGACCGGACCACCCAGTCGAAAAGGGATCCTGGCAGCTTCAGTCAGCACCGCTGACCAGGCCATAGACTGTCCAGTTGGCAGCGCTGGGCAGCGGGACTGGCAGACTCCCGGCTAGTCTCTGTGCTGTGCGGCTCCTGGGAAGCAACCGGCATGTCCAGTTCCTAGGCTTACGGGCGGCTGAGGGGTCTGCATGCTGCCCCCCACAGGCGCCGCTCCTATGGATAGGGCAGGGGATGAACTAGCACACCTAGCAAGTGGCTGTTGAGGATTTGTGGTGCGTGTCTGTGCCGCTGCTGCTGGCTCTCCTCCTCCTGTGGCTGGGCTTGAGCTATGGTGTGTGCCCTGCGGCGAACCACAGTCTATCTGTCTTGCCCCATCGCTGGCACCCAGGAGTCAGTAGCGTAGCTGGAGTGGGGAACTGGGGCAGCAGCCGCTCCCCCACTGAGCACAAGTGGTGTCTTGTCAATTTCTTGGTGCCTTTGTACTCACCCGGGGGAGCGAATATATATATATATAATATAAAAAAAGGCACCATCCGCTGTGGCGCTTTCATTTTACTCACCCAGCGGGGCTCCAGGTCTTCGGCGGCACTTTGGTGGTGGGACCTTCACTCGCTCCATGAGTCTTCGGCGGCAGGTCCTTCAGAGCTGCCGAAGACACCCGGAGCGAGTGAAGGTCCTGCCATTGAAGACCCGGAGCGCCACTGGGCGAGTAAAAGCACTGCAGCAGGTAGCGGTTTTCTTTTTTTATCGCTCTCTCTGTTCTCCTCACCTGGCTACGCTACTGCCAGGAGTTGGAGGTATGTGTATCCCTATCTCCGAGTGCTGGGAATGGTGCGAGGGATGGGGGGGTACAGCTCTGCATCCCTCCCCGTACCAACCCGCTACATCCCTATCCCACCCTGCCCCACACCTACCTATTCTAGCCCTTAAAGTGCTCTCCCACCCATCCTCTCCCGCTCTCAGAGCTGCCACCCCCATGTTCTTCACTCCCTGCACCCCATTCACTTCCATACACTGCTGCACTCCCATTATGTCCCTATATATCCCTGTTCCCCCCACATCCTCATGCACCTGTAGCCTCCTGCGTCCCCATCCACCCTACATGCCCCCCCCCTTCACTGTCCCACTCTCACCCCTGCCCTCCTCTTGTCCTTGGCTTCTTTCTTTCCCCATCCCCTCTCCTCCACCCTCTTCCCTTCCTGGCTGGGTGTGTATGTGCAGGCATGCACTGTATGTGTGTAAGAGACTGTATCTTTGTGTAGGGAGGTGTGTGTATACCTGTGTGAATAAAATTTGCAGCCTAACTCTGACTTTTATTTCTTTTGCTGGCTTGTGCACTAAGAAATTGAGGACACACAAAATGTGCGTATTCAGAAGTTCTTTAAAAGAGAAAGGAACTCTAAAAGAAATGTATTATTTCTTAAAAAGTGAATATTGTTGACTAATAATTGCAAAGCGCGAATTTATCACGTTTCTCCCCACCTTTGTCTAGCTACGTTATAAACTCTTTGTTACAGACTCTCTCTTTTTATGTGTATGTCCAGCACTTACCACCCTGGAGCCCTGATCTTAGTCGGAGGTCTCTAGGCACTAAACAACAATTGTAAGAATAAATAATATGGAAGTGTATGTGTTTGTGCATGCTAAACGTGTACACATGAATATACATGTAGGTGTGGGAGTCCATTTCTACAGATTTATTTAAATAGGGATCTGGACAGGTGTGCATTTCTGTGGTGGTTGTGCTCTATGGATTTGTATTTGGGCTTCAGAAGTGGGCCTTTAATAGACCCATTGCAGCTGTGATAATGTGTGGTCCTAATTCCACACACACAATCACAATAACTTCAGTGAACAAAAAACATGGAGCTGGGTATGAAAAATGGGAAGTGGGGAGGGAAAGAATCCTGAAAATCTTTGAATTTTCTTTTTAAATTACCCTTTTGGACTATTTTGCTGCCAGCTCTAGTGTCCTGTAACAAATAAAGCCTGAAATTAGCATAATACATCTGTCAAAACAATAAGTATGCCTGTTTGGGCCTTGCAGTGACAATGAGCTTGGGGGAGAACAAGCAACGGAGGGAGGGGGGATGAAGTGAGTAGGGCCGGGGCCTCAGGAAGAAGTGGTGAAGGGGCGGGGCAAGGGTGTTCGGTTTTCTGGAATTGGAAGTTGGCAACCCTAGTTCAGGTGTATATCCTGGACTTTTTCCCCTTCTAAGATCCTTGGATGCCCCCTGTAAGCCACAGGCACTGCTTCTGAACTAGCCAATAATGCAGGATGCTAGAAGTTTGGCAGATGTTAATGCACTTCATGACCATTTTCATTTGGTAGCCTTTTGAGATTCCCTAGCAGTGGTCTCTTATCCTTTATAAGAGCCACATGGTCAGACACTAAATTCCTTGAGTCTCAGGCTATGTCTACACTACAAGATAAATTCGAATGAGCTTAAACCGATTTTATAAAACAGATAATATAAAGTCGATTGTGCGCGTCCACACTAGGCACATTAATTTGGTGGTGTGCGTCCATGGTGCAAGGCTCGCATCGATTTCTGGAGCAGTGCACTTTGGGTAGCTACTGTAAAATAATGAGGCCAATAATGTTGATTTCCGTCCACACTAACACTATTCCGATATAGTAATATCGATTTTAGCATTACTCCTCTCGTTTTGTAGGAGTACAGAAATCGATTTAAAGGGCTCTTTAAATCGATATAAAGAGCAGTGTAGTGTGGACAGGTGCAGTGTTAAATCGATTTAATGCTGTTAAAATTGGTTTAACAGCATAGTGTAGACCAGGCCTCACATGGGTTGCAACTCTTGCTGACCTCAGTAGGACTGAGGACGAAATCCAGATAGAATCCTGTTTAGTCTTCCTACTCAAGAGTGTTTTGGAAGCTGCAATGGAAGGCCTTGTAGGAGAGGAGAGAACTAAAAGGAGAACAACAGTACAGGATTCAGTGGGTCTTGTCTGTTTTGGCCTCATTTGGACAGCTGTGAGTGTGGAAAGCGCTTTCTCTGTAGTCATTTTCATCTCAGGAGTTTTCAGTGCCCACTGAAAAACTGATTTGTTAATATATATTATCAGTATATTTTTTTGGTCTACACATATTCAGAACTAAAACTAAGCAAGTTCAAAATAACTGTCTGATTAAGAGTTATTCTAATCCTACTTACTCGAGAACAGAAGTAATAACTGTGTGTGATATATGAAAATTACTCGGAAGAGGATAGTGATGTACATTACAGGCAGGATTACGACTTCATGTGAGGAACTGGCATTGGGAAGGAGATGCTTTTGAAGAGTTTGGCTTTCATGCAGATGTTCTTATTAATACAGAATGAAGGCAGGGGAAATTGACTTCAGTATTGTACATTTTTCAGTGAGAAGTTAGTTACTTTATAGGAGACAGTTGCTGACTTCCTGCAGAATATATGTCCCTCATTTTGGTAATTCTGGCTGGCTCAGCTAGTCCCAAATATTGATTGTGTGTGTCTGTCTGTCTGTCTGTCTGTCTCTCTCTCTCTCTCTCTCTCTGTTTCTTACAGCTAGAGTTTCCTGCCCCTGCCCCTGCCCCTTAGCAATCCTTGCACACAGCTGTGTTGAGTGATTCTGGCTCTTACATTTTTGGTGTGTGTGTTTAGGAGTTGGGGTTGTAAACTGGTTGTTTTTTTTTTTTTTTTTCCAGACCATAGAAACAGACTTCTTTGTGTGTTTCTTTTCTTTTTTTTTTAAAGTATGACTGGTGCCTAATCTCTCTCCTCCGTTTTCTTTGTGAAAGATTGAAGTGGGTAAGAACTACTATGTTAAGGATGTATGTTTTTAGTGGCTGTATTCCATTTGCCCTTCCCCCTCAATGTGACTCATGGAAACAAACTTTTCTCTCAAACTCTTGAGAACAAAGCTTGCATTTCCTCTGGCCCCTCTCATTCCAGCTGCTGTCTGTCCCTTAAGGGAGAACACCAGAAACAGATAGGAAGGGTTCATGAGCACAGTTAACAAACGACAAAGACACTTCAGTTGAGCAAGAGAAGGAGTGAGCTGGAGCCTGCAGAAGGCCTGCAGATGTGAGATTTCATTATGTGTTAACCCTCCCCTTGGGATGCCCAGCCAGCTCACTCTGCTGATAGCTGGCAAGTTTTGCTCCTTCATAACCCCCTAAAGGAAAAAACACTGCAGAAAGTAACTTTGGCATTTTATTAGAAAATGAATGAGGAATTTGTCATCTTGCTGCTTTGGAATTTTGTCCATATTCCATTCTATTGTTCCTGCAGGCCTTCAGTGGAAACTTAATGCTGAAGCAGATAGGATGATATCCCACCCAGATCTAGGAAAAGAAACAAAGTAAATTTACCTTCATCCTAATGCTGTGTGACTTGTAGATATTCATTTAACTGAATAGCTCTTCCAGCTGAAAGAGCTCTTACGGCATCTGCTAGTCAGTTTTCCCTGTCTGTATGGATATTTCACACAGTCCTGGGGAGAGAGAGACAATAGTTGTTTTTTAAAATAGGAAAATGTGAGTATGAAGCCTGAAAAACTGCCAGGGCCAATACAGTACCAGCAATGTCTGTTTAACTCCCTTCTAGAAATTAACTAGATTTCAAATCAATAGTGTCCCTTTAACTCTTCATTTAAAGATCTAGAAGACAGGTCTGGGGAAAAGAAATTCAGCATGCTGATTATGTTTACAGATACTCTGAGGGCAAAGAGGTTATAAATAAGGCAAAAAATAGTAGATTAATTGTGGAAAACTTGCAATGCTTAAGGCAACAGAAGGAAAAATAATTGAAATAGTTAGTTATTCTGAGAGAGAGACTTGGAAAGCAGTAGTGTCAAAAGCCAGAGGTGGCTGTGAATGGCAAATTAAACATGAAATTGCAGTGGCAAAAAGTACACTTTTGGGGAAGAATACACATAGGTCATAGGCTCTGGGGGCTTGCTAATCCCACTTGGTGCTGCTGTGACTGCATTTTGAGTGTTCAGTTTAATTCTTAGCACCTGAACACCTGTGACAGACTACCTTGAGGCAATTCAAAGAGGAGCAACAAGAATGAAGTGGTTGGAGGAACTGGTTTATGAGGAAGGTTTAAAGCATTCAACATGCATTGCTTTGGCAGGTATTTTGAAGGGGGTGTGGAGATGACATGATCATAACTGCTTGTGTTTACAAAAAAAAAGCCTACAATGGTGAGCTGGAAGGCTTTTTCTCAGTTTCAGGTTGTAGTTAATTTATATAATGAGTTTTTCAGTATTGATACAAGAATAGACAATCTGAGGCTTTGCTAAAACTGTGGTTTCTTCTACAGTTGTTATAATATTGCAAAGAGAATGAACAGTTCATATTTACAATAAAACACATCTTTATGTTAGAATTTTAACAATTGCCATTTTAATCTCTGGCGAATCTTGAATACCAGCATCATCCACGTACAAAAAATACTGTCACTGCTCATGAAAAGGCTTTTGAATCCAGAGGGCCAATTTTTGACAGTCTTCAGAAAAATAAGTTCTTCATTCTCATAGCCCTAACCCAAGTAGAGGATAGCACTTGTGGGGGAAATTGATAGCAGTCAATATAAATTAGAAGTTATAAGGTGCAGGAAAAACAAGGGATGCTAAAGACCTCGGGGGAAATCCATGGCTGGCAGGGCTAAGGACAATCAGGAATTTAAGTATATTAGGACCAAAAGAAATCCAAGCAATGTAGGCCCATCACTAGATGGAGATGATAAAATTCATAATGATCCACAAAAGGCAGAAATGTTCAATAAATATTTTTGTTCTGTATTTGGAAAGAAGCAGGATGATGCACTTGTATCACAGTTAACACAAACAAGTACTTTCCTGTCCACTAGTAACCAAGGAGGATGTCACACATCATCTTCTAGGAATAAACACTTCTAAATCAGCAGCCCCCAGTAACTTGCACCCAAGAGTCCTGTTGAGTTAGCTGAGGAGAATCTCACTTGCTAATGTTAGATTTATTAAAAATCTCAGAATATTGGGAAAATTCCAGAAGATTGGAAAAGTTGAAAATGTTGTGCCAATGTTTAAAAAGGGCATACAAGATGACCCAGGTAACTATATAGGCCAGTTAGTTTGACATCAATCCAGGATAAAATAACGGAGAAGTAGATACAGTATTAATTTAATAAAAAATTAAAGATAGAAATACAATTAATGTCAGTCAATGTAATTTTATGAAAATAGCTCTTGTTGAAGAAACCTGATCTCATTCGTTGAGATTGCAAATTTGGTTGATAAAGGTAACTGCGTAGATGTAATATATTTAGGCTTTGGTAAGGCATTTGATTTAGTAGCACATGACATTGTGATAAAATTAGTACTATACAATACCAATAAAACACATTAAATGGATTGAGAATTACCTAATTGACATCTTGTAGTAAGAGTCAATGGGGAATCAATGAATGGGGATGTTTCTATTGGACTTTCGAAGGGATTGGTGCTGAGTCTGGTGCTAGTCAACACTTTATCAGTAGTTTGGAAGTAAATGTAAAATCACTACTGATAAAAATTTACAAATTACACAGATTGGCAGATTACTAATTAACAGTTAGGTCAGAGAAGTCATACAGAGCAGTCTGGATTGTTTGATAATCTGGGTCAATTCAGTTTTATTAAAATATTTTGTTTGAATGTGTCATACAGGAAGTGAGACAAGTTGATCTAATGATCCCTTCTGGTCTTAAACTTTCTGAATCTGCTCCTGCACCTGGTGGTTCCTTAATAGGCCTGCTAGAGCAGTGGAGTGAAACTAACTAGGGATTTAAGCAAATCCTTAAATCCACACCTGTTCAGCAAAACAATTAAATGTGTACTTAAGACACGTTGATTTCAGTGTGTAAGCAGGTGCTTAAGTGCTTTGCTGAACTGGAGTCTGGAATTATGTTCATGGCATATTCATTGCAACCTTCCAGCATGTATGTGTAACTATACATTATTTCTTAGAATTCGTATGTTAAGGTTCTAAACTCCAAAACAGAGAAAAAGAAAGCAGGCTGCTCCCTAAGGGAGCAAGGAACAACTCTCCCCAATTTATTTTAATCTGGTTCTTTCCAGACTGAGTCAGATCACATGCTTTGCTACCAGCCCCCTGCTGCAAGCAGGACCAGGAATCTCAGTACCCTCCCTCCCCAGTGCTTAAAGTTTGAATATACCACAAGAATATCATTTGTTTCAATCTGCTGCTGTTCTTGCTGCCACCTCTGAGCACATGCACAACATTGTTACGTGGCAATAAGAGGGAAAGCAGACACAAAGAGAAGAGGAAGTGGAGAGGGTAAGACTACAAGCATTAGGGGACTGGCCTTGCAATATAAAGACACTATAAATGAGTTCAGAGCCAAGTTTGGTTCGTCATTCACTGTACTACTGATGTCTGGGAGAAATGCCAAGCATACTCAGCCTCTGGGGTGACAGGTACTGCACTGGTCTCCAGCAACTGATTAGAGTAGCATTAACAGTCCCTAGAGAGAGCGACAACCAGATATTCTCTGCTAAAGGAACATTTGCTGCAACATGTGCTAGAGGAGGAAGAGAAGAATGCAGATAAAACTTTAAAATGAGGGATAAGAAAAGCAAAAAGTGACTGTGTGTGTGTGTGTGTAATATGGGGGAAGGAGGTGGAGTGAAATCCTCAGAGGGGAGAGAAGTGGCCTGGTTTAACTTCAGGGTTGAGATTGAGTTATTGTTTTACTCCTTTGTTACCAGTCTAGTCAACTCACTCAGAAATTGAACCATCTTCCCCACCCCCATTTTACAACGATGTGAGATTCTCCTCTTCCTTCCTTGCCCCCAAATGATACTAAACCTCTGAGATGGTGCCTTGCACCATCAATACCTGTGGCACATTGCTCAGCACTACACTGCTTGTCATAGTCCATTCCACTTGCTGTTCTCTCTCTCTGGTTACGTTCACACAACTTATACCGACTTAAGCTGTAATGTCACTCAGAAGTGTGAATAAAGCTCCCTCTGAGTGATTTAAGTTACACCGACCTAAGCGCTGGTGTGCACAGCGCTATGTCGGCGGGAGAGCTACATTGGTGCCTTTTTTTGGGTAACCTAGATTCAGCCACTGTTTAGTCCATATGGACACAACCTGTATGGCGAAGCGTGACTGGGGTTAGAGAGAGAAAGTGACGTGTGCACTGGAGATGAGAATTAGAACGTAAACATTCAGAAAGGATGGGTAACTTTCTTTTCTTGGCATGCTTCATATTCAAGAGCCGTTCAGATAAGTGACCTTCTCCCCTTGCCCCCCAGCTCTCTCTCTCTCTCTGAAGGAAGAATACTTTGAAGTTTAAGCTTCTGTGGACAGCATAGCTGAAGGGATGGATGTCGAATCTGTATGAGCGCTTCTGAGCTGTATAATCTGTTTTAAACCATTTATATTTCATGTGGAGAGGGGGTGATTTGAGGTACCTGCTGCAGCTGCATCAAATGAGTTCACAGGTGGTTAATCCCATTCCATGTTCTGATGTAGGTATCCTCGTCATTTTTTAGGTTTATGGTAGATACGGTGTAATTCTGTCATCTACTCAGTGTCAGCCCTGAGGAAATTCTCTTTTGAGACTTTCCCTAAATCTTCTCTCTCTCCCTCCCAACAGTCATATACAGTCACTCCACATAAGAACAGCCATACTGGGTCAGAGCAAAGATCTGACTAGCCCAATATCCTGTCTTCTGACAGTGGCCAATGCCAGATGCCCCAGAGGGAATGAACAGAACAGGTAATGATCAAGTGATCCATTCCCTGTTGCCCATTCCCAGCTTCTGGCAAACAGAGGATAGGGACACCATCCTGGCTAATAGCTATTGATGGATCTATCCTCCATGAGTTTATCTAGTTATAATCTTGGCCTTCACAACATCCCTCTGGCAAGGAGTTCCACTGGTTCACTGTGTGTTGTGTGAAAAAATCCTTTTGTTTGTTTTAAACCTGCTGCCTATTAATTTCATTTGATGACCCCTAGTTGTTGTGTTGTGAGAAGGAGTAAATAACACTTCCTTACTTACTTTCTCCACATAGAGGTCTATAAAATTGTGGCTATCATATCCCCCCTTAGTTGTCTCTTTTCCAAGCTGAAAAGGCCCAATCTTATTAATCTCTGCTCATATGGCAGCTGTTCCATACCCCTAATAATTTTTGTTGCCCTTTTCTGAATCTTTTCCAGTTCCAATATATCTTTTTGGAGATGGATGACCACATCTGCATGCAGTATTCAAGATGTGGGCGTAGCATGGATTTATATAGAGGCAATATGATATTTTCTGTCTTATTAGCCATCCTTTTTTCTTAATGATTCCCAACATTCTGGTCACTTTTTTGACAGCTGCCGCATATTGAGTGGATGTTTTCAGAGAACCATCCACAGTGACTCCAAGATCTTTCTTGAATGGTAACAGCTAATTTAGACTCCATCATTTTATATGTATAATTGAGATTGTTTTCCAATGTGCATTACTTTGCATTTCTCAATATTGAATTTCATCTGCCATTTTGTTGCCCAGTCACCCAGTTTTGAGAGATCCTTTTGTAGCTCTTCGCTGTTTGCCTGGGACTTACAAAATTGCTCAAGATAGTTATCTGTAGTTTTTACCACCTCACTGCTTACCCCTTTTCCCAGATCATTTATGAATGTTTTGTATAGGACTGGGCCCAGTACAGACCCCTGGGGGACACCACTATTTACCTCTCTCCATTCTGAAAACTGACCATTTATTCCTGACCTTTGTTTCCTATCTTTTAACCAGTTACTGATCCATTCGAGGACTTTCCCTCTTATCCCATGACAGCTTACTTTGCTTAAGAGCCTTAGGTGAGGGACCTGTCCAAGGCTTTCTGAAAATCTAAGTAAAACTTCAATTGTCTCGGGTCCTTCCCCTTCTTAACTACTTTAACAAATAAGCCTGAGTGCCCAGTTAGGACATATACTGAATATGAGAATCCCATAATAGAAAAGAGAGGACTTGGCCTTATCTGTCTGAGGGTCTACACACTTCCACCAGCTGTACAAACAGAGGAAGTTTTCCTTGCAGTGTGTGCATTTTAAATTTCTCTCAGTTGTTTTTATCCTTGGAAATTTGTTGTGGGCAGAAAGATGGCTTCCTTTTAAGTAATGTGCCTAATGCAGGCTAGAAAGTGAGACCTGTTACTTAAAAGATGCTCTGAAAGCTCTTTTGAAACCGGCGGTTCCAAAAAGTGTGTTCAGCTGCTCTGCAGTAAAGCTCCTCCTTTGTGCTGTTTGAGACCCTCATTGTAGAGTGCTCGGGGTATGTGCACCATGCTGGTGTATGGGAGATCTGTGTTCAGGAACTTGTCTCGCTATCCCCCTCCTGCCGCTCAACGCCTTCAAAGCTGCATGCAGCATACTGTAGAAGTATTTGAGATAGACCTTAGTGAGTTGGCTGGGATTCAAGCTGTTGAAGTTGCTGCTCCCTGTAGCTGAGTTGTGATGGACGTGCAGTAGGCACACATTCCTGGAAAGCTTCCTCATCCTTGGCCTCATTTCTATCATATCAGGGTAGCTGAGCATCTCATAATTTTCAGCTTACTGACCCTCACAAATTAAGTAGCACTGTCCCCAATGTCCAGCTGAGGAACTGAGGCATAAGGAGGATAAGTGACTTGCCCAAGGTATTACAGGAAGTCTGGTGGAGCAGGGCTTGGACTCAAGTTTCTCATGTCCTAGATTTGAGCCCTAACCTCCAGACTCTCCTTTTCATAAGGGAACTGATGCCTCCACAGTGACAATAGAAACCGTAGGATTGGGGAGTCTGGTATAAAAGTAGAAGGAAAAAGACATTAAAAAATACTAAGATTTTCAAAAGTAGATCGTCATTTCAGGTATCCAACTTGAAACACCTTAGAGGGGTCCTGTTTTCAGAAGGGGAGTACTTGGTTTCAGAAAATCAGGTCCCTTTCAGGTGTTTCAAGCTGGACATCCAAAATTAAGGCTTTCCAAAATCACTAGTTATTTTAGAAAGTGAAGTCAGATGTGGATGCCTAAATAAGGGCTTGAAAGCTGAAGTCTCAACAATCAGTCTTGAGTCTTAGCCACGTAGACTAAACAGGGCAGTTTAGTCTAGCAGTGGTAGCGGAATGTGTGTCAAAGCCTGGGCAGAGGTAAGGAAACAGATGTCAGAGAAGATGAGACGAACATGGATGTGAAGAATCCTAGATAGAAATGGGGCACAGAGGTCTGGATGCTTACCTGGGGAAAGGCTTCCATGCTTCTGATTTGCAAAAAACTTTCTCTGTGCAATGGTGCTCAAAACTCTAAGCTGTTCCCAGAGTTCAGACACAACTAGACTCTGAAATGACTGTGAGCTGGAAGTATGCAGTGTAGTTGTAGCCATGTCGATCCCAGGATATTAGAGAGACAAGGTGGGTGAGGTAATATCTTTCATTGGGCCGACTTCTGTTAGTGAGAGAGACAAGCTTTTGAGCCACACACAGAGCTAGTCTTCAGGTTTGGGAAAGGTACTCTCAGCAGCTAAATTCAAGGTGGCACCGATTGTTTAGCATAGTTAGCACGTATTCTAAGGGATCATTCAAGGTACAGTCGCCTGTTAACACCTCTGTGGTCATAGGACAAAAAATGGGGGGAGGGCTTAAAACAATTATACCTTACTGACCCTAGTGGATTACCTCTCCCAGACCTGAAGAAGAGCTCTGTGTATCTCCAAAAGCTTGTCTCTGTTACCAACAGAAGTTGATCCAATGAAAGCGATTACCTCACCCACCATGTCTCTTGTGAGCTCTGGAAGAGCTTTCAGGGTATCAATATTCATACAAGCTGACTAAAATCAAATTGCTTCAAAATTCCTATGTCTGGCGCTGTTGCAAATAGCAGCTCTCACACTGGAACAGGGTTTATTTGGGCCAGGTATACACCTCTGGACATATTTCTCCCTGTTGGGGCTCACTGGCTTGGTGTAGTGATATGACTTGGGTTCAGATAAAGCAAGGTGTATTGACTCATATCAATAAAATAAAGCTAGAACTTGAACTAGTTGGTGATGATAGCACAGGTTGTCTTAATTTAAAAAAAAAAAAGGCTGCTAACCCTCTACCCATAGACCCAAGCTATCGCTGCTGTGATCCAAAGAAGAGTCCAGGCCGCACCTTTGAGGGCAAATTTATTTCGCCTTGGCCAGAACATGTTGCTGGTTAGGTCAATTGAGGACACTCTAAATTAGAATCATTCTTTGATTTTTTTTTTTCTTTTTTCTTTTTTTTTTTGGGTGCAGGGCATGTGATTTGCATCACTCATCCAAGTATTTTCTTGGAAACTGCCTGCAAAACTCTGTTTCCTGTTAGTGATGCAATTCTTTGGGGAGACTGGGCCAAGCCAAACAGAAGTGTTTTCTTGCTTTGGGGTGGGTGAGGGTGGTCCCTGGACAGTGACCTTGAAAGCAGTGTATGCATATACATTTAGAAGCAAATATACATTTAATCTTCTCAAAGCTTTAGTTTACTTTTAAAAACAAGCAGTATTCTGTTTTGGTGGGCGGCGTTCATTTAAAAAGTGAACTTTTCCATGTATCTGTGCCAAAAACAGAAAGCAGGGACAAAATGTAGCTTTCTCTGCACTGTAAGATGCAGCTGGGGCCCCTTTTCTATTTCCTCCTCTTCCCTTTTCTCATTACTTTTAAAGTACATCCTCTGACAGCTGTGATCAGGCTTGTTCAGAAGTGGCCAAGTGTAAGAGCTCCAGAGATTTTATTGGCAGTGGGGAGGCTCTGATAAGACTCCTGGCCTCCTGTGCAGTGCTTGTGTTGGAGATTAGTGAGGTTATCTCACAATTTGATGCTGAATCTAGCTTGCCTTACTTGTGTGAGCAGTCCCAGCAAAGTCAGGGGAACTTCCGATAGTGTGAGTAAGATGCACAATGCACAGTGAACCAGTGGAACTCCTTTCCAGAGGATGTTGTGAAGGCCAAGAGTATAACAGGGTTCAAAAAAGAACTAGATAAATTCACAGAGGATAGGTCCATCAATGACTTTTAGTGAAGCTGGGCAGAAATGGCATACTTAGCCTCTGTTTGCCAGAGGCTGGGAGTGGGCAGAAGGCGATGGATCACTTGGTGATTACCTGGTCTGTTCATTCCCTCTGGGGCATCTAGCATTGGCTGCTGTTGGAAGACAGGATACTGGGCTAGATGGACATTTGGTCTGACCCAGTATAGCCGTTCTTATGTTAAGATGAGCAGGATTCAGCCTCATATGGCAAAATGTTACAATGTGACTTAATATTTTATTGCCCCAAAGATGAAGCCCTCAGCAGCCACAGAGGACTATCTGTAACCAGATGATGTGGCTGTTTGATGTGGGAGACTTAACAGGGCTGACATGAGTTAATTAGCATAGGCATGGACTCCATAGGTACTCTGGGGCTGGAGCACCCATGAGGGGAAAAAATGGTGGGTGCTGAGCCCCCTATCAGCACTTCTCCCAGTGTCTCCTGCCTGCCAGTGGGATAATGGGATAAATCTTAGTGTTTTTTTTGGTCTTTTTCCTTCTACTCTTATACCAGATTCCTCAATCCTACAGTTTCCGTTGTAGAGATGGGTAGGTAGAAGTGGGGCAGGAAGGGCTGCAGGTGGGGCCGGGGCTGGGGCCTTGGGGGAAGGGGTGGAGGGTGGGCAGGACCTGGGACAGACCCAGGGGTCGAGCACCCCCCAGCACATTGGAAAGTCCACCCCTGTGTTAATTAGCCAGGGTAATAAGAAGAGAAAATATGAGGGCCTAGGAAAATCCAGGCTTGACTTTCCCACAGGCTTTGAAAAGCCTCTCTAATTTCTCCATAGGTTTCTGTTTCTGATCACTAATGGCATACACTTCTTGTGTTCAGTGTCTTGTAGCATCAGTGCACCTCCATCCAGGGTCCTTGGCCTTCTGAGGCACTTTGCTTTCAATAAGCGTGTTGCATTACAGGTCTCAAAATGCTGGAGGGTCCCGATTAGCTGGAAACTCAAATAGAATCTGGCATTAGAAAAAATTGACCAATAACCAGGCCAAGAATATAACACGGTTCAAAAAAGAACTAGATAAGTTCATGGAGGGTGGGTCCATCAATAGCTATTAGCCAGAATAGACAGGGATGGTGCCCTAACCTCTATTTGCCAGAAGCTGGGAATGGGTGACAGGGAATGAATCACTTGATGATTACATGTTCTGTTCATTCCCTCTAGGGCACTTGGCTTTGGCCACTGTTGGAAGACAGGATGCTGGGCTAGATGGACCTTTGGTCTGACCCAGTATGGCCATTCTCGTGTTCTTATGACATTTGCTTTTGTTTGTTTAAAATGTACGTATAATCTGATCCGTCCCCATTTACAAAGTATATACCTGCCACCATCTGAAATGTTTAAATAGAGCAACACCTTCCATTCGCATACGCTTACCTGGGAGAGCTTTTTAGATGAGACAAAACTGGGGGGAGGAGGGCATTTAAAATTTTATTTGAAAGAGGGAAAAATTAGCCTGTATGAATAGTTTATAAATAAAAAATCAAGTACAATTAATTGGGCCATTCAGGAGGAGTGAGAGGACACAGAGTAGATGGCTGGAATCTTTCTTGTAGCATGGGGTGCCAGAAGAAGCAAGCGAGGCCAGACTCCTAAGTATTATGAAGTAACAGTTGTGACTGTAGTAAAAGTTATACTGGGCTTTTCACACCAAGCTCTACTTGTAAATTGCATTTCCCCTTTTCTCTCTCCTTTTGCAAACTTCACGCAGTTATACATATAGGTGCCATTTTGGAAAGTGTGACCTACCCGTCAGATTGGGGGAGGCAGCCTGAGCAACATTCATTCCTTTGTTTGGTCAAAGATTAGCTGATAAAGTTTAACCCAAACTGGCTCAGCCAGTTCTTCTGGTTAAGAAGCTGTCTTGCGGGAGGTGATGAAAAGGATTAGGCCATATAAAGGAAGATAGGAGAGCCCTTGCCATTGGTGCCTGAAAGTGATGTGAACAGCAAAGCAGACATGCAGAGACTATTTGGTATATTTTTAGAGGGTTCAGGAACTGAACACACCTGTCAATCACTAGAAATCTTGCTCTGTCAGTTTTTGCAACCAACTTGTATGTTAAGCTATTTTTTTTTTTTTAAGTTCTTTTGTGTAACAGGATAGGGGAAGCAGCCCAAGGCAAAATATCCTTTGGGCGTAATGTTTTACTGTTGAATAAAAAAGAGTAAAGATAATGAAGAACTGGTATTTTACACTGCTTTAGGAAACAGCAAAAGTAGCAAAGGAGATGCACCTTTGGGTGGTGGTTTAGCACATGAAGGACACAACAGTACAAACTGAATTTTGAGATCGACATCAGAACTTTTTTGTTCCCCCTAAAGAAAACCTTAATAGACATTTAAGTGACTCTCTTCTGTTTTTTTTGATGTTTCACTGGAACGTTTTATTAAGGAATTTACATATACACAGGGTCAAGTAAACCAGGTACGTCTCACTATTTTTGCTCACACTGATGAAATCTTTCAAATGTAGGCTTTCTAGTGAATCTCTTTTGTTGCCTTTGTCACCTTTGGCCCATTTGGTGTAACACTGTCTAATATGTCTAATTTGTTTGTTTAAGTTTTAGTGTCATTTGACGCCAGAGTGGGCAGATTTGGTGTTTATGCATTGCCTTCCCCCTTGGGGGACTTGTGCATAAGAATGAGTGAAGATGGGCAGCCTTACTAAAGGGACATAAATTAACACATTGTGGAGTCCCGCTAAATGGAACTTCATATGAATAAGAGGAGAAAGATGCGGCAGTGTTTAATGGTCTGGGATTTCTCCATATACACTCGCTTGTGTCAAATACTTAATACAAGGTGAAAAAGCTTCCTTTTCCTTTTCTAAGACTTACATTCCACAGTCTTGGTTAACAGGAGTTGCAAACCAGCATTAATGTCAGAATGAATGAGCTCATGTGTAAGTGCACTGCTGTCCTATGTTAGCTGGAATCTACACTGCTCATCTGTGTTTTCCAAGCTCTTTGTTGCTACCAGAGGTTCTCTTTTTAGCTCAAGAGGAAGAGATCTCTGTTTGGAGCAGGAGGACCTGAGTTCTAACCCTGCTATGGCTGTGAAGTTCCATGCTGTGGGCATGCTGTGCAACACAGAGCTTGGCTACACTTGGCTTTACAGCACTGCAACTCCCTCACCATCCACACTTGCAAGGCACATACAGCGCTGTATCTCCCTGGCTACAGCGCTGGCTGTACTCCACCTCTGCCTGGGGAATAACGACTGCAGCGCTGGTGATGCAGCGCTGGTGATGCAGCACTGCTCCGCCAGTGTGGCCACCAAAAGCGCTGTTGTTGGCCTCCAGAGGTATTCGGAGGTATCCCAGAATGCCTGTTCAGCCACTCTGCTCATCAGTTCGAACTCTACTGTCCTGGCCTCAGATGACCCGCCCTTTAAATGCCCTGGGAATTTTAAAAATCCCCTTCCTGTTTGCTCAGCCAAGTGTGGAGTGCAATCAGTGAATCTTTCCAGGTGACCATGCCTCCACACGCCAAACAAGCCCCAGCATGAGCAAGCATGCTGATGCCTCACACTGTCGGGCGGATGGAATCTTGCAGTCTCGCTGCGCTTCAGCCATAGGATTACGATACTTATGGGCAATAAAGGGCCATGATGGAAAGGGGCATGACCGGGCACGCTGCAGTGCAGGGTAAAGTGAAGAGCTGTCAGAGTGCCTATTGCAAAGCCCGTGAGGGAAACCACTGCCCGGCACTGGCCCATGACCTGTCGTTTTACAAGAGCTGACGCGATACTTGGGGGTACCCTACCACCAGTCAGGACCCACGACGACATATCAGAGTGGGGGGAGGGAGAGAGAAACACGAAGGAGCGAATGGGGGGGGAGACCCCTAGAGTCCCAGAGCATGCAGCCAGTAGCTCTCTCAACACAAAGAAGGTACCAGTCGCAGCAGCAGGTACTTGGGAGGACAACAAGGAGCGGGTCCCGGTAAGGGCTTTTATTTTCAGGATGGAAACTTTTTGGGAGAGGAGGGAGTTAGGCGCATGCATGCATGCATGCCTAGATGTGAATAGCCATTGATGGTCTATCACTTCGCGGTAACGCCCTGGTAATCTCTTCAAAAGTTTCAGCCAGAGCGTGCAATGCCTTGCGCAAGTTTTGGGAGAGACTGTGGTCCTGTCCCAGTCAGGCTAATTGTGTCCGCGCACTGTGTCGCGAGTGTGGGAACCATTGCAAGACACACGCAAGCTGCATGAGGGCCAGGACGGAATCTGCATTGCTGTAAATGACCCTCTCCCGCTCTTCCAGGTGCCGCAGCAGCGAGATCTTCCAGGATCAACTCTGTGGAAAATGTTGGAGATGTTCAGTGCAGGTGCCCCTGCAGCTGTTTGTTTCCCCAATGCACAGAAACCCGCAGACAGTACAGCCCTGAGGCAATCAGTCCCCTTACTCACCGTTTTGGGGCTCCTGTGGGTTATGTGCGCTCTCTTGTATGGGAAAATTATGCTATTGTGAAACTGTACCCCTTCACTGTTGGAATAACTGTCTGAAATAAACAATGTTCCTCTGTAAGTGTTGCCTTTTTGCCTTTCCACACAAGCACCTTGAGATCTCAGCGCCCTGTTATCAACAGCTCAAGACTCCAAAACCTCTGGAAGAAGCTGCGAAAAAACAAAGAAGACATGCTGCAAGCAGTTATCGATCACTCTGTCACAGAGACAAAAATGCAGGACTGGAGGGAAAGGGAAAGCAGGATCACCAGAAAAACAGCGCCAGGAAGAAAGCAAAAGCAGCTGATAAGCATCCTGGCAACCAAGCGGACTCTATCCAGATGCTGTACCATGCAGGCAGCACTATCGCACGCGCCGCGTCCCACCCCCATCCCAAACTCTTTCCCTTGTGCCCAACGTCGCTCAAACCCCTTCCTCAGCTCTAGGTTCTTACCACCACCAGCTCGCCTCCAACACCGGTATGTTCACACAAAAGCCTGAGAACTACGACCCTTACTCTGCTACTCAACCCAATCACCATGCAGTATAAGCATCCTGAAGTGCAGCAGTCATTGCACAGCACCCAGACAGGACATATTCAAACCTGTGACTGTACAGTTCCCCACCACACCCTGCCCTTTAGGTTCCCAAAATGTTGTGTGTCTGTCAAGAAAGATTTTTCTTCAACAAATAAATTCTTGGCTTTGAAAAGTCTTATTGCAGAAAGTCAAAGATACCTTAGGCCAGAAAGAAACAAGCACTGCAAATCAGCTTAGGAAATTCAATTCCTACTAACATGGTAACCACTGCACTTCACTCGTGCAAGGCACCAAACATTACTGTTGGTTTTCAGCCTCAACCTCTCAAGGTATTCCTACTTCCTGCAGCCCTGTGCTGGGCCTCTAGTAACCCTGCTCTCTGGCTGTGCAAATTCAGCCTCCAAGCATTGAATCTCAGAGGTCCATGCCTGACTGAATCTTTCACCCTCACAAATATTATGGAGGGTACAGCACGTGATATAACCATGGGATCTGCTTTCCCCCAAGTCTAGCTTCCCATACAGAGATGCCAGCGCCCTTTAAACGGCCAAAAGCACACTCCACAGTCATTCGGACACCGGCTCAGCCTGTAGTTGAACTGGTCTTGCTCCTGTCAAGCTTCCTGTATATGGTTCAAGAGCAAGCATTAATGGTAAGCGGGTCTCCAAGGATCACAATGGGCATTTCAGCGTCCCTACTGTGATCTTCTGGTCTGGGAAAAAAGTCCCTGCCTGCCTCTTCCGTGAACACCAGTGTATGAAAGATGCATGCATCATGCACCTTCCAGGCCAGCCTGTGATAATGTCAATGAAAGCCCACGGTGATCTACACACCTGGAGAACCATAGAGAAATACCCCTTCCGATTAACGTACTCGGATGGTAGGTGGCTGGTGCCAAATAGGAATATGCGTCCCATCTATCGCCCCACAGTTAGGGAAACCATTTGTGCAAAGCCATCCACAATGTCCTGCATGTTCCCCAGAGTCACGGTCTTCTGTTCAGGATGCGATTAAGGCCCTGCAAACTCGCATCAACACAATTCCACTGGTCGACTTTCCCACTCCAAACTGGTTTCCCGACTGATCGGTAGCTGCTGGATGTTCAGCTTCCAGACTGCAATAGCCACCGCTTCTCCCCGCAGGGCAGCTCTCAATCTCGTGTCCTTGTGCTGCAGGGTAGGGCGAGCTCAGCAACATCCATGAAAGTGCTTTCTCTATCCGAAAGTTCTGCAGCCACTGCTCGTCATCCCAACTCTCCATGACGAAGGATCCCACCACTCAGTGCTTGTTTCCCGAGCCCAAAAGCGGCTTTCCACGGTGCTGAGCATTTCCATGAATGTCAGAAGCAATTTAGTGTCATATCCATCAGGTGACTCGCTATCATCGTCGGACTCCTCATCACTTTAGATCTTAAGGAATAGCTCAACTGCCAAACGTGATGTGCTAGCGAGACTCGTCAGCATACTTCTCAGCAGTTCGGGCTCCATTTCTCACAGAAATCGCTCTGCACAGAAACTGTTGAGAGAGTCAAGATGGCGCCAAACGTGGACGGAAAAACAGGGATTGCTGGGATGTGAAGCGATGCATCACGGGATGTTGGGACAGGAAGCAGAATGACCCGCCCCCTTCCCACAACCCATGGCGCCAAAATGGGACAAGATGCTCTGTGGGATAGCTGCCCTTAACGCACCGCTCCCAACACCGCTGCAAATGTGGCCACACTGCAGCGCTGGTAGCTGTCAGCGTGGCCACACTGCAGCGCTTTCCCTATACAGCTGGAGGAAGACAACTGTAACTCCCAGCACTGCACACCTGCAAGTGTAGCCAAACTCAAAGTGACAACTCTTGCTGTGCAAATAGTGAGAAATGATTTGTGAATTCTGGAAGTACTTGCAGTTGGAGTTGTTGCAGACATGATTGCTGTGCATGGAGAGGCTCATAGAATATAGTATGTTACGATCAGAACTGTGACTTATGGGAGATTAAGAAAAACTGGACTAGTCAGGCTTCCTGGCAAGAGAACCCCTAGCCTTCTTTTCAATGCCCTCAGGATGCCTGGAAGCACTGTGATGCATCACTTCTGTAGTAGGAAATGTGCCAGGTGCTATCTGAATGGCATATGGCAAATTGGAGAATAGTAGGCACTAAGCCTTCCCCTTCAAAGATGTCTGTGATTTTTTTCTTTAATTTTTTTTTTTTTTTTAGTGTCTGCTGGTGTACACGCTAGGAGCATGGATTAAAAGTATATGATTCCCACAGCAGGAGGACTTGAGTGCCCTCGGCTCTTGGAAGGAGAACAATGAGTGCCCTCTTTCTAAGAGAGGACAAGCAACAGCATTTCACTTATGAAAGTGAGAGACAGTTTAGAACAAAGCATAATGTAGCCAGGGCTGTACAAATATCTTCACTCAGCTCAGGCAAAGTTTCCTAATTCTGACTTGAAATACTCTCCTCTAAGCCCTAGGACATCTCCAAAGCAGAGAGTCTTCAACATGTACAATGTCCACCTCCAGTATAGAGCACTGAACCCACATGGCAAAGCTCAGCTCAAGCCAATTTTCCCTTGGAATGTAGAAGGAATTCCTCCATGGTGGGAGACCTTCACATTTCTGTTCTTGCAGTGCCAATTTTGCTTTCTTCTCAGGCTGAGGCCTGGTCTATACTATTGGAGGTAGAGGGAATCTGTCTAAATTATGCAACTTCAGCTACATGAATAACATAGCTGAAGTCGATGTACTTAGATCTACTTACCACAGTGTCTTCACTGCGGTGGTCGACTGCTGACCCCGTCGACCCCACCTATGCGGCTCACTCCTGTAGAGTACTGGAGTTGACAGGAGAGTGCTCGGTGGTCAATTTATCACATCTAGTCTAGATGCGATAAATCGACCTTCGCTGGATCGATCGCTCCGGAGGTAAGTGTAGACATGCCCTAAGGGAGGGAGGAGGCTAGTCTGGTGATGTGAACCAGCCCCAGCAAAACCTTCCCAAAAGTTGGGAGGAGGGTCAGGGGCCCCTGTCCCTTCTGCCTGAAACCCTGTCATGGACTCTCCACCTGCCTGGGATTGGGGCCAAGAGCAACTCCTGGCCTATTTCCCCACCCCCTGGGACCTTGCCCAGGGCAGGTGGAGGATTTGTGGATCCCCAGCTGGGTTCCAGCTGCCAGCCTGGCCTGGGGCGGTGAGGCAGGGCCTTGGGGGGGGAAGTGGAGGGGCGAAGGGGCCTGTGGTGAAAAGGGGGAGGACCATGGTGTCTTTGCATGCGTACGCCCCCCTTCCCCTCCCCCATTCCGGTACCATTGATCTGAGCACAGGGCTGGGAGCCAGGAATTCTTTAATTCTAGTTTTGCTTCAGATTCCGACTCCCACTGTAGTTTTGATTCCCAGATTATAAGGCCATGAGACCGTTGTGATCATTTTGTCGACCTTGTGTATAACACAGGCTATGGAACATCCCTGAAGTAATGAACTAGCGCATGCATATGTACATTCTCTCTCTCTCTCTCTCTCTTTGTGCAAAGCACTATACTAGTCGTGGTGACATGACTCTAAACACAACACACAAGAGTCATTGGTCAGCAATCTTACTCCACTTCACATAGCCTTGAGAAGCGCTTCATATGTCATCCTGCCCAGTCAGTCACCTTGTCAAAACACATTTTGCCATGAGTGCTGCAGGAAATTTTGCAGATATGGATACCAGCTGTAATGGACAGGAAGCAATCTCCCTCCACTCATCCTACTCCTAGAGGAATTCTGCACCAAAAAATTAAAAAGTCTGCATACAATATTTCAAAATTCTGCAAATTTTATTTTTCAAAATAACACTACATAATCATGCCAATTTCAGTTGTTGCTGTTGTTTGTTGTTTTGGTAATTTATTTCAAAATACCTGCCAGAAAGTGTCTGTAATACTACAGACACAAACAAAAAATCCCCCCAGGAGTAGAGAGTTAAAGAAACTCCTATGGCAGCCCAGTTCCTGCTTCTGTCCCCTCCCTTCCAGAACCCAGCTGGGGGCACAGACACTCCCTGCTCAGCTCAGGCACTCACCTCCTCCCCTCAGAGCCCAGCTGCGGCCCCCACCAGCCCAGACACTCACATCCTCTACCCCCCAGGGATCTAGAGGGCGAAACAGCCTGATGCTGGGCCCCGGTTGCACACAGTTTCTTGCATGCTGCCACCTCTGTCCTTCAGGGTATGCTGCGAACTGCAGCTACCAGAAACCCTCCAGCTCCTTCTGCCTCCCTCTGGCAGTGTCTTCTGTTTGCAAGCTGGGCTCTACTGGTCCAGCGGCTCCTAGTGGTGGTCAACATTTCTGCAGCCCATTTTGGGGGAGGGGAGAGGAGGAAATTCTGCATGCACAACATTAATTTATGCAAGATTCTGCATTGGGCAGTGGTGCAGAATTCCCCCAGGAGTACCACATATCCAGCAAATTCAAGTTTTCTTCATCTGATTGTTTTGATGATATCATGCTATGCTGTAAATTGAGGCAATCACTTTCAAATTAGTCAATGCAAGACAAACAGTAGAAGACTGAGATTCATGCAGTTTGTGATTTGGAATGACAATATTAACAGTGCCTTGTTCAAGCACTAATTGTCAAGGCAATTGACTTGGACTTTCCAGATTTGCAGACTCACAAGCAGTCTGACTTCTTCATGACCTCAATGAGATGGTGTTCTGATATGATGGGGAGTTGATCCTTCCAGAAGGCTGACATAGTAGCCAATCAAAACCTAGTAATAGCCAACACAAAGGCCAAACTGTGAAACAAGAAATGACCAGCAAGTACCTTCAGAGTCTGTTACAATGTTAACTGAAAGTCTGTGAAACACAAGTGAAATTCAAGATGATTGAACGAAAGTTGCAAGCTGCTGACCTCTGCATGGGGTTGCATGGATCAGATAGAGTACAAAATCTCCTGCTACGTTCGAGAGACCATGGATGAACTCCTGGGCAAACGGATCCTAAAGAAGAAACCTTGGATCATGAAGAAGATTATCGAGTTATGTGATCCATGAAGAAAGCTAAGAGCACAAAGGAAGATGGATGAAACCCCAAGAGAGCAATATTCCCGTGTGACACAAGAAATAGAAGCACTGATTAAAGTGGCAAAAGAAGATTGTCTTGAATAATAGTGCATCAATATACAGAACTCTTTTGAAGCAAATGTCACTAATAAGACCTACCAAACCATCAAGACTTTCAAAAGGTTTCTCTGGCAGGAAAAATACCATTTCGCCCAACACTTAGGGTAGGTATTGCTGAGAACTGTATAATACGAGATCTAAGCTGGAAATGAAGGAGGCAGAAGGAGTCTAGAAGCTCAACATTTCGTGGTGAAGCACCTCATATGGTCAATGAAGTTGAGCATGCAGTATGGACTCTGAAAAGCCATAGTCTCTGGAGTGGATAACGCAGAAGCAGAACTAATTAAAAGAGGCTGAGAGGCACTCATCTGGGCATACCATTAGCTTGTCAATTAGAGCATAATTTTTAGAAAAACATCTAATCTTTGACTGACTGAAAAATTTCCAGTGATGGAGAATACACCCCGACTCTTGGTAAATTGTTCCAGTGGATTAATTACTCTCATGTTCAAAATGTATCCCTTATTTCTAGTCTGAATTTGTCTAACTTCACCTAGTGGTTCTTGTTATACCTTGTTTGCTGTACTGAAGAGACCTCTATTATCAAATTTCTTTTCCCTGTGTACTTATAGACTGTGATCAAGTCCACGTGTAACTTTCTGTTTGTTAAACCCCTTGAGTAAGTCAGCCTCTGACTTGTTTTCCCCATCTGGAAAATAGGGATAATACTTACATGCCTCGTGGGTACGTTTGTGTGGATTAATTATTGAAGACACAAAGGTCCTAGCTGTGTTACAATGGAGCTTCTGCCGCAGTACGTGTCTTATAGCTTTTGTTTTTGTTGGCTGTGGAAAAACCAACACAAATGAAACTTAATGGAGGCCCATAGTACTGTGCATGGCCAGGATGAATTAAGTATTGCTGTAACGGGAAGTTCAGCACCATTTATAGAACAAACAAAGGAAAAGGAATTATTCACAATGTGTTTCTTATAAATGCAGTCACTGCTGTGGATACAGAACTGAAGTAATTGCTATTGGATGGGCAGCTGCTATGAGATTCCTCCCTATTTGCTAATTTGTGGCACCTGTTCTGTGACTTAAATGTTCACGTTACAAATAACGTAACAAGTGGATCCCTGAGTTGGCAGTCTTGGTGGAAGGCAAAGATTAAATGGACTGACTTGCCCCTTCCTAGATGAAGATAACCTTTTCTGGTTAGAAGGCTGGGTGCAGAAGGAAGCTCATGCTGCTGGTCTGTGCTATATATGGTTTGTTTGTGAATCAAGCTTCAGTTTTCCATGTTTCCCATCCAACACCTGAACATGCTTTACCCATCTGAGTGTGTGCTTGTGTTTATAGCACTGTCTGTGGAAGTGCCATGCTTTTGTGGTTGCAGTATGCAGGGATCTGGAGGGACGCTGCAGCTGAAGTGGAAACTTCGGATGCAATTGTAGTGCTAGAGCCGTTCTCTGGGGAGGAGGCCATTCAGAATCAATCCAGTTTCATTCTTATTTAAAAGAAAAAGGAGATCTGGAGAGGGCTGTTGGGGAGGAAATGAAGCTTCAGTTTCCCCTGCAAAGTTAGAATTGGTTTTTGAATCACTTAAAAAAAAAAAAAAAAAAAAAATCAAACCAAAACAACCCCCCACAAGGCTGCAGAACAGCTGTGAGGAAGTGAGGGAACCACATAGGATACATTGTTGGTTCCTTAAACAGAATATGTCCTGATTTGACTATAAAGGGCAGACACGTAGTGTAAAGCCTCTCCATGAGGGGAAAAGCAAGCGAGAATATAACACAGACTATATTGATACTAGAGAATTTTACCCCAAAGTTCCTATCATTGCTCTAGCTATGCTAATTATAGCACCATCCACGATTTTGTTGGCAGAATTGCCAGGGAAGACCAAAGGCCAAAGATTGCTGGATTTTGTCTGCAGGGCTGTGCAAGCCAGCAACTAAACTCTCTTGAAACAATTAAGGGCTGGCTAATGGTGTGACTAGAGGATTAGTTTTAGGGTGAGAAACTATATGTTTATAACCCTGACTTGAGAGCTTTTTGGTTTTGTTTAGGTTGCATTTTTATTAATTACAAAACTCAATCCAATTCAGTTTTAAGAATTCCACATGTGACCTTATTCTGGGTGCATTAGCCACCAAGACATACTCTCACCCATTGCAGTCAGGCAGCCTTTGGCTTCTTGAGCCCCAAAAGAGATGTTGCCAAAGTATTTATTTTTTTTTATAGTTTGGTAGACTCTCATTGTTTGTTATAATTTCTTGGAGCTTTAAAATTGAAAGCTGTTTTATTCCTTCAGTCTTGCTCACACTGGTTTATTGAGTTACTTATGAGCACTAAGTTCCTAGTCTCTTTAGAAAAATAGTGTTGAAACTTTTAATGTATTAAAAAAAAAAAAAGATTCTCTAAGTTGCATGGAGTTTTCCAAAAGGTTTGTTTTATATAAAGCAGATGGTAAGATAACTAAGATTTTTGGGTCCTCCCATCTTGAAGGTGTCCTTCACTGCCCACAGTCTACAAGTTGGACTTGGACACAAGACTAATAATAGTCCCAGTGGTCTGGGAGTGCTTCATTATAATAGCCTGCCTTCACAGCTGTACCCCACCCCCAGCATGTACTTTACAATTAAAAAATAAATAGAGATGGGCTGAGACAGTGGAAGCAAAAGTGTGCAATCATAGGAGGATGTCTGCATTCAGTCCCAGACATTCCTTTTTGCTGGAGAATACAGAGTGGTGTTTTGAACGCCACCTGGAACCCTGCCAGCTCTCCCACCCCGTGGAATGCATTCTGTCTGGGCGTCTCAGCAATCAGGGAACCAAGGAGGGGAAGGTGGAGGCAGGCGGGCATTCCAGGGCTTTGTGCCCAATGCTTGCATTGCTTTGCTTTTCTTTTGCCATGAGGAAGAGAAGTTACTTTCCAGATTCCTAGTCTTTAGTCTCCCCTCTCTTTTTACTGACCCAAATTCTTCATCTCCTACAAACCTGGTGTAAGTAAACACCCCTGTTCTTAGTTCCCAGTAACTTTTTTCTGTTTTTTCTGGTTATAGCATATAGAAATGTCTCACTTTTTTGTCACCTAGTTTGTTTACCTTGGAAAGGCTGAATTAATGAAACAGAGTTTCAGAAATTGTTCATGAAAAGGAAGTTAACCACACCTCACCTTAAATGGGAGCTTGTTGGGCCCAACACTTGACCTAGCTCTCTTTCACTGTATAATCTGCATGTACAGTCTATTCTTTGTGTGGGAGGGATGTGTTTTAAATAAATTCTTCAGTATTTCCTTTGGGATGGGGAGAGAGGAGAAGAGCTGAGTTGAAGCCAGCAGCCCAGCTCGAGACCCTATTAAAATAAAATGTGTGAGCATAGTGTTAAACTAAAAACTGTCAGAGAAATGGATTTTGGTTTAATCCTGTCAAGGGACTGTTATAAATCTGTGCATTGTTAATGCACATATCACCGCAGGGTGAGTCTTAAATGGTGACAGTGGTATGGATGGGGCTGGTACGATACTGGGATAGGGCTGTAGCTTTATTGCAGTGAATCATAGGAAATACCATAGACTTTTTTTTTTTTTTTTTTCCTTTTCTCAAAGGTCTCGGAAAAACTGCAGAGAATACATGTTGCAGATGAAGTTTCTTTAAAGTTAGCCTGTTTGCATATCTGACAGGTTTCTTTTCACCAGGCTTCAGGCTCCTTACCTGCGGAAAGCAGCTCCTTCTAGTGGTGTCATTGGGATAATAAATGCTGTATTTGCTCAGTTTGTATATCTAAAAAATTCAACAGCCATAAGATGCCATTCTTGATGCGTGCTTTTGGCTGTGGTAAAAATACATATAACTAGATTCAGGAGGTTACTTACCTGTAATTGGAGGTTCTTCCAGATATGTGGTATTCCACTGAGGGGCTGATGCAGGGGTCTCAAACTCAAATGACCACGAGGGCCACATGAGGACTAGTGCATTGGCCTGAGGGCTGCATCACTGACACCTCTCCCCCCGCCACACTGCCCCTAGCCCTGCCCCCACTCCACCCCTTCCATGAGGCCTTGCCCCTACCCCATCTCTTCTCCACTTCCTCCCCTGAGCGTGTGGCTCCCTGCTCCTCTGCTCTCCCTCCTGGAAAGTGCTAAGCGCCACCAACAGCCGTTTGGTGGGGGAAAGCGCCTGGAGGTAGGTGGGAAAAAAAATGAAGAGTAGTATAGTATTAAAATATAGTATGCTATTAAAAGTCAATTTATTAACTTTAACAACTTCTTTAACTGTAATGTGAAAAGTCAGTGCTAATTTTGACAGTCATTTCATTTTTGGCCATTTAGCTGGCAGAGTTTTGCATCAACCAGAGCATCAATATTTGCCTTCATCTCGGGATATCAAACCAGTCTCAGTGTTGCTTTCAAATGTTCATCATCAGTGAGCCTTCATCTTGACACAGATTTATTAATCTTCAAGGAAGAGGAAAAACTGTTCACATATATATGTACTTCCAAATATTGCCATTATCCTTGCGGAAGCAGAGAATAACATGGGAAATCTTTCTTGTGAAAGAAACCTGTAGAATTCTGGAATTCCAACATCTGTATACTTCTGCTTCAAAATGGTGTTACACTGAAGCTCCGCTAACTCCATCTGCATTTCCTCTGCAACGTTGTCAATTTCAACAGCAAATGGTGTGGAAAAAAGTTGAAAATGTGGTTCAAGTGCCTTGAAATCTTTAAACCGCACATCAAACTGTTTGTGTAAGTTAAAAATGATCTCTGCATATTCTTTCCAGGATTTGGGTTCAACTTTTCCTAAGGAATTCAAGAGTCGAGAAATGGACCAAACTGCCAGCGGTCAGCTGCTTTCCCCCCCCAGAGTGAACTTGACTTGGAATGACATAACACTGTCATACATCTGTGTTATCACCTGTTTTCTACCCTGAATTTTCAAGTTCAGTGCATGCAGGTAATCAGTTACATCTGTTATCTAATGGAGTGGCGCATGGATGCTGCTGCATGGAACGCTCAGTCAGTGCTTATCCCACAAGATAGTTGGGAGGGGAGTGTGAGAACAGAAATTTAGACCCCTTAACAGGCACGTAATACTGTCTTTCAGACTCCTTGGGAACATGTTCCAAACTCTTCTGGACAGCTCGAATATAGCGTTGTTTCCGTAGAGACTGTCCAGTTTGGCCGATGTACATAGCAGAGGGGCATTGCTGGCATATGATGGCGTATATTACATTGGTGGACGTGCAGGTGAATGAAAATTGGGACAGCTGTGGCTGATCTGGTTAGGTCCTGTGATGTGGTCCACCGGTGTAGATAGTGGCAGAGTTGCATCGGGGTTGTTGCTATGGATGGGTTCCTGAGCTACGAGCTACTATGGTGCGCGGTGTGCAGTTGCTGGTAAATACTGTTCAGGTTGTCTGTGGGAGGATTGGCCTGACCACCCAAGGCATATAGCAGACCTTAAGGTGCGCATCCTGCAGCAACAAAACACTTCTAGGACCAGACTTCAAAGAAGAAGACAGCTGAGCTTCATTCATCTGCAATTTGACACCTATTCAGCTCAGGGTTGAACAAAGACTGCTGAATGGTTTGCTCAAACTACAGAACCAATTTCTCCTCCTGGTTTTCGCACCAACTGCTAGAACAAGGGCCTCATACCTCCTGATGAGCTATCGCTCGTTACGCTCTAGCTTGCTTGCTAGCATATATATACCTGCCCCTGGAAATTTCCACTACATTCATCTGATGAAGTGGGTATTCACCCACGAAAGCTCATGATCAAAAACGTCTGTTAGTCTATAAGGTGCCACAGGATTCTCTGCTGCTTTTGATGGGTAGTGTTACTCTACCTGGTGCTGAGTATCTTATACCTCCCTCCAGTGGGATGTGATGCCATCAGGGGTTGAAGGGGATGCCAAACCAAGTGCCGCATCTGGAGAAGAAGATAGAAATGTCTCCTGCTCAGTCGGTCCTATCAGAACTGGGCTGAGTGGTTCTTTCTCTATCACTGCTTCTGAGCATCTGCTGGAAGGTGTGTGGGACAGTGAAATGGGAGAAATCTCCCTTGCTGAATGTGCAGGTTCTGACAGTGGGTATTGTGGCCAAGGACCCCAATGTGGCCTTCGTGATGGATATTGTGAAGACCTCAGGGCATACGAAACCAGTGGCAAAGGATGCTTCTCTTATGGGGTGCCAATGGTGTTGGTTCTGTCCTTGGTACTGGCAGATCCATCCTCTTGTGGGGACTCTTCTTGTGCTTATGAGGCTTGGCATGAGCTCTCTCGTCATGACTGGAGGTAGTGGAGGGAGTCTTGGAAGAAGTCTCATGGTCATGCTTCCTGGCCTCCTGGACTAGGCCTTGGCATGGTGTCCATAGTGGGGGTACTGTCAGTGGCAGATTCGAACTCTGTAGCTGGAGAGGCACACTTTTTTTCATTTCAGGCCAATGCACGGAGGGCTCCTGGCCTGGATCCGAATGAGGCCTCTTAGCAACTTCCATGAGATATCTTGAGGCGAAGAGCCTGACCTTCTCCCTGGAGGGACTGGGAGATGCTGCACCTGGATGTGTCGTAACTCTGCCCCAAGCAGTAGAGATGGCATTGGTGTTCATCACTGACCAAGATGGAACGTGGGCAGGAGGCACAGATTTTAAAGCAGGGGGTCTTCAGCGTAGTTCAGTACTTGTGCATGGATACTGGGGTGGGGGTGGGGGCAGAGACAAAAACAGGCCCCTAAACTAACTATTCTACTCTCAAACTACTGGAAATTACCTAAAAGCAGCAAAAATCTGTAAAAACTATATACAAGGTTGTTAGAACAAGTGTGTCACAAGCAAGCGAACACCAATCGTTCTGACACGGACCATGTGGCAGTGAGAAGGAATTGGAGATGCAGTTGGTCTGCCCTTCCATTTATCACCTTGCACAAAACCATGGGCGAGTTCAGGGCAAGTGCATGGACCAGTGGAGGCTACAGCTTTTAAATTCTCTAGCTCCTGATGCATGATGCTCAAGTGTAAACCCCTTCATGGAATACAATAGGGACCATCACTCGAAGAACCAGAGACTCATAGATTTTAAGGTCAGAAGGAATCATCATGATCATGTAATCTGACCTCCTGCACATTGCAGGCCACAGAACCTCACCCATCCAGTCCTGTAATGGACCCCTAACCTCTGGCTGAGTTACTGAAGTCCTCAAATCTTGATTCAAAGACTTCAAGTTACAGAGTCTCCACCATTTACACTAGTTTAAATATGTAAGTACCCCATGCTAAGTGGCCATGAGTTAGCCATAATTTAAAGTCGATGTTTGCTTACTCAGTTTTCGGTTATCTATCTGGTATTTGTTTGGTAATCTGTGAAAAATGAGCTTGGGTATGTCTGCCCTGCTCTCAGTGAATATGCATCTATATGAGCAAGACTGCCATCATAATTGGCACCACTTTGGACATTCTCAGCAGAGAGTAACTGAGCGAGGAACCTGAAGTGCCTTTCTGCTCCTACAGATTATCCCTACAAGGAGAACTCGGATACATCCATAGAGGAAGCTTGCCTTGTTTCTGCCTCTGCTCTTTGATCATGTTGATAGCTTCAGTCTCCAGGGTTGGGAATCTAGCTACTTTCATGAGCACTAAAGATTGAGTGAAGGGAGAAAAGACTGACATGTCTCCCTTATCTCTTTTTGTGCTAATGTTTTTGGCGTATCCCTCATTTTGGGTATCTCTGCCACCTTTCTTGCTATAGCTGTCCTGAATGCTACCTGGGAGCATCTATGCTTTTTTTTTATCAGTCTGTTTTTATTTAGCAAAGAAATTAACTTCAAAGTGCATAAACAGACCCTTTAAATCTGCATAGCAATTATTTCAGATGTGGCATTCCTCATGGGACAGAGAGAGGTATGAAATGCCTATGATCTATAGTCAATTTGCTTATTTATTCCTTCCGTTGTAGCCATTATGGTGTATGATGTCATGACATCATACACCATAATGGTACAAACAGGAAGGAATAAAATAAGCAAATGACTATAGATCATAGGCATTTCATACTCTCTCTTCCCATGAGGAATGCACATCTGAAATAATTGCTATGGCAGATTTAAAGGTTGTTTATGCACTTTGAAGTAATTTCTTTGCTAAATAAAAACAGACTGATAAAAAAAGCATAGAGCTCCAGGTAGCATTCAGGACAGCTATAGCAAGAAAGGTGGCAGAAATACCAAATGAGGATACGCCAAAAACATTAGCAAAAAAGAGATAAGGGAGACATTCAGTCTTTTCTCCCTTCACTCAATCTTTAGTGCTCATGAAAGTAGCTAGATTCCCAACCTGGAGAACTGAAGCTTCAACATGATCAAGAGCAGAGGCAGAAACAAGGCAAGCTTCCCTTATGGATGTATCCGAGGTTCTCCTTGTAGGGATAATCTGTAGGAGCAGAAGGCACTTCAGGTTCCTCGCTCAGTTACCTCTCGCTGAGAATGTTCAAAGTGTGCCAATTATGATGGCAGTCTTGCTCATATAGATGCATATTCACTGAGAGCAGCAGACATACCCAAGCTCATTTTTCACAGTTACCAAACAAATACCAGATAGATAACCGAAAACTGAGTAAGCAAACATCGCTTTAAAATTATGGCTAATCATTGGCCCCGTGCTGACTAATAATAGGACATCTTGTCTATAATAGCGCTATTGAGGGGATAGTATGAAAACTACCTTTAGGTTTTGTTCCCACAGCTACAGTTCCATGCACCGTCTCCAGTGAGAGATTTTTGTTAATATCAAATGTAGGATCCTGCCCATGTATAAGTGCTATCTTTCTAATACTCATCTCCCTTCCTTAATTTTTTTTTCAAAAGTGTTTATTTGCAGACTTGCTTAAAAAATTTATCAAGTTTGGAGCACTAAAATTTTAAAACCATACTAGGCTACCCTCATTTTTCTTTCATCTTTTTATTTTTAAAAGGGAATCTAATTTGAATTGCAGTTTATAGGGAGGGGACTTCACGTTTGAATTAATATTCCAGGTTCCATTCTGACCTCTTCTGATTGGCTTACGTACCTCTTCCAAAGGGATTAAATAAAGAGATACAGACATAACTTTAGCTATCTCATCATGAACCAGATATGGAAACAGTTTAGGAAAGGGTCACCAGTAATGTTTGCCACCTCTACTCTACTCTACTCCCACCCTTGCAGCTAGTAAAAGGCTGTAGAGGGTGGTTATTTTGAGTAGTTGGATGAGCTGTTTAAATCCTGTTCTCTCCATCTGTTAGTAGACATTTCAAAGCCACATTGCATGTCCCTGTAAAGCTTAGATTGGAGGAGGCTTGTGTAACAAGATTTTTTGTGTATTATTTTTTGTTTTGGAATCCCTCCATAAATTGGGTCACTTTTGTGTAACATTTGTTGATCTATTAGATAATTTTTGCCACACAAACTGGGACACTTAAATGTGGTGGTTCGTGTAGAGTAACCCTCTGCTAATGTTTCCATAAGGGGAAATACTGTTCTTCATCACTCTCCACTCTTTTTTCCTTTGGATCTCAGCCACTGGTGTTCCAGATCGAGGAATACCAATGAGCAGGTAGGACTGGGTCATGGAAATCCAAGACCGGCTGCGTTCTACATCAGGAAAAACATCTTCTCACAAAGCACAATCAACCTGTGGAACTCATTGCCAGGGGATGTTGTGAAGGTCAAACAAGTGAATGGGCTTAAAGGAGAACTCGATAAGTTCATGGAGGGCAGTTCTGTCAATGGCTATTAGGCAAGATAGTCAGGGAAGCAACCCCGTCCTCTGTATGTCCCTAAACCTCTCTGACTGCCAGAAGTGGGGACTGGAGAACAGGGAATGGGATCAACCAATAACTGCCTTGTTCTGTTCATTCCCTCTGAAGCATTTGGCACCATCCACTGTTGGAAGTCAGGATACTGGGCTAGATAGACCAGACCATTGTCTGACACAATATTGCCATTCTTATGGGACTGGTCCAGACTAAGTCCAATCATCCTATTCTTACTAAAGGCCTGCTTCCCCCCCCACCCCAGGGATTCTGAGTCACCTCTAAATTCAGTATAAATCAATGAGAGTTGGGGGTGCTCAGCATTTGTGAAAATCAGACCTTAGGCCTTGACTACATTGGTGCTTTACAGCACTGCAACTTTCTCACTCAGGGGTGTGCAAACCCCCCCCCCCCCCCGAATGCAGTAAGTTACAGCGCTGCAAAGCGCCAGTGTAAACACTGCCCCAGTGCTGGGAGCGCGGCTCCCAGCGCTGCAAGCTAATCTCCATGGGGAGGTGGAGTACGTGCAGCGCTGGTGCCGTGACCACACTCGCACTTCAAAGCGCTGCCGCAGGAGTGCTGTACAGCTGCAAGTGTAGCCATACCCTTAGGAGTCAGAGAATATCCTGAATCTACGATACACAGAGAAGAAAGTCAGTTTGAACTTTGATTTACAAAATCCACATTCTCTTCTAAAGGCTGCCTGTGAAACGACCAAAGTAATGATAATGTTCAGATATCCAGCAGTCCTTTCAGCCAGAAGGATCCTGAAGTGCTTTACAAACTAAACACAGGAATCACTTGCAGGCATTGCTTTCTGTTTTGTTAACTGATTTGATGGAAAAAGCAGAGTGATGGTGGGATTTTCAAAGATGACCAACTGCTGTTAAAATTCAGTGGGGGTTGGGCAACTAACTCTCTTCAGCTCCTTTGAAAAATCCCAAACTTAAGCTATAATTTTCTAATATTCTATACTGCTGCCTTCTGTGAATGTATTTCTTACTGTTCTGAATTTCAGTGGTTTGTGGTCACTGCTACCAATGTCTCTATTTTCAGGCAGTTCCATCCATGTCCGTAATTAGCAGTTTCAGGATCACTTTTCTGCTTGGATTCCTTGCTTTCTGGATGTTAGTTTTTCTCTTGTATCAAGAAGGTTCTTTGATTTACATTTGCCTGTATATCTTACATAACAGTTTTCTGGGTAAAGTCACGGGTGAATTTCAAGTATCTCAGCAGTCCTGTAATGTTTCGTTTCTCTTCCAGTCCAGATGGTCTGTAGCAGATGCCCGCAGGCTGCAGAACAGTTAGTGATACTGTGTGTGTGTGTGTGTGTATTATAAAAAAAAATTCCCCTCTCACCCCTATGGGTGGTTTTGTGTCTTCCTCAACCTCGGGTCCTCTACCAGAGGCCTGGGAGTTTGAGGGTTCTGCGCAGTATCTTAGCTGTTCCTAGCACTGCACTCTTCTGGACAGAGAGCAGAGGAGCTCCTGAATGTTGTTCCTGATCTTTGGAGCCACTCACCCCACTTAGGATCACAGCCCCGAAGTGCTCCTACCTACCACTGGGACCCACTTTGGAGCCTTTCACTTTCCCACATCCTCTCTAGTTCCCTCTTCAGGCCGTCGGTACGTCCTCCGTTTTCTCATATTTCCTTCTTCCGATGTTGCTGTCACTTGACACTGCTATCTATCACCACCCTTGTCTTCTGGTCCTTGTCTATTACCCTCGATGTCTGGTTGATTGGCCAGTACCTGTCTGTCCGTCTGGATCTGGAAGTCCCACAGAATCTTAGCCCTGCTATTCTCCACAACCTTCTGTGGAATCTCCCATCTGGTCTTGGAGGGTCTAGCCCATACGCTGTGCAGATGTTCCTGTACACAATGCAGCCACTTGGTTGTGCCGATTCAGGTGTGCTGTTCCTGCCTGCATCTTACATCCTGCCAACTATGTGTTGGACTGTCTCCTCGAGGCGCCGCTCTGCGACAGCTGCACCTTGGGTCCCTTCAGTGTGTAGACCTCCGCTGCTCAAGTGGATCTGGTGCTCAGTGCCTGTTCCTGTGCTGCATATGATCAGTGCCTCATGTGCTGTCTTTTAGTCCAGCCCTTCCAGCCACTGGTAGATTTCCCAATGTCAGCAACCTCAGCTATCTGTCGATGCTACATCCCATGCAGGGTCTTGTCTTGCCATGACACTTCTTCTGCTTGTCTTCTCTCCATGTCTTCTGCTGCCTCAGGCATTCTCTCAGCAGCTCATTCTTTGGGGGCCATCTTACTGATGTACTCCTGGATGTTCCGGGTTTCATCCGGACAGTGGCTTTGGCATCATAGCCGCCAAGCTACAGGACCATATGGGCAGTACATGAGCACAGCTCAGAAGGGCATTGGGAAAACACCAGAGGCTCAAAACACCAGTTGCTCATAGATAGAGCAGTCGCCCAAGACTCAAGGTCTAGACAGACCAATCTAAGCACAGCCTGGACTGACTACAGGAAAGCCTACGACTTCAATGCCGCACACATGGATCTGTGAATCGTCTGGCGCTATACAAAGTCAACAGGACACTAAGGACCTTCCTCAAGAACTCAGTGGGACTATGGAAGACAACACTGGAAGTCAACTCAAGGCAGCTTGCAACAAGTGGCCATTAAGTGTGGCATACACCAAGGTGGTGCACACTGTCCCCGCTGCTGTTTCGCATAGGCTTAAACCCCCTCAGCCAGATAATCACAAGGACTGGATACGGGTACAGGTTCAGGAGTGGAATACCATCAGCCACCTCCTCTACATGGATGACATCAAGCTGTATGCTAAGAATGAACGAGACATCGACTCGCTAATCCACGTGACGCGGATCTACAGTGAGGATATCGGGATGTCATTCGACTGGAGAAGTGTGGCCGGATTGGTAGTGATCGAGAGGGAAGGTATGTTCAAGACTGATGGAGTTGGACACTACCCAGCGCGTGCCACATAGCAGACATACAGACCAGCTACACAGTACCTTGGCGTCCCGCAGTCCACATGGAAACCACGATGAGGAGGCAAGGAAGACAGCAACTCCAATGTATCACCAAAAGGAAAGGACAGGTCCTTGAAGAGCCAGCCTCGATATGAGAGAAGAACAAAGATCACGCCATCAAAGCAATACCTGCCGTTTGTATAGAGAAGTATGGCCAACAGGAGATATGTGAGGCTGCCGTATGATGAAGACCCGAGGAAGCTCCTCACAATGCACGGAGGTTTTCCACTCCCAAGTCCACAACAACCAGTAGAACTAGTGTACATCCAGCCGGAAAGAAGGCGGGCAGGGGCTTGGTGAGCGGTCATATAGTGTCACGTGTCTCTGGCATGAAACCGGCGGAACATCCAGGAGATACATCAATAGAATGGCCCCCGAACGATGAAGTTGCTAGAGAATGCGCTGAGACGCAGCATGCAGACAGTTGGGGCAGGAAGAAACACCAGAAGAAGTAGTCATGGCAAGAGACAAGACCCTGCAGTGGGATAGTTAAGCATCGCCAGTGGAGGTTTGACTGGTACATTGGGAATCCTACAGTGCTGGAAAGGGCCGGCACTTAAAGACAGCCACTAGGCACTGAAATCCCAATAACGCAGCCCAAAAACAAGGAAACAGGCACTTGAGCACCAGATCCATTGGAAGGCAGTGGGTCTTACCACACAGAGAAGACCAAGGTGACAGACTGTCTAGAAGGGCCTCAGAGACAGATCCGAGACACTAATAGCCTTGGCAGAAGTGTAAGATGCAGGCACGCAACAGCATCACTGGAACGGCACAACCAAGTGAGCGGCATTGTGTACAGCGAACATCTGCCACAGCTATGGCTTTAGACCCTCCCCAGACCAGAGGAGATTCATAAACAACAGGTCAATGCACCATGATCGACGTCCATGAATGCGAGATTATAAGCAAATCCCTGAGCAATGACATACAAGGCATATATAAATAGACAGAATAATAATAGTCGGACACATCATATTGTCCCCCAAAACAGAGCGAAAAGGAAAGCTGATCACCCATCAATGCAAGCGACCCATAAAATCGAGATCCTGAAATACGTAGAGACTCAACGAAAGACTCACATAATACGATGAGATATTCATTCAAGGGCAAACTCTACTCCGATTATGCTGTTCGGAGATCTTACAGGCGGTCATACCCAGCGTTATAAGGGGAGGCTATTCAAGACGCTTTGATCCCTGGAGCGCCACCACTCCCCAAGAGGGGCTGGCCTTTTTTATACTGCATTATATCTGAATTCATGTTATATCAGGTCAATCTTTATATCGAGATAGGGTGATATAATTATAATTATAATACATATATATTGTCACCAAAAATATTCTTAGCAACTATTAAATATGTTGTAAAAGAATGACATAGCATTAGATCTTCCTGAATGCCCTGTAATAATCAACCTAAGGTAGTTTGAAGTTGGTCTGTTTCCCAATAACTGTAAAACGGAGCCTATTGCAGTGGGGTCATTGAATGATCGCAAGTCCTAAGAGCATTGCCGCAGTTCATGACTGGCACTACAAATAGATCATTATTCCCATGAAACAAAAAGAGGAAAGTGATTAAATATATGAACCAATAAAAGTTATCACATACAGCATCCTGGATACCGAATGACATGTTGTTGGATCAGATTTTACCAAAAATCAAGAGCATACATATGAAACTGAAACATAAGGGGATCCTAGAATATGCAGTAGACTTTTTTTTTTAAAACAAATAAGAATATTATCACTGGCTATGGAGATGTGGTGATGTCTTTATGGATTTCCAAATGACTGTATAATCATTGTTAAAAAGCTTGTAAAGAGTAACGTGGCAAAAAAACTACGGTATACAAGTCTTGAATAGTCCATGGGTAGCTGTAATGTATTCAATTCTAACTGAATCCTTATGAGACTGAATAAAAGCATTTGCATGGGAAATAGGTCTCTTGAGCTCAAAGAAAATTGCTGCCATAGTGGTAAACGTCAATAAACTAATACACTATTAGGACAATCCTGCAGAGAATTTAGTCTCCTAACTGCTTACAGTCAGGCCCTGACTGATGACCTGTACCTGGTGTCCATTGAATCATCCTAAGTGAAAATCATTAGGAAGATAAGAAGAGGTGAAGTGTCCCATTATCTCTCAAACCAGGAATGCTACCTCTATGTATATTTTTATAGCTGGGGTCTAATAGATTCTACTGGTGATCTGTTTACAGAAGAAGTGGGTTTCTAAAAGTAGAGCTTTTATTGTAAGTAAGGTCAATAAACATAATATCAGTGTTTTCAATTAGTAAAAAGAAGATTAAATCATTAATTGACTGTTGCATATCACTCCTTGATTAACGCGGTTTCTTACTGAGAAAACAAACGGGCAAGCTCACCTTTTGTCTGTTATTTTGAAAATCCACAAAAGAAATCAGAGTTAGTGTGAACTGATTTTCACCTTTTTAAAGGTCTTTCTCGCTGGATAAGAAACATCCATTCATATGCAGAAGAGCTGAGAATATCAAAATGTGATACTCTGCAATTATTGCAACCTTGCTGAAACTACAAACTGGGCCTAAATTCTGCAGTTCCACCACAAAGTATATTGCAGGATCAGGACGATACATTTCTGTGTTTAATCATCTCCCCCTAACCCCATCACTCAAAAAATTACTCTGGTTTCTTCATAGCTTCTTTGTACAAAAAGAGAACACTTAAACTCTAATTCTGAAAACTCCTTCAGCAAATAGACACACGAAATCATGAACTGCAATTGTGTGTAGGCAGTGGTTAATGCCCTAGTATCGGCTTCTGTAGCAACAACCACACCACAGAGCAGAGTAAATGGAGATATAAAGGGCAAAAAGTAGATGAGAGAGGCAAAAGGGGCAGCGACGTAAAGCGCTGCCCACAGTAGGTGCTTTAAGAAAGGGTACCTTTGCTGTGCAGTGCTTTAACATTGCTGCCCCTCATTGGTTGCCTGCAGTGCAGTCACCTACAGCAGGACCACTGACGGGGCAAAAAGATGCAATTGCCAGAGCCGGCGATTTAAAAGCCGCTGGAGCCTCGGACAGGCAGGGTCAGGAAAAATGGAAGGACGGCTGGAGGATGCTGATCCCCATCCCCACCTTTCCTCAAGGTGCTGGCACCATACTCAGAATGCTCGAGTTACTTCGACATTCGAATCAATCAAGATGCAAAGACTGGTTTTCAAAACAACATAGCAAAAACCCCGCCTCCCCCGCCCCCAAAAAACACCAACACATTCAACATCATACCCAAATAAAAAACAGAATGAATAAGAAATATTCTAAATATCAGTGATAGAACCCTTCAGATTTTCAAATATTTTTATACTACCATGTAAAAATAACCTTATTCTGAGTACCCTATGCAATATGAAACTTGACGTAAATACCTTCATGATATAGGGAGTATTGAATCATAAAATCACAGTAAATATAAGTTCTGAAAGGGCGTCGAGAAGTCATCTAGTCCACCGCTGTGGCAGGAAAAATAACCCAGCCATCCCTACAGGGGGTTTGTTCAGTTGTTTTATAAACTTCAAAGATGGGCTCCCACACCTCCCTTGGAAACCTATTCCAGAGCTTAACTAATACCATTATAAGACAGAAAGCTTTCCTAAATTCCCTTCTGCAGATTAAGCCATTGCTTCTTGTCTATCTTCAGTGGGTAAGGGGAAACAATTGATCGCATCCCCTTATACAAACAACGTTTTTGAAGAATATCAGATCCTCCTCAGTTTTTTTTCTCTTGAAACTAAACAGGCCTAGTTTTAACCTTGTCTCAGACAGGTTTCTAAAACCTTTTATCATTTTTTGTTGGCTTGCTGCATCCCTCCAGTTGTCAACATCTTTCCCAAAGTGTGGCACCCGAATGACACAGTGCTTGAGCTAAGGCCTTATAAGTGCTGAGAAGTATTACTCCTGCATCTTGTTAAAACCCAGTATAGGAATAACAACACTATACTAACTGTAATATATAGTATAAAAATGTAATAATTAAGAATAATAGCCCAGAATATTCCCCCTTCTAAGTTGGGCAGTGATTTTTTCTTCCTATGTAAGTACTTTCACTTGTCTTTACTGATTTGATTTTGTTGAAATCACACAATTCTCCCAATTTGTCAAGGCCAAGGCTAATCCTGTCCTCTAAAGTGCTTCAAACTCTCCAGGTTTGGCATCTGCATAGTCCCACTCCATTATCAAGTCATAATGAAATATATGAATAGTTCTGGACTCAGCCTACTGGATAGCCCTCTCAATTATAGAAAACCACTGATAATGACAGCTTGAGCATGGGTCTTCAACCAGTGTGCACCCACCTATAGCGTAATTATCTTATAACTAATTGCTTCTGGTGCTGACCCGCGGATTGTTAAATAATTGTCATTATCTGTTTCAGGTATTGAAATAGGCCTCAGACCCCCCGTTGTCCTCTCTGTTCCCCTTTTGAATATGATACTACCATATAACCCTTCTCTAAGTCCTCAGGACCTCATCATCCTCTGGAGTTCTCAGAGAATAACTGCTAGTGTTTTTGAGATTGTCTCAGTAGTCCCTTCAATACTCTAGGATAATTTAAATCAAGCTCTATCTGATGAATACATACCACGAAATACAGTATCTTTAACCTTTTGTCTCTCCTAGTTGGCTTGCATTCCTTCCCCCTGGGTTAATATATGTGTTCAGATGCAGTCCCATACCTTTTTAGTACGACTGAAGCAAAATAGGCATGAAATCTCCAGCTTTCTTGAGTCATCAGTTATTAGCTCCTTCCTTGCTAAACCAAACGAGGACCAAAACAGCTTTCCTTTTCTTGTTTCTTGCTCCTGCATGTATGTTAAAGACTCTTTCCTAGCTTACGTCTCTGTGCTGTTTATGTAACTCATTTTGTGCCTTAGCTTTTCTAATTGTGTTCCCTACATGGTTATGTCCATTGTATTCCCCTTAGCAATTTATCACATGTGCCACTTTTTTGTTAGATTCCTTTGATTCTGGGGTCATTTAAAGAGTTCTGATGATAACAGATTGGCCTTTATCACTATCATTCCCATCTTCCTTCACATCAGATAGTTTATAGTTGTGTCTTTAATATGTCTCCTGAGAACGCCACTTCCTGAACAAATTTCCCCCTTAGAATTTTCTTCCCATGGGAATCTTACCTACCCGTGCGTGAGTTTGGAAAGTCTGCTTTTTGAAACCATTGTCCTTATTCTACTGCTCCTCCTTCCTTCTTGAATCATAGAAATCTGTCATTTCATGATCACTTTCCCCAATATGCCTCCCTTCTTCATATTTGCTAGCAATTCCCTCCCTCTTGGCAACAAAGTCTAAAATGGATGTCCCCGGGGCCTTAGTTTCTTCCCACTTTGGAACAAAAAGTTGTCCCCAGTTCATTCAAGAAATTAAAATTTTGTGTTTTGCCATATAACCTTTATCACAAGATGTCCTAAATCGTTAAACTGAATTTTAGCCAGGTCAAGATTCATGTTTGTAACCCAGTGCAGACAGGACTAGGGAGATCAAAGGGTTTTCATTAGTGGTTTCATTCTCACGTTCTTTCCTTTATATAATCTATTTTTTCTGATCTGTAGACGATTTTACTTTCATATTCACTTTTGGCTTGGGGAGCAAGACAGTCATTCCAGAGTCCATATAGTCCACTGTGACTAGCTTGAAGGAGAGGCAAAAGAGAACAGAGCTCACTCTTTCCTCTTCTCCGGGCGCAAGTTATCACTTTCAAATGTCTAGCTCAGCCAATTCAAGAAGAGTGTTCCCAAACACTTAACTTCTGACATGCATCATTGGAAGCAAGTACTTCAGTCCACTTATGTTCACTGCTTAACTACTTAGTCCACGTATGTTGCAGGAGATGGAGAAAGACGATAGCACGCTCAACCCTCGCAAGCAAATATATTCATGTCAGCATTGCAGGAGACTGGAAATATTGCTGCCGAGTATGAAAGCCCCAGATTAACAGTACACCCTTTGCTCTATGCACGCTCTGAGACCTATCCTGCTCTACCTGCAAACTGACTGCATTTTTGCCACTGACTTCCCTGTGAACCAGAACAGATTTTAGATAATGATACATTTACTTGGAGTACACACACTGCTCTATGTTTAAGGAAAGCGACCACCTGAAAACCTTATTTATAGGAGCAAAAAGCTGTCAACAGGCTATGAGTATCTGGGAATTAAGAAATAAGCAAATCCATGAATGATTTATAAAGAGTGCAATTATTCTCAAGTTATACTAACACTGTTCTATCTCTCCAATCTGTTGCAAATGTAGTTCAGAAGATACAGAATGCATGTGTTCCTCTCCGTGCAGATTTGGTCTGATATGATTAAGCTTTATACTTTTGGATGCTTCTATGTATTTTTATAGATTTATTCATAGGCGAAAATAAGAATAACCTGTAGCAAGTGGTTGAGAATAAAAATGCTATTGTTACTGGATATTCTGGTAGACGTCATATTGACATTTTAGGCTTTCAATCTGCTTTATTTAACAAAAAAAAAAACGACTCATATATTACCTCAGGTGCCAACGACTGCATGGGATTTGGCTGAATTTTTGGTTTGTTCAGAAGCCACTATCTTGCAATCTACATGATAAACAAGTTTGTGAATGTGTAGCAGCAATATTACAACTCGATCTCAGAACTATCTCAGGAAAGGGCAGTGAGCTTGCTGGTGTAACAGTCCTGGATTCATTACTTGGACTTCTTTGGAGCAATAGTAAATGCGCACCTCTCTTCATGCCCTAACTTTACACCAGCTTTCCTGACTTCCTGGCAGGAAG
The DNA here is from genome assembly GCF_003597395.2 of Chelonoidis abingdonii. NCBI lineage: Eukaryota > Metazoa > Chordata > Testudines > Testudinidae > Chelonoidis > Chelonoidis abingdonii. The sequence continues at coordinate 110,894,357 of NC_133769.1, forward strand.
GTTGGTCAGGTGTAGAAGGTGACGTAAGCCTGCTTCTCTCCTGTGGGGATAAAGTCACCCCTTTAGAGATGATTGACTCAAGCTACATCACTTAAATCCACTAAACTCCTATTTTTAATAACTTGAGTGGTTCATGAGGTCTGTGGCTGATCCTCTGCATGGTGGGGGGAGGGTTTTGACCCTATGGGAGTTCACTGCACATTTTTTATTTTAAAACCAAAGGAAGTTGAAAACTAAAAAAATAGTCATCAGAAAAGCAGAATTTTGGAAGAGATAATAATCTATAAAGAAGCCCTATTTTAAGTGAAATGCCTTATTTTCTATGCTACACGATCATCAGATACATCCACACTGTGCGAAAGGTAAATCTGTACAGCGACGACTTCTACGTGCTCGCCAGTATTACAAAAACAACACCCACAGTAACGGAGTACCCCGAGCGGTTTAAAACCAGAGCACTGTGAACCCAGGTTGGGCAACTTTTCAGCAAATATTATGTGTGCTGACCAGGACTTGTTGTGAATATTTACTTCTTTAATTTTCATAGTTCACTTCATTCTCCACTATGGAAGATCAGATTACAGTTGCCGAACTCCCAGTTGGTTGAGGCTTCTGAAAAGCTCACAGTAGGATTCTTGCTTTACATAGAACCAGGAAAAATGTATAAATCCACAGTATAAATGTTTCTAGTTATTCAATCAGACAAGAATCACAGTTTCTCTCTCTTTATAGATTAGCTTTTGGACCTTTTCAACATTGAGAAATTAAACATGGTGTCCACACATAACCACACACACACACCAAGAGTGCAGCCCGCAGTTTCACATGCGTGGTAGCCATGGTAGGGCGTGAAAGACTACCATCTTGATGGTTTCCTTGCATGTCTTCTTTCTTCCACAAGGGTCAGTATGGGAGGAGTTGCTAGGCTCCCTAAACATTGCACTCTTCCAACTGTATTGTGGTTATCTTCATGATCTGCTTCTTCAACTGTTTCAATTGCTTATAAACTATTTTTGGTAAAACACAGGAAGACAAACCCTAAGAAAGTTTCACAAGTGTTCTAATCTATAGATACTGTTTTCAGTTATTTGTAACTCAAATTTGCCATCTCATAAATTGGAGCTCGGATATTAAGTCGTGCCAAATTTTGTGGAAGAGTAGTCAAAATGTTGCGCGAGGCCATTTTGAAAAAAAAATGGAGAGTGACTGACTCCTCTCACTTTCCATCATGTATATATTAAAAAATAAATACTCGTTTAAAAAACAGCCAACAGGTCACTAGTGGAGCCTTGAAATTTGACAGAGAGATTATTCCTGTGTTGCAGATGTGCCTTTCAGTGATAATGTTTTGTTTATTACTGATACAGTTTAGAAAAAAACATGTTTATACATATTCACATGATATTTAGTGATTTTTAATGGTCTGCCAAAATTGTTCTGTTGGTTCTGCACATGTACTGAGGCATCTATAGAAAGCTCATTAGTATTGATTAGTAAAGCTGCCATATGAAAAGTGACATTTGGCAGGGAGTTCCATAGGTGAATGTTACTCAGATCTTCTGAGAAGAAGCAGGTGTCCAACCTGTGGACCATCCTTCCACCCTTTTTCCTGCCACTTCACTGATTACATTTATTACAATGCAGAGCATGTCCAGTGCGACGCCTACTAATACTCAAGCAGGTGGTATTTATTTTATTTTCTTCATTTCTTTTCAAAAGCATGATGCCAAGGTCTTCTCCCATTGGTCCTCTACAATCACGTCATGCACAGGCTAAGATGTTCCTAAACAACGTCAACCTCCCAGAAAACTGAGAGGTGAAGAAGAGCTGATACGATGAGGAAGTGAAAGCAGAGGTGAAGCAGTGGCTGGTACCCGCTTTACGGAACTTTGGAAGCACTGCACTTGTCATCTCATGCATCGGTTGGAGTGGCAAACCTTCAAATGGCTCTAGTATCCGCTCTGGCTATGTGTACTACATATACCCACATGCCACACATATATAGCTATCATCTGGAGTCCAAATTGTTTATTACACAGGTCATCACAACAAAGGTTATTACGCTTTAACTCCTGCTATTCTTGTGTATACATTTGTGTAAGAGCAGTAGATCTACAGTCACTGAAACGTCCAAGATAGCAGGCACTATCAGAAGAACAGTATTCAACAAAGCATTATATTTTATATATTTTGCCTGTGAATAGTTTGCAACCATGCTGTAAATCAGGGGTCTTCAAACCTGGGGGTCTGGACCCCTGAGGGGGTTGTGAGGGTATTAATGTGGGACTTGTGAGGCAGCCCTCCACCCAACCCTCTCTTTGCCCTCCAGCATTTATAATGTGTAAATAATTAAGTGTTTTCCATTTATTGGGGTGGGGCGTGCACTCAGAGCTTGGTATGTGAAAGGTTCCACCTGTACAAAAAGTTTGAGACAACTGGCTGTAAATAGTCCAGAAGGGCTTAACTTCCTCTGTAACGTATGACTTTTAAAGTCCCATTTATTCTGCTAGTAATAATCTTTCAAAGAATAGTTTTTAAGGTACTTTTTATGCCCAATAGAGAGTAGTGAAGGAATATCTTTAGAAACGCAGATTTAAAATAGAACGGCTGAATTTTTCATCCAACAAAGTTGCAATATTATGAGGGGGAACCAAAGAAAAACTAAGGAGATTTCATGAAGTCCGACTTCAACAAAATCAGTTCAGAGTTCAACCTTTAAAAAGACTGGAAATCTCAGAAAATTGCAAATGACTAAGTAGCTAAATAATATTACTCTGCTCTTGCAGTAGCCTCGAGTGCAGCAAGTATTCAAATACATGAGCATCAGATCTAATTATAACTCTGCCCATCTGCTCTTCTTTGTTGTTGATTTAGTGTTTGTCTGAGAATGCTAAGCCAAAGAAGTGAGTTACAACTTCATTCTTGAAGGCCCTGAGAAGAATTAGCTGGAACTGAAGATATGGATATACTAGAAAAGAGCAGGCACACTCAATTCTCGCTCTCCTGCACTGTAGCTGTCTTTGAATATCACTCATGGGAAGAATGACAAATTTCCAGTTCCATCAGT
>NC_133769.1:110897448-110912696 GCF_003597395.2 Chelonoidis abingdonii
ATCAGAGCTCTCTGTCCAGAAGAGTGCAGTGCTAGGAACAGCTAAGATACTGCGCAGAACCCTCAAACTCCCAGGCCTCTGGTAGAGGACCCGAGGTTGAGGAAGACACAAACCACCCATAGGGGTGAGAGGGGAATTTTTTTTCTTTTAGTAATTATAAAGTGATTGGAGAGAGAGAGAGCATGCGCAGTGGCACTGCAAGTTTCCCCTGTACTATCCTGGCAACGTGCCTTAGCCTTTAACTAGAGCCAAACCCTCGTAAGGCTTGTTGAATTACTGCTCTGGGGATGTGAATTGCAGAGAGCTCTAACCGCTTGTGTAGACTCCGCTGCTGCGAACTAAAAGGTACCTAGTATGTCTTCAATGTTTTGTCTGAAACAGGATTACATCAGTGCTAGCTAACCCTGAACCTTTTAGTTCCAAAAAACACTTCCTTCTCTCACCCCAGCAGGCACTCTTCCACTTGTCCGGACAGATTTTTTTGGTCTCCTTCATCAGATGTGAATCTGATCTCCTGGGAAAATGATTGTTGAAGATAATGGTGCTGGATGCTACACCAGTTTATGATCCATTCAGGGATTTATACAATTACCTCTTGTCGCTGGTTTTCAGTGATTCTTGGTAACCAAAGTGGTGCTGGAAAATCATTCTTTTTGTTATTTAGCATCTCTGTTTCAGTTGCCATTCCTTCAGCCAGGAAAGACTTCATAGGAAATTATCTCATATTTATTAGAGCTAGTCCATGTTGTCTCTCAATTTCCTTTGAGTTTGATGTTCCTGTTTAGTCCCTTTCTCCACCTTGATGCCTAAGTGCTCTGCTTTCACAGAACTCCTGGCCCTGGTGCTAGGGAACAAGAGGCCAAGATGCAGAATCTAACTCTAGTTGCTATCTTTAGTAACAAGAGTTATATGAGCACTGTAGTCTCTGAGCACCTCACAATCTTCAAAAAGCAACAATGAGTCCTGTGGCACCTTAAAGAGTAACAGGAATCATTGTTGCTTTTACAGATCCAGATTAACACCGCTAGCCCTCTGATACTTGTCACAATCTTCAGTGTATTTCTCTTTGAAACACCCCTGTGAGATGGGGAACTGAGGCACAGAGAGACTCAATGCTTGCCCAGGGTCACACAGGAAGTCTGTGGTGGAGCATAGACTTGTATCCTGCTCTCCTGAGTCCCAGGCTAGGACCCTAATCACTACCATATTACTTCTTTTATAGTTATTCAGAACCTTTCCCACTGAGCTAATGGAAACAATGGTTTTCTTCTTTTAAAGTCTGGCATGTTGATTGCACAAGTCCCAGCTAATGGCTGGCTTCTGATGATAAGTTTGTTGTGGTATCATGGCATGGACTCAGAAGCAGACATGGTGTGAGGCTTTCAGTGGCAAAGATCTGACTAGAGAGGAGAGAGCCTGTTAGAACTATGGCTATATCGTTCAGAGAGGCTGAGCACCCATAGTTGAATCTGATCTGCGGGTGCTCAGCATTCATGGAAGTGTAGACTATAATGCAGAGAATAAGGTAAAAATAGAATTCATATCATTGCAAGATCTCTTAAAAATACAACTGCTGTTATTGTCATGTTTCACAGTGACAAATAATTATCTCCTTCCTCACCTTACATCTCCTCTTTTTCTCTTTTCTTTCTTTCCCGCTCTCCCTCCCCTCTTCCTGCTCCCTCCCCAGGCACTCAGTCAGAGCATGAGCAGCCTTTAACTGTGGCTTCCTGAGTCTGGGTTTTCATTGCCCAGGGTAATGTGAGTGATTATATGTGCATGTGCTTATGCAGTGTCTGCAACTTCTTCCTTCCCCTTCTCTGTTGACCAAAAAGATTTGCTGGGTTAGTAGTGACATCTCGAGACCACCCTCACTTGAGTAGATACGATTAATTTAATAACAAAGCTCTAGGTGCCAGTGAAATAAGATGTATGTTTTGTGTGTGTGTAGGATTTCGGTGTATGTGTCAGCTGGGGTGAAATTGTGCTTTCTCAGCACTGCAGACGAACTCTGGCTTCTGGGGGCTGAAACTCCCTTACCTGTGCTCTGTCTCCCCTCATTCCTATTGAATAATGTGGCTTGTTTTGACAATTCCACCTTAATTTATAAAAAATAAGGGGAGCTTTCGCACTAAAGCAAAATAAGGAATTTTTTTTTTTAAATCTTAGTTAATCTTGTGTGTGTGCTTTAGTAAGAATTCTCCCGCTTGTATTTAATATACCATTGAAGTAACTTATTTTTTGATTATGATCTCTGTGATGGAAATCTTTCTGATTCTGCGAACTCAACCTCATGACTTCACTTTTAGGGGTTTGATGTACTGTGGGGATGGGGGGAGGGAAGCTGAAACACATGCTGGTTTGGTGGTTAGCAAGCCTGGTAAGAGAAACTATGAAATATGTGACTGATAAATGGGTTCTTGATTTGAAAGTTGTCCCTTGGTATGAAAGTCTCTCATGATTTCTCTCAGCCTTTCAGGGAATCTCCCATCACTGCCAAAATCTATGCTTCACACATAGTGTGTACTTAATTTAGAAACTGAATACATAATGGCTCCCTGGTGTGGGTCTCAGTCGTGTGTGTATTTGGGCTTCTGCTTAGCTGCAGCTTTTCCTCTGTTCCTCTTAAGGAAATGAAGAATACTAAATATGGGATAGGGAGTAGCGTGTGTTTATAGCTTTTTGATTCCTTCCTCAGTACCCTCTGATCCTCAGAAATAGACTTCAGGATCTCCCACCATACTTTCCCCTCTCTGGAGCCTTTTGAGCTATTTATTGAGTCAGAGCCACCAGTCAAACAGAACGTGAGAGAGGAGTTCCTGTGGAGCACTGCTCTTTCAGCAACAGATTATGAACACTCCTTAATGACATCTAAGGTCTTGCCTTCCCTTTGGGTAGGATGACCAGATGTCCCGATTTTTATAGGGATAGTCCTAATTTTTGGGTCTTTTTCTTATATAGGCTCCTATTACCCTCCACTCCCGTCCCAATTTTTTACACTTGCTATCTGGGCACTGTACCTAGGGGGGCCCTAGGAGCACCCCACACTCCACAGCATTTTCAGCCATTAATGCCAGGCTGGGAAGGGAGAGACTTGGAATGAAACTCACATGGCATCTACGATAGCACAGAGCCCCAACAGACAGGCACATAGTCTGATCCTTAAAAAATAAAACACAGCAAAAAAGGCAGACCCTTTCTAATGGACTGTTCCTGGAGGATTTGCCTGCTCATGCTGTTGACTTGACCTGTCAGGTTTATTTGCCAGTTACTTTATTCAGAGGGAAGTGTATAGGTGGTTATGTGTACACATGAGCAACCTTTGGCCTCAAACCTTGATTCTTGAACTGTGTTCCATGTGTGGGATTTCTGATAAGGACATCAAAAAAAAGCTAGTGAATTGGAGTGAGAAGCAGAATCAGCTAATTTCCCAGCTCTGAGGTGTGCAGGAGTCTCCAGAACGCTCTGCTGGTCACATGGGCAGCCTCTCTTGTTACTTAGAGGCAATCTTGATCCAGTTTTGTGTGGGTATGGCTTAGGGGCCTGACTAATAGCAGGGGCTGGGCTACAGTGAGCGGGAGGAAATGAATATACTTAATGTGGTTTGTTGCAGAAGGGAGTTGGGAGGTGGAGGGGGCATCAGTTTTTGTTCTTGTCAACTGTCACTTTTTTCATATCCCTCTTATCTTCCTCCAATATCAAATACCATTATGGGATTCTGCCAGTGTTTCTCTCTCAACACCTCCCTCCCCAAATTCTTCCCTAGCCAAAGCCTGACAGAGTTTAAAACCAGCTGTTTTTAATATTTAAAAAAATGCTGAACACATGGGAGTAGTCCTCCATGTATGCTTCACTCCAGCATTTGTGGTGTTGCGATTGTGGAGGTATGGAGGAGGGGAAGCTGTGGCTTGGGGGGAGGAGTAGAGGGGTGGGGGAGGAAGCTTTTTCCTTTTCTTCCTGCTCCCTCTCTTCTCCCTCCCCAGTCCCCTTCTCTGACCTCACAAAGAGAACTCTAGCTGCATGTATGGGAGTGTGCTTGTTTTTGATCAGTCATAATAGGGCAAATTAGAATATGCTCTTAACAATCTTCCATGTGACCCCTCACTATGGCATGTGTTGACTTCTATTGGTTTAGGGAAGGAGGAATCTAAATCCCTGGGCCTCAGTGTCTTGTCTTTTCCCCCCACTCCCTGTTGTGACTAGAAAAAGAGAAGTGTGATTTAAGTTAGATGGGCTAGAATGAAAAGTTATTGCAGCTTTAATCATACAGTTGCTACAGATTGATTCCATAATAAGTGGCATTAATAACAAGATATAATGCACTGACACTTGGCAAAAACATCTATTTGGGGATGGAAGAGATGCTTTCATAATCTTTGTATGCTGATCATCTCCTCCTCCTCCCCCACCCCCAAGTGGTGTTTTTTCTCCATTGCTGTTGCTTGCACTGCTTTGCCTTCTAGTCTCTTCTCTCATGGTGCCAACTCTGCTCCCAAATGTTTTTTCAAGGCACCAGTGGTACAAAGTGGCCACAGTGGAGGGGTGAATTTCCCCTTGTAATTGTTGTTACAGTGCTGGGCAAGGATAAACAGGGGAAATGCAGAAAAAGAGCAAATGGTCATATCACTCCCTAAATTATCTAAGGAGATGTGGTAGTGGAACACTAAGCTTCATAGGGAAGATCTAACTCTGAAGCTTTTTGGTCAGAGGTCTCTCTCACCTGTAGTTGCCCTGTCCTGTAATGCAAAGGTTCCCACCTGCCCCTTTGCTCTGTGGGAATGAATGACCGTTCTTCTGGGGCCTGAGCCTTCACTTGTTAACCTTTTGCTCTGTAAAGTTGACTGAATAGGTAGCAATATTTCTCCTGAGATTGTAACTTTCCATTAGTCCCAGGAAATTGGAATGCAGGCTCTAAAAATGAGGTGGGGGGGGGAACCCTGAAAACAAAACTTAGGCAAACAGTACGCATGCTTTTCCTTATATGCAGTGTAGTTGTAGCCATAAGTGCCAACTCTGTGCACCCAATGGCAGCTAGTTCCTTCCCCTCCTGCCCACCATAGATCACCTGTTTCACGGCATGCAGGAGGTGATTGGGGGGAGGGGAGGAGCTGAAATGGAGTGTGCTCAGGGGGCGGGGGTGGAAGAGGGTGAATAGAGACAGAACAGCAGCAGGAAGGGGTGGAATAGGGGTGGGGCCTGGAGCAGGGGAAAGGGTGGAGTAGGGGCTGGGGTAGAGTGGGGGTTGAGCACTCCCAAAGCAAGAGGAAGCCGGCACCAGTGGTTGTAGCCATCGGTCCCAGGATATTAGAGAGACAAAGTGGGTGAGGTGATATCTTTTGTTGATAAGGTCTCTCAGAACACCATCTTCACTGCTATGGATGTCATTTCCCTGTACACCAACATCCCTCACAATAATGGCATAGCTGTCTGCCTCATATTTACAAGCCAATGGAAAACCCTCGGATATCCACCCCAAACGCATGACCAAACTCACCCATTTCATTGTCACCCATTACAAGTTTACATTCAACAACAAACACTTGCCCAAACCATGGGAAGAACCAGGGCTACCGGGATGGCTCCCCAATGTGTCAACCTCTTCATGAGCCGGCTTGAAGAATTTCTGGACAAATGCGCCATGAAACCAATGATGTACATGGATGATATTTTCCTCTTGACAGACGGCTTAAACACCCTCATAGGTTTCCACCACAACTTCATCACCCACCACACATCCATTAAACTCTCTCTGGAACACTCCCACACTTCCATCAACTTCCCAGACACCACAATCAGTTTTAATGATGGAACTCTACAGACAACCATATATGAAAAACTGACCGATCACCACACCTAGATCCAGTAACCTCCCCAAACACACCAAGAAATCTGTTCTCTACAGCAAGGCACTCAGATACTACAGAGAACGCTCTGAGGAGAAAATCCAGGATATACACCTTAACACACTTAAAAGTGCCTTCACCAAACAAGGATATTCTACTAGAGAAGTAGATCACATCATGGAACAGGCCACCCGGATACCTTGAGGACCTGCTTCAATACAGAAGTAAAACTCCCTCTGACCACACACCTCTAGTTGTCACCTACCTCCCCACACTGGAGCCCAATACAGGGTGTCATCACACTGCTACAGCCCATACTCGATAGGGACCCCATCCTGAAAGAGCTCTTACCTGAACCCCCACTTCTGGCCTTCAAACAACCCCCTCAACCTCTCCAAGCTCAACACTAGAAGCAAACTCCCTCTCAGACCAAGACACACCAACTCAAAGTGGCACCAGATCCTGCCAGAACAACAGATGCAAAACCTGTGGACTTTTCTCCACTGCTACAGTGATCCATAAAACACACATGTCAAGATCCATGGATCCTACACATGCCTATCAGAACATGTGGTATATACTTCATCCAGTGCACTAAATGCCCCAATAACAACTACGTGGGTGAAACCAGACAATAGCTATGCTTGAATCAACGCTCACAAGAAAATAAGACACCAACAGCCTATCACTTGTGAGTGAACACTTTTCACAAAGTGATCGCTCTGTCTGACTTGTGTCCTCATCCTCAAAGGAAACCTGAACAACGCTTTCAAAAGATGAGCTTTGGGAGCTTAAATTCATGACTCTGCTAGATACTAAAAATTGTGGCTTGAACAGACACTGGATTTATGGTTTATTAGAACAGTCTGTAATCCACTAACTCCCCTTTTGTCTTATGACTGCAGGGGTGTTAGTGGGCCACTGTACCTTAAATGGTCCCTTGGAATATGTGCTAACTGCTTATGCTAAACAATCTGTTCCATCTCGCATTTAGCTGTGATGCTCAGGAGTATCTTTTCCAGACCTGAGGAAGAGCTCTGTGTGGCTCAAAAGCTTCTCTTTCTCAGCAATGCAAGTTGTCCCATAAAATAAATTACTTCACCCACCTTGCTTTTCATTGGACATTTATTTGTCTGATCTTATTCCCCATTCCCTCGTTTGGGTCTCTGTGACCATAAGGATGTTTCCTTTTTTAGTTTTGTAAATTTGGTAAAAGTTCACAAAGAGTTTTGTCTAGGGTCAAGTAAATACCTATTTCAATTAATGGTTTCTTCCCTGGGTGGATTAAGACATAGTGTGCCTTTTCTAAAGGAGAAAGCATTGTAGGGATGTTGATTTCATGAAATGAGTGTATTGGATTGTTTGTCTATCACATCTTTTAGGGGAGAACCTCTTTCATGGACTAGGGTATAACGTGCTGTGCAGCCTTGGGTGTACCAGTGCATTCTGGGATTCTTGAAGTACCTATTCCATAATGCTCAGCACTGTTTCTGGGAACCCAAGGCTTTTGGGTCATTTCCAAACACAGAACACCTTATGGTGGGACGGACGTAGGAAGACCAGATGAATTGATAAAAGTTGCAGTGCTTATGACTTCCTGCCCACAATGAGGGGAGAGAGTTATATACTCAGTTCTGCGTTAAAGCATTGTTCCAGGTATTGCAGTAGAGCAGTACTACCACTTCACTATTCTTAAAAGTTCTTGGAATAGCTCTAGTTTGGACACAAGGCTTTGAACAAAGTTGCAAGCTCAGAACACTTATCCAGTGGTTTGGGGTTGGTGAAGGTGGGCAGTTGGTAGTGAGGGACGGCATGGGCGGTCCATGGATGGCAGGTATCATAGGCTGGGGGAGCTTGTGTCTCCCCAAACAGCCTGGTGTGGCCCTATCAACCCCTAGACCTCTTCCTGCAGTTCACAGCACTTTGCCAGGCTGTCTGGGACTGGCTAGCCTGCTGCGGGGACTGACCATCCTGCTGCGGGGTCTCGGGCCATGCTGCCTGCCTGGCGTACTGGGGTTGGGGCCAACAGTGGGGGTACTCTGGGCTCCTGTGGGGGAAGGGAGGAGAAGCAGAGCCTCGGGCACAAGGGGAGGGGCCGGGGATTAGCCTCCCCCAACGGCCGGGTCACTGGCCATCCGTGCCGGTATCCACCAAAACACTGGGCTCCATGTAAAGATGATGGAAGACAGTGTTAGTGCTGGCTGGGAGGATGGGGCATCTGTCTCGGATCACAAGCAAGGTGAACCTTTGTGTTGTGTGCAAGGGAAACCATAAGCTACTTTTTACTGAGAAGTTAAAAGGGTTCTTGATGGTGGGTGGGTTTTTTTTGGCGGGGGGAGGAGTGGTGGTTCCATCTGCCTAGTTAGATTACATAGAGGTGATAGTGTGATCCAAAAGCCAGCTCCACTCCTTAGTGAATGATATTGAAATCGAAATGCCCATCTCAGCAGCTGAACACAAAGTCCTGTCAATGTTCTTTCTCCCTGCACCTCGATAATGGATATCTTCCTGATAGAGAGGGCAGCAGTTTACACTGGGCAGGTCATAAAACCCATGGCTGATGAGATCATCATCCCTAGGCCATTTGATCCTTGAGCTCTGATGAAGGCTGTGGGCTAATGTCCAACATGAGGTGTCATGCCTGTGGATTGCTTAACCTTTTTCCCCCTAAGCTTAGGCTGTGGACACACTACCACTTACTTGGGCATAGGTTATGTTGCTCAGGGGTGTGGATAAGCCACCCCCAGAGCGACATAAGTTACGCTGACCTAAGCGCTGATGTGGACAGCGCTGGGTCAGGAAGAAAGCTTCTCCCACCAACAAAGCTACTGCTGTTTGCGGGGGCTGGAATAATTAAGTCAACAGGAGAGCTCTCCCTCATTGTCTTAGACCAGGGGTCAACAACCTTTCAGAAGTGGTGGGCCGAGTCTTCGTTTATTCACTCTAATTTAAGGTTTTATGTGCCAGTAATACATTTTAACATTTTTAGAAGGCCTCTTTCTGTAAGTCTATAATATAAAACTATTGTATGTAAAGTAAATAAGTTTTTAAAATGTTTAAGAAGCTTCATTTAAAATTTCAATTAAAATGCAGAGCCCCTCGGACTGGTGGCCAGGACCCAGGCAGTGAGAGTGCCACTGAAAATCAGCTCGTGTGCCTCCTTCGGCACACATGCCATAGGTTGCCTATTCCGTCTTAGAGCATCTGCACCAGCAGCACTACAGCAGTGCCACTGCAAGCTCTGTAGTGTAGCCACAGCCTTAGGCGGCTACTCTTTTCTTGTCTCTTCCCTCAACATCCTCCTCCCTCACCCCCCCCATATCAAGTGACTGTTCATTTATTTGGAGGGTGACGTGTGTGTGTGTATTTTTATTTTATACACCAACTGTTTTGATCATTGTGCATAACAATGTTGTTCAGGCAACATTTCACAGACACCTGGCTCAAAGTACTTAGATAAGTGGCCTCACTTTTGAAGAGCGCAGAGCACTTAAATAAGGATTTAGGAGCCTAATTTTAGGTGCCCATTTTTGAACCTTGGTATTTTTACTTTTAAATGAATACAGAAAATACAACTGCAACGCAAAGGCTAAGAAGTCATAGCAAAATAAATGGCTAAATCTCTCCTTCAGCAGTTTGGCTCCAAAAACAGAATCTTTACAATTTTATAATACCAAAGCAACTGAATTATAGGACTCAGAAGTTCCATGGAGGATTTCTAGTTATAAATGATGGTAGTAAAGTTAAAGCCAACAGAAACCTCAAGATGAACAATAGCGTCCATAAATCAGATTTGCTATTTCAGTATTGAAATAACAATGAAACGATTTAATTCTTAAATATGGAAAGAAATAAGCACTCCTTAAAGAAAAAAAAAAAAAAAAAGGATTTTTAAAATGTCATATAGAATCAAAAGGTTGGAAGGGACCTCATGAGGTCATCTAGTCCAACCCCCTGCCAAAGGCAGGACCATTTTCCCTAAATAATCCCAGCCAGGGTGCGGTCTAGCCGGACTTTAAATATCATCTCAAAACAGACAACAGCACCCAGAAGTCGTAACAGATGGAGCAAATATCAAACAAGTGCTTCCTGCCTACACTGTTCAAGCATCTTTTGTCTGAGATTGGCATAATACTTCTAGTACCTCTGCCAAAGGAATATGTGAGGCTTACTCTCTGTTTCCAAAGCACTTCCTGTCTTTTTCTATTCCAACATCACGTAAGTGCATGCTGTATTACAAGCAAGGGCTGAAATTCACCTTTTGGCTGAGTTTTGTGGCGGATGGAGGAAAAGGAAACAGTACCAGGTCCTTAGCCATCATGACAATATACTGAATACATCTCTTGTCAACCATTACTGTAGTATTAAAAATCCATATATATTGAGAAGCATTTAGAATAATCAAGTGGGGCAATATGACGCCAAATTATGCAGCTAAAATTTTTCTTCCTGCTAGGGCAACAAACGAGCCATTAAAAGCAGACTAGTGAGCCAAAAGCTGTGGTGAGAGGGTTTTAACTTTTTTTAAAAAACTCATTGAATTGTTTATCCAGTTGTTTAGCTAAATCTGTTATCTGACAGTGCTTGGCAGATAGAGGATCCTCATTGTGTTTAAAAGCAAGTCCCTTCCCTGCAGATGTAACAACATACAGATTTCAATCCAACAAATTCTCACCCAGAACAAATTATGCCTCATGCGTATTTATGGCTGGAAGAGAAAGCTGCTCCTAATCCCTTCTCACCTGAAGTCGTCCTTTTTTTTTTTTTTTTTTTTTTAAACTGATCTGAATGAGCAATGCTTTGCCTGGCTGCCTGCTATCAGTAGAGAGACCACTAACTGAGTTGGATGGAGGCTGCACTGCCCTCTGTGTCTGGGATGAGTCATGTTGGCTGGAGTTGGTGTTGGGAAGTTTGCATGGCTGTTGCCTATTCTGAGGCTAATAAAGACTTTGGTCTCCATAGCTGTCAATCCAGCACACTTCGCAAGCAGTAAAATCACTCTTAATAAACAGTTATGACTGCAGTGTAACTAGAGATGGGGGTGGTGTGCTGGAGAAGAGTGCAGGCAATATTAATCTGGCTTCTCAGGCTGAAAGCGTAAGAGCAGCCTTGTGAAAAGAATGAGGTGAATTCCAATTAGCCTGGTGTACAAGGATAGGGGGCAAACAATAGTAGCTGGGTCTACAAGAGAACAAATGTTGTCTGCCCAGTGGAGTAATCCAGTCACTGGGTTGAGACCTAGCAGAGCTAAAACCAAATTGAGATCTGTGTAGGATCCAGATGTAGTTCTTCCTGGAGGGCTTCCAGCCCAATGACTCACAGTTGCGGAGCTCAGGCCTGGGTGATTCATCTGTTCACAATCCCTGATTTTATAGGAAGAGGGTGGGAGGTAACAGAATACATACACAACCCATTTAAAGCGAGATTAGACTCAAGCGTCCTGCACTGGTTGTGGGAGGGGGGCGTTTCTTGATATATATTTTTTCCCCCGATTCTAGGTGGCCAAGAACCAGCAGTGCCATCCATTTCCCTGAATGGGAAGAGGATCTCGTATAGAGGGATGTCTCTGCACAATAGGGTGGGAAGAGGGCACAATCTGATTCATGTATTCTCCTAACGCAAGGACTCAAGTCTAGTGCAGACAGCAACATTTAGCTTCCCCAAAGTGGGTGGGGAGGGGCTGTGACACTACATGTCCCTCCACATCAGCCCACAAAGTTGTTCCCAGGTCAGAGTTCCAGGCGACTTTGTGCTTGAGTTAAATGCAGAGCTGGAGAGGGCTATCACTGGAGCAGCGTGCCTCTTCACTGCACCCTCTCTAAACTCTGAATGATTATGATTTTGGGGGTGGGAAATGGCCCCTAAGGTCTTGATTTTTTTGGAGCTGGTAAAAGCATGTAATCAGGGCCCTCCCTTTTTTGGGGGTGGGGGGGAGAGCAATGAACCAATATGCTAATTTAAGAATCCCTGTAGTACTTCATCAGAGATGGGTTGGAAACTAGACCCATACTTTTGGTCAATAGCTGTGCTTTAGTGTTTGCCATGGAAGTATTCGTATGGGTGTGTGCAGTATAGAGCTGCATTGTGAGATTTACCCAGCATGAACTTCAACATTTCTAGCTGTGTAAATGGAGTGAGTTGGGAAGATGTGCAAGCTGAGCTACCATGTGACTCCATCAGCTCTTGACTTTCCTAGCATTTGTTTGCCAGCTGCTGACACATCCAGAATGTTAGTTGTTTAGTGGATTTTTTTTGTTACATCCAATTTTATTATTCAGTTACGGTTACTAAGTATTGATGTGAAGTCCACGTTAACAGGCTTGGTTAAGTAATTCCTCCATACAAGTTCAAGTGCCAACTCCATACTGTGCTTTATGCACCCCTGCAAAGAACATTTCAAGTCAGCCGACTGCTTGATAGCAAATTTCATAATAGAGTAAAATGTAATAGCAGGTGATTATCTTGTTGTTGTACATTGTTTTTTAGTTTAAATTTAGCACTGGTAGAAGATGCCAGACTGACAGGCTGGAAAACTGAGATCCTCTCTTCATCCTCAGAGCAGATCTGTGAGCCATGGCAATGCTAGCCTCCTTATGCTGTCCCACTAATGTCCTTCAAACCTGACCTGGAAGGATCTCTTCCAAGGACCTGTCCCTCTGCTATATTGTCTGCCATATTAGGAAACAAATCTTCCATGCTGTTTAAAAAAGTGTGTGCAGCTAATGCAGCTCCACAGCCAATGTGGAGCTAAAGGTGAGAAGATAGTTGAGTCTCCATGCCTGCTGGCTCCTTAGCACGGCTGTTCATGTTAGAGGTGGTGGCAGCTTTTTTGATGAGTGCAACTGTCTGCTAGTAACACCAAATCTCAGTTTATGTAGGTCCCTGAATGGCCATTGGAGGGCAAGAAGTGATTGTTTTATTTTCTTAAGATATGATTTTAACAATGTAATTTAGGGACCAACTTCTAAGCAGTTTGGAAGGGGATATGATTCCTGCCATTGCACCTCTGTATAACAGACCAGAATCATGCTGTTTCTAGAATTAAGATGGGCTTTACTCATGAGTGCAGGTGGTATATAACGTGTCCCTGCACTCACATGAGCAGTTAATTGTGTGGCAGACTTACTCCTGGGGAGGGCAGGCCATTGTCCCTCAGGGAAGCAATCGAACTCCATCTAGGATATGTGCTAAATAATGCTTCTCCTGGATGTCCTGGCTCAGCCCCCTCCCCAAAACCATACTACTTATTTTCCGGCTTGCTCTGGACCCCTGGGAGAACGGGGTCGTGGGTGGCTTGTGCCACTTGCCCACAGGTTGGGTCTGGCAGCTGGAGTGAATCCAGGTCATTGCTGTTAGGGTGACCAGACAGCAAATGTGAAAAATCGGGAAGAGGGTGTGTGGGGGGGGGTAATAGGAGCCTATATAAGAAAAAGACCCAAAAATCAGGACTATCCCTATAAAATTGGGATATCTGGTCACCCTAATTGCTGTAGGAGAGTGGTTCAGTTGGAAAGAACAAACATTTTTGATAGGGCAATATTAATCTGTGTAACTACAGTTTAACTATGTAAGAGCCTTAGTTTTTAATAATGCATTTCATTAGGCTGGGTAAAGCAGAGTCAGAGTTATATATGGAGGGTGTGTGTGTGTGTGTGTGTGTGTTTTTATATACACATATGTATACATTTAAAGAATCCAGTGGAAGGGGCAAAATTGAGAGGTCACAATTGTTACATATGTGAATGTGGCCTCTCAATTCCTTTCCCCTTGCGCTGGATTCTTTCAAATGTATTTTCAGAGCACAGTGATGCTTTCTATAACTGCTGATATCCTATCACCTCAATCTGCCTTTTGCAGGGTACTTGTGGTATTCAGGCCTGGCTTTGGGATGTCATATGGAGAAGGTGAGGGCTCCCATGAAGTTAACATAAACAGTGTCCCTGTTTTGATACAATGAATTTCTCTGCACTAAACATGGAAGACCTTGTGCCTAGGGAGATCTGTAGCAAAGGAGCTTTGTCTGACAAACAGGTTGATGCTATGGAGAGCTGCAGCCAGGGGCTCCAGTTGCTCCATAGCCAAATGTTCCTTTCTAAGGTTGACAAAGTGGGAGTTTTGCAATATTATGATTCCCATGTGGGCCTCAATTTCCTCCTACACCTTGCATGGCTACCCAGCGTGGCAGGGAAAGGATTTAAGTTTGCTCTCAGGACAGAGCAAGAGACTTAGGGGAGTGTATGTCTTAACTGTCTGGGCCATTGAAGAACAGGCTGAAACTAACCCAAAACAACAGAGGGTCCAGCAAGACTGAGACACGCCCCACTGACTGAACAATCCATACCTAATATCAGGAAACCCCAGCAGGCAGGACATGTACACTGAGCTGGAGAACAAAGGGGAAATGTTGTCAGAGGATTGGGAGAGAGGCTGCCCATGAGAGCTCTCACCTGGGTGGACAAAGAGGCAAGAGAGAATCAGAGATGGAGTCCTTCACAGCTTGGCTAGCACATCAGGGCACTGATTTAACTTCTGCCTCTTTGTGCCAACTAAGGACTTTCAGATTCTGTATGCCAGGTGATGAGTAAATTGTTGCCTTGTTCTGAAGAAGCTGCCTGTGTCGTTATAAATGTTCAATGAGAACATTGTGCCCTGCAGGAGCACAGTCCAAGCCTCCTGCAGGAGTCAGGCTTGGCTGGATTCTCTTCAGGGAGCCTCGGAAAGAGGCAGGAATTGCTGGTGCTGAAGGTCCAGTTCAGGAATTGTGGAGACCATGGGCTTGCCCCTGCAGAACTGTGTGGGTCCTTGGGGCCCAGCACACTAAAGTGTCACTCCCAAGAGCTTGGTTGTAGGCTAGGGTATAGATCAGACCCTGTGACTCTGACAAAAGTCTATCCAGTGGTTTCCCCAGGAATTGAAATTGGGTGGGGGGTGTCAGGTCCAATGAGATACATAAAAGAGATATGAATAAAGTAAGTGTTTTGTTAGGATTATGCAAATTTAACATAAGGAAAATGCAAGTTACACCAAAACTCATAACAGATCTAGATTTCTAAAAAAAAATAAAATTAAAAAACGTATTTAATTTAAATTGACTTTTGAAAAGTAAACCATCATGGGATAAGAGGGCAGTCCTCTCGTGGATCAGTAACTGGTTAAAAGATGGGAAACACAGGGTAGGAATAAATTATCAGTTTTCAGAATGGAGAGAGAGAAATAGTGGTATCCTTGAGGGGTCAGTACTGGGATCATTACGGTTCAACATATTCATCTGGAAAAATGGGTAAACAGTGAGGTGGCAAAATTTGCAGATGATACAAAACTATTCATGATAGTTAAGTCCCAGGCAGACTGCGAAGAGCTACAAAGGGATCTCACAAAACTGGGTGACTGGGCAACAAAATGGCA
>NC_133769.1:110914818-110928377 GCF_003597395.2 Chelonoidis abingdonii
AAAAACAGCTGTATAAGGAAGCTAGTCTATGTTCATACTTTTCAAATCTATTATACTTTTTCAGATACACATTTTATCATACACTGTATAAGCTTTTAAAGTGTGTATTAATGTTTCAGTTTAAATTCAGATTTCCAAACAGTCACTGAATTGGTATGTAACTAGCTCACAAAACCGGGGGGTGGGGTGTTTGGGGAAATTCAGGGGGGGTGTAGGGAAATCAGTCTATCTAAAGTTCCATGCATTCCTGGATCTGGGATTCTTCTCTCGTTTGCTTACCACATGTGATTTCTTTACAAGTTCCGTGCTCCCAGCAACCACTGGGGACATAGGCAAGAATAGATCAAAGCAAATGTCCTGAACAGTTGTAGACCAGCAGCAGTGAAAATTCTCCCTTTTCATACATTTGAAAATTGTAAGCATCCTTTACTACGTTTGTTTAAAAAAAAAAAAAAAGGAAAAAAAAAAGATAATTTAAATTTTCTCATTCAGCGACTTTTATCAAGGTAAAAAGAAAACAAAAATGCACAAGAAAAATATAAAAGGAGATCCTTTTAATATGCAGGGAAGACAGTTTAATCCTACAAGTTGACTCATTGTTCCGACACTTATCTGTAGAAGGTACTGGCACTGCTGCTGCAGTTTATACCGAGGTGTGAGTGTAGAAAGAAGTTGGCAATCACAAGAGTTAATTTGCAGAGCTACAAAAAAAGATAATTTTTGGTGCAATTTTTTTTAGAAGAACTCTGTTCTGGTGAGAGATGCCAGACTGAAAGGCCTAAATACAGAAGTTTGCTCTTTATCAATACTCAGGTATATCTAGGGATTTGGCAATGTAAGATTCTCCATGCTGCCCCTATTGGGCCTCATCTAGGGATGAGAGTTTCTGTACTTATTCAGTCTTTTTGACCTCTCTATTGACACTGTCACTAGGGTACCTGTAGTGGTGGTTGTTTTTCTGATGCACTTTCCACTTGTAACTGGACTAGGGTGACAGGATAGCAAGTATGAAAAATCAGGATGGGACTGAGGAGGTAAATAGGCGCCTATATAAGAAAAAACCCTGAATATTGGGACTGACCTTATAAAATTGGGACATCTGGTCACCCTAAACTGGATGGACCCCATGAATTAATTTCAGACAAGCATTATAAGGGGGGAGCTTTCTGAAGCCCAAAGTGCAGTTAAGTGGAAGTCCATGGAAGTTGGCCTCCTAATCACCCTTTGTGCCTTTTGAAAGTCTCCCCTATAATTGTTGCTGAAATGCCTTTGTTTTTTGATTGTGTAGGAATGCAACAGTGTTGAACGAGGACTTTAATTTCCTTTAAAATATAATTTAAGTTCCTCTTTAACAAGTGTTCCATGTGGCAGTGATTTAAAATGGACCAAAAGTATCAGTAGTTTGAGTGAGAACGCTTTTGTGCTGGTTCAAACTGAATGAGGAGAGACCCAGCTCTCTCCAGTTGTTTGTCTTTGGACTCTGAACTGTGTTATCTGAACCTTGGCAGCTTGACTGAGGATCCACAGCTGATCAGCATTCTGGGTTATATCACAAAACCATAAAGAGCAAGATTAATACAATTAGAACAAAGTGACAGAACTTTTTTTTTAAACCTAGATTCTGTATATTGTGTGTGCAACATTCCTGTTCTTGGTACTAGTTCCTCTTTTCCCAAGATCCTGCTGATTGCTTGCAATCAAGCTATCAGTGAAAGTAAAAAGCCTAAATTAAGAGAAGCATGTTAAATTTCCCCTCTGCACTGCAGGTCCTCTTTCTCTCGGGTTTGTGAAGTCAAATACTATTCCTTCTTTGTTTGTTTCTTTAGGTGGTCCAGGGAAATTCCCCTCTCAGAAAAGTGGAGGTAGAAAGTGTCAAATTTGGAGCAAATGAAGTCAAATAGCATCTACAAAGCTGCTGTGATACCATAATATCATAGAACCTCAGGTGGTCATCCCCAGGTCCTGAGGCAGAACCCGGTAAATCTAGACCATCCCTGACAGGTGTTTGTCTAACCCAGGGGTCGGCAACCTCTGGCACGCGGCTCGCCAGGGAAAGTACTCTGGTGGGCCGGGCTGGTTTGTTTACCTGCCGTGTCGGCAGGTTCGGCCGATCGCAGCTCCGACTGGCCGCAGTTCGCTGTCCCAGGCCAACTGGGGCTGCAGGAAGCAGTGGCCAGCACATCCCTTGGCCTGCATCGCTTCCTGTTGCCTCCATTGGCCTGAGACAGTGAACCGTGGCCAATGGGAGCCACGATCGGCCGAACCTGCCAACGCGGCAGGTAAACAAACCGGCCCAGCCTGCCGGGGGCTCTACCCTGGCGAGCTGCGTGCCAGAGGTTGCCGATCTCTGGTCTAACCTGTTCTTAACAACTTCCACACCGAAGAACATTCTTGTTCTTAGCGTATGTGCAATGTGCCTCAGGTTGTACGTGACCTGGATTCGTTACTGAATTTGATCCACTGGTTGGATCATTAATAGACTTGCTCAGACTCCTGAGATGGGGCTAGCCTTGGGGCTGCTTTAATACTTCAAGTGGCCAACTGGTCTGCAGCCATATTGCGTTGGGCTTTCATCTTGGTAATTTATGACATCCAGGTAAGGTGAGACCATGTCAATACTTGGAAGGGATACCTTCAAGCATGTTTTTTTATAGTTGCTATGATGAGATGGTGATTCAATATATGCGTCCCTTCCCAGGGTTGTGCGAATAAAAGCCAGGGTGCTGTATTCCTGGAGGAAACTATCTCATGGATGAGATGTGAATCCAAAGACTTGGATGGTTGCAAAGAATCCAGTGGGATCTTTGACTGCAAGTGTAGAACTCTTATCCTTGGTTCTTTTGGCTAAATTCCAATCCAGCTAATTACATTCTACCTACCTAAATTTTTCTTGCACAGTTGGATGCAATATCCTTTTCTGCCTTCTGTCCTAAAGTGTTACCTTGGACTGTTAACATGCATGGTGGCTGCATTTCAGAGGTGGATTAAATCAGCAGTTTTCAACCCTGTCAGGATTACAATTCCCACCCAGTCTGCCCTGCAAGGCCTCTTGGCTGGGGCTGTCTGCCCACGCTGGGCTCTTTCCCAGAGTCCCCCTCGCTCTCCCCAGCTGCTCACCGCACCCAGGGTCTGGACTGCTCCAGCTCCACTCTGCCTCAGCACTGCTGCTGCTCTGCCTCCAGCTCCCTGGGCTGTTTTTCTGGCCTCTCTTGCAGCAACCAGAGCCATGACTCTTCTCCCAGCACTGACCTGCTCCCTGGGCTGCTTCTCTGGCTCTTGTTGCTATGACTCTTTTCCCTGGGCTGCTTCTCATGTTTTCTCTGTCTGGCACTGCCCTCACTTCATTGCCAGCTTTTCATGTTGTAAATAAAGAATCCCGCTTTCACAATAAGCCAAAAACACAAGCTAATCCCATTTCAAAAAAAGCCAATCCCTAAAAGAAGCCCAACTCTCTGTGACGGGGTCCGTAGGGGCTGGGCAGGAGGGTCACGCAGGCCGGATGTGGCCTGCGGGCTGTAGTTTGCTCACCTCTGAGCTAGCAAGTCTTCCTTTAAAAAAGAAAAAAGAAAAAAAAAAGAAAAGAAGGGGGAAAAAAAAAAAAGGGCAACAAAAAATACAAGACCCTGCAGACCACCTTATTTGTTTCTATTCTGTTTAGGGTCCTGTAAAGAAGAGACACAACTGTACATGATGTTTATTATTGAGTCTGCAAAAAGATTCAATAAATTACAATGATTTGGACGTGTGTGTGTGTATATATACACACACGCACACACACGTCCAAATATATTTTTCCCCCCCCCGAAAGTTAAGTATTTTTGGAATAATTGTCAGCATGGCCACCAGCAAGAGTTGGCGGCTGCACTTTGAGGTCACCAAAAATTTTGTTGTGAGAACCCCTGCCCTGGGGACTGTCAATCTCAGGGTCCTGATTTCTCATCAACCTTTCCTCTTTTTTTTTTTTTCTTTTTGTGTGGGTACTGGGGAACAAACTAAACAAAAAACCCCCACTCACTGAGTTTTAGTAAGGGGCCAATAGTCCTCTTACACAGGGCTCTCTGTGGTGTGGCCCTGGGCAATTGCTGTACTTGCTAATCCCTGACGCAGGCCCTGGTTTTTAATCTACTGAAAAACAGTTGTGGCACCAGTGTGCCATGGAATTTTTATCTGTGGGGGAGAAGGCTCAGAAGGAAAAAGGTTGAGAATCTCTGGATTAAATGATCTCTGGCATATTCGTTTAAGGTAGCAAATTCCATTTTAGGATCCTTTGGGATGGAAAGTTTTTTTTGTTTTTTTTTAGTCATTTTTTCTTTAATAATTAATAATGAAATAGATGATGTGGGATCAGACATGGGAGATGGTAATTGGGATGCTTGTTTTGTATCCTCATGATTAAAGAATCAGAATAAGTACACACAAGTATTTTAGAGAGAGAAATGTTCTGAGCCTGCCCTATAAAACTGAAAACAAATGACTGATGGGCTCCATGGGTATGCAGGAAAGGGAGCAATATGCACTGTGAAAAACCCATTTTTAAGAACAGTGCTGCTTCTCGTAGGATTGTCCATGCATGTCTTGCACTTGTTCGAGCAGCACTTTCTGTCCTTGATTACAGTTTGGCAATAGTTGAATACCTTGTCCTGTCAATAATGGCATTTTGATTTTGACGGAGATAGGATAGGCAAATAAAGGCCTATTTTTCTAGCCTGCGTGTCCAACAGTGGAGAATTATGATGCATACCTACTATTCCAAATATTTAGAGGCGCATGGGAAGTGATGCACTAGTGAGTCCTTGGCTCTAGAAATTCATGTAAACAATGGTTTGAAGTGGTCATGACTCTTTTTTTTGGGTCAACCAGTACTAGCCTGGAGTTTGTTTAGTAGCGTTATCATTCAGGGCACTTAAAGATAAGAGTATGCATGTATTTGTCCCTTTTTAACAGCCTTGTCACTAGCCAGCTTCATGACTAGCATAGTCAGTGACCTAATTCCTCCTTTTTTCACTACTCTTTAATCTAATAAAAACCTCTTCTTGTCCCCAGTGGCAGGAGTCTGTTAATACTGATGTAAGACCCAGTCCTGCAAGTTGCTCCCCCCGAAGGTTCTGTGCACTCCAAATTTCCAGTGATTTTAATTTGATTCGAGACCAGTCAGCACTTCGCAGTACAAGGCTTTTAGTTTGCAAGCTGTCCTGGAGCTATAAAATGAGGGCGTATGTGAGCACCATTTCCATTACTCAAATACACATCGCTGACTAGTTAAACTCTTAATTTATGCTCAAGGGAGCCAAATCTTGAATCTGTGTTCCCTTGTGCAGGAGAGTGAATAAGAGCCAAAATCGGCACTGCTTGCAAAAACAGAGCAAATAAACCAGGGACTTAATTTCCACTTTCAAGATATTATAGTCCAATTAATTAAAGATTCCTGTATACATTAGCTGTTAATGCAGGATGCCTGATTGGAAGAAGTTACATTTCTATCTTCTGCTTACTATTTGGAGTACGAAAAGAGAACCGCCTGGGTATGTGTGTGACTAATGGAAACTATCATACTCTGTCTGTCTGTGTATGCCGTGCCGCTGTCTGGAATTGTTTCCCGAAATGCAATTACTAAATATGAACACGCACACTAAGCCTCCTGCCCCTCGAAGGAAATTTTATAAGAGCTGCAAAGTTTGCATCTTGACTGAAACTACCCCAGAGCTGGGATTAATCAGATTGGGAAGTTTGGTTCAGATCAGGAAGTTTCTCTAATAATAGACAAAGTCTCATGCACCTTAAATGTAACCCTTGCAGTGCACCAGGGAAGGTCTTACTAATGTTGGTAGTCAGAACGCCTATTACTGCAGAGTTGAGAACCTGAACTTTAACATTAGCTTCTGGTCAAAAATAATCAACATGCAGCTATTCAGCCTGAATGTAATTCTTTAAACCAAATGTACTAGCGGTTTTTAATCCAGAACACACAAACTTCAGGGTTTTGATCCTTTCTCTACGCTAGGGTAAGATGAAGGAACTGTTCCACACCACTGGAATAGGTACACTTGGGCTTAAAAGATTGATGGGTGCACTAAATACTATGGATCTGATCACCAGGTTCCCCCTCCATCCTTTTTCTGTGGCTCAGTGAACATGTAAACCCCATGGAACAGGTTACATGTACGAAAGATATGTTTTGAATATAAATCTTTAAGGATGTTTCCCTGCCTGACTGGATGAAATATGCTTTTTCATTAATGCAACACACTCCAAATTGCATACTGGGAACAAAGGGGTTGGCTTCAGAACATGGCAATTGATCTTATTTTCTGCTTTCAGCAACATGGGCTTTTCTGTTTCTTAGACTTCTATAGGGAGCCAATCACCACAGCAACTAGGCATTTTAAAGGGCCTGCTCCTTCACTCGTACACCTCAGTATGGATCTCTGCCATCGTCCAGCAACTAAGAATCTGGTTCCATGTATATGGTGTGCTCACTTCATGAGCAATCCATAAATAAGGAAAACTGTAATTGTCTGTAACAGTTTGCTGATGATGAGTCAGCATAGCTAAATTTACGTACATACATGAGAACCTTTTTGTTCTATCTTCAGTGTGGAGTAGTGATTAAAGCAGGTATTGGGAGGCAGGACTGCTGGGTTCTGTTCCTAACTGGCACAGACACGTGGTGCAGATACTGCAATTACTTTGGTCAGTGCATCTCTGTTGTTGGCCAGAGACACCCGTTAGATAAGAGTTCTTCCCCCTCTGTCTTCCCAGCACTTCACGGAGTTCCTGGATGAGTTTTCGCAGGATGTCCTAGGCCAGCTCTTGAATGACCCCTTCATGTCTGAGAAAAATGAGATGATGGAAGTGGAACTGTCCCCAGCATCCCCAGCTCCCCTCATCCAGGCAGAACACAGCTACTCCCTGTGTGGCGACTCTCGCCCCCAGTCCCCACTGACCCACGTTTCGACTGATGACAACTTCAATGAAGGTAACGGTGATGCGGATGAGTTGATGCTGACTTTTGTGGAAGAAATTGCTGTCACGTGCATTACTTGTGAATGGCATAATATCATAGCTGCACAAGCCTAGGCTGGTAATACTTTTAGTAAAGTAAAATGTGAGCATGCATGAGAGTGAATGATGACTAAAAATAAATGGGGGAAAACCTATGTTTTTAATTTGATTATAAATCTGCAGACAGCATAAACTAAGATTGTCACCAGGCAGAGAGATTCCACTCAGCTGAAACTACTGACTGTGAGTTACTGGAATTCAGCATATTAAAACATGGGCTTATTAAAGGGGAATGAGATTTGAGGAAAGTAGGCTACCAGGTGAGCTCTTTCTTATGAGCATAGAAGAAAGTTAGGGACTCATAAACCACACCATCCCAAAATCTTCAAATTAAGCTGCTTAATGCAAGACTTTTAAATCCAGTGCTTAGCACTTGGCACTCTTCAGTCCTCAACAGCACTGAAGAAATTACCACCCATTTTGGTGCCTAATTTATTAGGGCTGTCAAGTGATTAAAAAAATGAATTGTGATTAATCGTGCAATTGCGCTGTTAATAATAGAATACCATTTGTTTAAATATTTTTGGATGCTTTCTATATTTTCAAATATATTGATTTCAATTACAACACAGAATACAAAGTGTATAGTGCTCACTTTATATTTTGTTTACAAATATTTGCACAGTAAAAAAAAAAAGATAGTATTTTTCAATTCACTGAATACAAGTACTGTAGTGCAATCTCTTTATCTTGAAAGTTGAATTTACAAATGTAGAATTATGTATTAAAAATAACTGCATTCAAAAATAATAATAAAAAAAACTTTAGAGCCTATAAGTCCACTCAGTCCTACTTGTTCAGCCAGTCGCTCAGACAAACAAGTTTGGTTACAATTTGCAGGAGATAGTGCTGCTGCTTCTTGTTTACAATGTCACCTGAAAGTGAGAACAGGCGTTTACATGGCACTGTTGTAGCTGGCGTCACAAGATATTTACATGCCAGGTGTGACTTAAGTTCATATTTCCCTTCATGCTTCAACCAGCATTCCAGAGGACATGCATCCATGCTGATGACAGGTTCTGCTCAGTAACAGTCTAAAGCAGAGTGGACCGACACGTGTTCAACCTTCTGCTGGTGGCACCTGACTCAGATGAAGAAAATGATTTTCTTTTTTGTAGGTTCGGATTCTGTAGTTTCTGCATCGGAGTGTTGCTCTTTTAAGACTTCTGAAAGCAGACTCCACACCTCGTCCCTCTCAGATTTTTGGATGGCACTTCAGATTCTTAAACCTTGAGTTGAATGCTGTAGCTCGCATTGGTACCTTCTTTGCGTTTTGTCAAATCTGCTGTGAAAGTGTTCTTAAAACAAACATGAGCTGGGTGATCATCTGAGACTGCTATAACATGAAATGTGGGTAAAATAGAACAAGAGACATACAATTCTCCTGCGAGAGAAACAAATTTAATTAACACATTATTTTTTTAATGAGCATCATCTACATGGAAGCATGTCCTTTGGAATGGTGGCCAAAGCATGAAGGGGCATACAAATGTTTAGCATATCTGGCACATATATACCTTACAACACTGGCTACAAAAGTGCCATGCGAACGCTTGTTCTCACTTTCAGGTGACATTGTAAAGAAGAATCAGGCAGCATTATCTCCCGTAAATGTAAACAAACTTTTTTGTCTTAGCACTTGGCTGAAAAAGAAGTAGGACTGAGTGGACTTATAGGCTCTAAAGTTTTACATTGTTTTGTTTGAGTGAAGTTATGTAACACAAAAAATCTACATTTGTAAGTTGCACTTTCACGATAGATTGCACTACAATACTTGTATGAGGTGAACTGAAATACTATTTTTACAGTGTAAATATTTGTAATAAAAATTACGTGAGCACTGTACACTTTGCATTCTGAGTTGTAATATAAATCAATGTAATTGAAAATGAAGAAAACATCCAAAAATATTTAATAATTTCAATTGGTATTCTATTGTTTAACAGTGCGATTAAACACGATAACATTTTTAATCCCAAATAATTTTTTTTAGTTAATCATGTGAGTTAATTGTGATTAATCAACAGCACTATAATGTATGTATTTAGGCATTTAACTTCAGATGCCCAAGTCTGAAAATCTAGGTCACTGCAATTAAAGTTCAACATACTGCTGCCATTCACTGGAAATGGGATGGGGGCGGGGAAGTGAGACAAGAAGTGTCCAGTGTCATTTCTCTATGGGGTACTTGTAGATGTAAGACTAGAAAAGAACCTCTCTGGGAAATGAAGGAGAGGGGAAGAAAAATAAACCAAAATGTTAGTTAGCTAAGGCTTGCAGGAAGAAGATGAGGTAGCAAAAAAATAGACTGGTTAATGCTGGTATGAGGTTGATGTGAGTAAGAGAGACTTCTATAAATATATCGAGGGAGGGGGAAAACACTAGAGAGGAAGTAGGCTCACTAACAAACAAGGAAGGAGATGTAATCAACGGACCAGATTCTCAGCTGGTGGACATGGGCATAGCTCTGACAGCTGACGTTCTGGCCCAATGATTCTAAAACGGTTGAGATACTGAATTAGGCTCCTGGGGGTGGGAAAATAGGGGGAAAGAGTTGTGGACAACTGAAGCAGTAATAGAAACCTTGTGTAAATAGGTACAACTCTTATGGGGTGCTTGGGCATAGGGGAAGGGCTGTGGATCAAGGAATGGTGAGTGTTAGCAGCTTTCATAGCAGAGTTGCTGGCACATGCACTGACTTGCAGAGCAGGGATATGAGGGAAAAATGGGGGTAGGCCGGGAGGGAGGGAGAAGATTCAGCCCTAACCTGCCTGTTCTGGTGGGGAAAGCATATGTATGTGAAGATGCTAGCAGGTAAGATAGAGCTCTGACAGCCAGTGGCTGGGAGGGGGGATAGGATAGGACTGTGAATAACTGGTGACTATTAAGAATAAAAGCGTTGACAGACTTTCACTCATTCTAACTGGTTTACATTTCAAGGCAATGAAAAGCAGTACAATCATAAGCTGCATTTTTTTTTTTTAAAAGGGGGGAGACTAGTGCTTAGGTTTATAGGATTAGCAGTCTAAGCCAGTGGTCCCCAACCTTTTTTGTCTGGTGGGCACCAGACAACGAGCCACGAAGGACCGTGGCAGTGGATAAGCCTCCACCGATAAGCAACAATGTCAATAGGCGTCGCTGCTGACAAGCAGTGTCATCCAGAGGTGTCGCCGCTGAAATGCCACCGAAAATCGGCATTTCGGCAGTGATGCCTCTGGATGATGCTGCTTGTCGGCAGCATTTAGGCGGATGCCCGTCCACTGGCCAGTATACGAGTGCACTTAGATGCCCTGGCGGGCGCCATGCCATCCACAGACACCGTGTTGGGGACCCCTGGTCTAAGCTGTTCATCTGTTACTTAACCTTAAATAACCCAACCACACTTCCTAAAATCACTCAAAGGCACTGGCCCTCATTGAGGACAACTGAATGAAACCAATGAAGAATTTCTAGGTGAAAGTTTGTGAAATGATCCAAAAATGTTACTTACCAAAAAGCTCCAATATCACTCATGTTTCCAAGCTGCCTTGTCTGATTATCTTCACGCTCTTTATGTAAGAAAATTTATCTTATGGCCAGAGAACATGCACAAGAAACTTCAGATAGAAAGCATCTTTTTGAAGAAGTTGTAATGCAGGAAGTGATCTGAGTTTTGTTAGTTACCTTTATGGACAAGTCCAGTGAAATTCAATAGGGGTGAAACACCAGGAGTTAAATAGGGTTCAAAGTGTTTGTTAAAAATCTATAGACTTTAATAGAGAAAGATAGTCTTACTATATAATTGAATAGATGGGTTTAAAAATAGAAAATTAGAAAACTTTTCATCTGTTAAATTATATAGAACATTCCCATAAGAGCTGTTAAGATTGTAACTCTGGAGTGGAGTCACTAGCATGGCCCATAGTCACTGTTAAAACAAAAACAGATTGGAGAATACTTAGGGGAAAATTTACTGCATTTATGGCTGCAAGATGTAGCACTCAGAGGTGTTAAATACATTGACTAAGTGTTGAACTAATTGTCCTGATGACTTTTGTAGGGGGGAAAAAATCCGGAGAACTGTGGAAGTACTGGAGGATATGGGGTTAAGAACTGAATTTGTCACTTATCTTCAATGAAGTGAGGTGTGGGTGGAGCACAAGTGCTGATAATTCCTGTCCAATTTTAACTTCAGTCCTTGGGGGAATAATAAGACACATACTAACAGAGTATCTGCATACAATTAACTGATAACAGGACAAGGATCAGAGGTGAAAGTAACTTAACCTGCTTACCTGTACACAGGGTGGCTGGGGTCCTGGGCAAGGTGTGGAGGGGGGCAGCTCTGGGCCCCCAGAAGGGGAGGGGTCTTGGGCAGATGGGGCGGGGCTGGGGCCAGACTCTCCCCCCAGTCAGCCTTCAGAACTGCCAGGCCTGTGCTGCCCAGGGCTTTGGTGGTGATTTAAAGGGCCTGGGGCTCCAGCCACTGGTGCAGTAGCTGCAGTCACAGCCAGGAGCCCCAGGCCCTTTTAAATCACCAGGCCCTGAGGTTGCCCCTTTTGCCCTTCTGCCCCATCAGCAGCCCTGCTGGTACGGTGAGCTGTGGACTGGCAGCCACTTTCTTACCGGTACACCATACCGGTTTACTTTCACCTCTGATTAGGATCGTCAAATTCCAGAAGAGGTATTGTGAAACAATCTTGCATTTTCCAGAAGAGGCCCTAGGTACTTGGAGTATATGTGGGGCGGTGGGGGGGCGGAAATCAAGAGATGAGGCCAGATAAGAGGCTGAGTATAAAGAATGTGTCAAGGAATCGCATTCTCTAAAATATTAGCCCACTGAGCAGATGGCTTCACACCTACTGCTGTATATTTGCATTCACTGCATGGAGATGAGTTGTGATCTTACTAACAGCGGAGAAAATTCTGCAGGAGGGGAACAGAAGCAGGCTAGTTAAAAGGATTCTGCATATATATGCAGAGGGAATCCATAATGACGAAAAGAGAGCTCAGAAAAAAAGTACAGACCAATCAGATCAGATTTTGATACAATTTAAGGATCTAGCCCTGTAGAACAGAGCCCTTATTTTGTAAAACTTCATGCGGGACAGCGTGACACTCTCAGGGAACCCAGAACCGTAAGCCACCGTGTAGCCTGTATGCAAGTGAGAGCTTTGCTGCTGCGGAACTGTGTCAGCTTCCTGACACTCCAGCCTGTCTGCCTATGCCAGTCAAAACCTTGCTTTGCAGGTAACAATCAGTGAACCCCAGTTCCAGAGTTTCCTAGACATGTCTCCCTGTGGTGTCTGGTCCCCCTCACTGGTCCCCCTCACAGAAGTTACTAAGATTGCTGCCTCCAAAGAGACAGAGCACACACTAGCCTGTTAGTGTAGCTGAGGACTCCCGCTTGACTTCAGTATAACACACTGAACTGGCTTTGTAATCAAACAAGCATAAATTTAATACAGAACACAGATTTAAGTGATATCAGGCAAGAATAAAAGACAGAAGAGGGTTACAAAGAAAACAAAAACCATGCTTTTTAGTGCCTAAAACTTAATTTGAGTAAGCTATGCCTTTGCCTAAAACCGTTTCTCACAGCAAATTTTCAGCAGGTCCTGCCTTTCAGGCCAAGAGGATTCACTGTTCATAGGCTCTGAGGGTGCTGGTCTCTGTCCCTTAAGTGATGAACATAGGAATAGCCATAGTGGGTCAGACCAAAGGCCCATCTAGACCAGTATCCTGTCTTCCGACAGTGACCAATGCCAGGTGCTTCAGAGAGAATAAACAGAACAGGTAATCATCCAGGGTCCATTCTGTCACCTGTTCCCAGCATCTGGCAAACCGAGGCTAGGGACACCATCCCCATACCTATCATATCCCCCTTTAGTTGTCTCTTTTCCAACCTGAGAAGTCCCAGTCTTATTAATTTCTGCTCATATGATCCATCTAGTGATGGATAACTGGGCTATCTTGTACTCTCCTTATGTTTCCCAAAGTCCATTGTCTTGGCCTCAAGAGCCAGGAAGATTTCCTGGGGGTGCCAGTTGTCCCCTGATGTGCTTACTAAGCTGTTTCCTCAGCTGCTTGGTAGCTTGATTGCTTTGTTTACCTTTATATATAAGTGTACTTTCTTTGTCTATGGCTTACAAAGATTGATCCAGACAGGTAAATATACATTCCTTTGTCTATAGCAGGCTTGTTTATCAAGTCTGCCCCCAAAACCTATTTTAGGAACATAACTCTTTTACATTCTAACCATCCACACATCACACAATGATATTCATGGCCAGTGTGTCACCAGTTTTTGTGTGATAACTTACTCAATACGTTTACAGTACAATAATAATGTATACAGTCAGTTGATTCAATTGTTTATTCTTTGGAATTCAGATCTCCTGTTCCCTCCTCGGAGTGTCTGAACCACGATGTCGCACACAGATGCTTTTCTGTTTTGTGAGGGAAGGCAATAACTTAGCATGCTTTTTTTTTTTTTTTTTTTTTTAAAAAACAACCCT
>NC_133769.1:110929227-111081515 GCF_003597395.2 Chelonoidis abingdonii
GGAGCAGGGGTGAGCTGGGGGGGGGTGCCTCAGGGTTGGGGGTGGGGAGCTGCCGCAAGGAGGGTGCCTAAGGACAGAGGGGGGGTGCCTCAGGGCAGGGGCATGGGAGGGGGCGAGTAAGGTGGAAGTTTTGCCTAGGGCGCGAAACATCCTTGCACCGGCCCTGCCTGCATGCCGCTATCAGTGATGATCAGTGTAGATGTAGCTTAAGTGAACGTATCGTATGTACTTTCAAAGGGAAGCAATAACTACCAGTTGCAGTCATTGCACCACAAGTAACAATTCTATAGCACATGCCTTGCCACCCATTACTTTGCCAAGGCTTCTTATTAAATTACCATATATACTCAATCATAAGCCGGTTCGTTTATAAGCCGACCTTCACCCCCAAGATGGATAAGAAGTAATAGCAAATTTTTATGTCCCATTCATAAGCCGACCCTATAATTCAGGGGGCGGCAAACAGTGGCTCCCGGCCCATCAGGATAAACTGCTGGTGGGCCAGGATGGTTGGTTTACCTCGAGTGTCCGCAGGCATGGAGGTAAACCTAAGTAAACAAAATGTCCCAGCCTGCCAGCCGCTTACCCTAATGGGCCAGGACAGCAACTGGTGAGGAAATTTTGGGGGGAAGAAGCTGGGGGTCAGGGGAGTAACCCCTGTGACCACCCCCACATGGACCCCCCCCAACCCGGGACCTTCCTACACTCTCGCCATCCCATCTCATCCCTTTCCACCTTACCTGGGACGGGCCAGCGGAGGATGTCTCTTCCCTGGCTAGAGCTGCTCCAGCAGGCTGAGTGGCATGGTCACAGCCTGCCAGCCCCAGAGCTGCAGCTGCTTCGGCGGTTCGGGAGAGCACAGCGCTGCCAGAAGCGGAGAAACTCTGGCCCTACCTCTTCCCTTCTGGTTCTGCTGGCTGTGCTGCCTCTCCTTGTGCCCTGTGTTGGGTTGGGGGGGGAGGGCAGGAGCTGTGTCCCACCTCTCCCCATCTCCATACCCATTCATAAGCTGACCCCTTTCTCTGAGGCTTCTCTTTTTTACTAAAAAAACAAAACAAAACAAAACTTGGCTTATGAATGACTATATACGGTAAATGTTCTGATATATATTTGGCTGTAAACTAACTTCCTGAGTTTCTTTTTTATTTAGTTGTTTTTAACTTAATGTATTTTAATTATGTAATTCTAGCAGATCTTAGCATTCCGTTACCACTTATGTATTATTTTTACTTGAATTGGGAGTGGGCAGGTGACTGTTAAATCCCTCGCTAAAGGCCCCAGCATTATGATGAATCATGGCTCTGGTGAATCACTAAATATAATGTAGCTGCTCCATGGGAGGACACCTGCATAAAAAGCATGGTGGGGGTGGTGGAGGTGGAGAGGTTAAGCAGCGATGTAGAGGTGGTTTTTTTTCATTCCCCACATCCAATTTCCTAAAGGATAAAGTTGCCTTTTTAAAATATCCTTGGAAATTGAAGGTGGTTTCCCTAGTAACAGAGATTCTAATTTAATTTCACTGGAAATGGTGTTGCTGTCCTAGCAGCAGGTGACAAACTCTCTGAATAGTGATGGAATGAAGAAGAGGAAGCCCCCTCTGCCCACGCACTTGGGGAGAGGGTAGTGGAGTTTATATTGAATTTCTGCTGGAGGGAATCCCTCTGTCAGGCTATCAAAGAACCATGGGTGATTGGCCTCTCCAGTTTGAGGCAGGGTCCTAGTACATGTAGAACACAGGCAGGGACTTACAGAGGTTTCTGCTTCATTGTGTGTGTCCGTTCAGGACCACTAGGTTTACCTCTGTGATCTCCAAAGGGGGACCGAACCAAACTGAGCTCAGACCTCTTGCTTTAGAGCCTAAGGTATGAATCCAAAAGTTGTTGTTCTATGAACAGATTACGCAGATCAAGTGGATATATCAGAAATGTCTCTCATAGGGAGTAGTAATGATATAATACCTAGCTCTTGTATAATGGGTTTCATCCATAGCTCTCAAAGAGTTTTACAAAGGAAGTCAATATTATTATCCTCATTTTACAGATGGGGAATACTGAGCAATGAAGTGACTTGCCCAAAGTTATTTAGCAGGCCAGTGGCAGAACCCAGAAATAGAACCCAAAATTAAGACCTACAACTATAATTTATATGGCTATATCTTAAAGAAGTACTAAGTTTTAAATAACCTCCCACTGCTGCAAGCACTTAAGGACATACTTCATTTCACTTCTGTAAGTAGTCCCATTGACTTCACATGAGTAAAGTTAAGTATAGGTTTAACTATTTTCAGGATCAGGGCCTTATTTAACACTGCATTTTCCTAGTTCATAATTCTTTTAAAGTTCAATGTATGCAAAATATATTGTTAATTTCTTTCCAAAACCTTTTCTGTATATGTCATAAGTAAATAGGTAAGGTAAGGGTTAAGTTTCTTTTACCTGGAAAGGGTAACCAAACACCTGACCAGAGGACCAATCAGAGAACTGGTTTGTTTAAAGTCAGGGCGGGAATTTGTATACTCGGGGTCTTTGTTGTTTTCTCGGCTATGAGTAACACAGTTTCCGTCTATCTCCCTCTATATCTCAAAGTTTCTCCTAAAAGTCTGTAAGTTACAAAGGAAAGCAAAGTAATTCGGCTATGAAGAGCTTTGTGTTGTATGTACAGATGTGGATTGCTGTGTCTTTTTGCTTCCTCGGCGGTGAGGGACAAGCTTTCTCCTAACTCCATCTTATCTCAAAGTTTCTCCTAAACATCTGTGAGTACAAAGGAAGCAAAGTAATTCGGCTATGATGAGCTTTGTGTTGTATTACATGTATGTTGATTTGTTGGACTGGGTTTAATCGGCTATCTTTTAAATCAGACTGTTTATTCAATCTTCTTTAAGCAAGAGCTGTATTGAGTTTCTAATGCAAGATGTGGTTTTATATTTCTTTCTTTTTTTCTATAAAGTTTTCTTTTTAACCTTGTGAAGTTCTTTTCCTAGGATGAGCGACAGGAGGGAGGGGGAGAGGGAAAGCCCAAACTCTGTGTCACCTTCCTATTGTCCCAGGGGGAGGCTCAGGACGAAGGGGAGGGGAATCTCTTGTGTGAGCTGACTAGGTGAATGCCTAGCCTCGGGGAGCTAGATTGCCTCTCCGGTTGTATTCAAGGAGTGAAGTATAGCATTGCACCGGCTAACCAGAAAGGGGAAGCTGGGAGAGGAAAGAGAGAGAAGAGAGAGAGAGAGGAGAAGACCCAGGGGTCTGGGTCTTGGGGTCCCCAAAGGAAGGGTTGGGACCCAGAGAGGAGAAAAGGGGGGTCAGGCCTATAATTCCTGATCCTGGTGGCAGCGAGAATATCCAAGCTGGTAGTGAGCTTGGGGGAGTTTCAGGTAAGCCCCAGATTTTGGACGCTAAAGTCCAGGTTTGGACAGGAGACTATTACCTATGGTGGCAGTGGTGGGATATAAGAATCCAGAAGACAAGCTACATTATTTTTCTTTTTTTCCTGCTAGGGATTAGCAGTGAGAAAAGGGGTGGTTTTAAAGTGCTAGAGAGAAATTTTTTTTCTACTTGCTCTTAGCAGCTTACTTTGTACCTGAAACTCCCCAAGCTCACTACCAGCTTGGATATCCACCGCTCCCACCATGTGGTAATAGTCTCCTGTCCCAAACCTGGACTTTAGCGTCCAAATCTGGGCTACCTGAAACTCCCCCAAGCTCACTACCAGCTTGGATATTCTCGCTGCCACAGATCAGGAATTATAGGCCTGACCCCCCTTTCTCTCTCTGGTGTCCCCAACCCTTCCTTTGGGGCCCAAGACCAGACCCTGGGTCTCTCTCTCTCTCTCTTCTCTCTTTCCTCTCCCAGCTTCCCCCCTTTCCTGTTAGCCGTGCAATGCTATACTTCACTCCTTGAATACAACCGGAGAGCAATCTAGCTCCCCGAGGCTAGGCATTCACCTAGTCAGCTCACACAAGAGATTCCCCCTCCCCTTCGTCCTGCAGCCTTTCCCGCCCTGGGACAATAGGAAGGTGAGACACGAGAGTTGGGCTTTTCCCTCCCCCTCTTGCTCACTAGAAAGAAACTTCCACAAGTTTATAAAAGAAACTTTATAGAAAAAAAAGAAATAAAACCACAATCTTTGCATTAAGAAACTCAATACAGGCTCTTGCTTATAAGAAGATAGAATAAACAGTCTGATTTAAAAGATAGCCCGTTAAACAGTCAACAATACAACATACATGTAAATACACACAAAGCTCATCATAGCCGAAATTACTTTGCCTTCCTTTGTACTCACAGATGTTTTAGGAGAAACTTTTGAGATAAGATGGAGTTAGAGAAAGCTTTCCTCACCGCCGAGGAAGCAAAAAGAACAGAGAATCCACTCTGTACATACAACACAAAGCTCTTCATAGCCGAATTACTTTGCTTTCCTTTGTACTTACAGACTTTAGGAGAAACTTTGAGATAAGAGGGAGATAGACGACCTGTGTTTACTCATAGCCGAGAAAACAACAAAGACCCCGAGTATACAAATTCCTGCCCCTGACTTTAAACAAACCAGTTCTCTGATTGGTCCTCTGGTCAGGTGTTTGGTTACCCTTTCCAGGTAAAAGAAACTTAACCCTTACCTTACCTATTTACTTATGACAGTATATTTGTAGGTTATCTACAAAACTGCATGTTGTTTGAAAGCTTCAAACCAAAAATGTCTGGTAATGTGGGTGCAATGGATAGCGTAGCTATTTTGCAGCATATGTACAAGGGATGCCTGGTGTCTGTTGGAATTTTCAGACTCTATTATGACATTAAATTCTGCATAAAATTTGTAAACTACGTTGACCATCTTCAGGGCGAATCTGTGTGTTTAAAAAAAAAAAAAAAGTAGATCTGTGAACCATTTACTTACCCTTTGTTGACTATATTCTGTTGCTTTTCTAAGTTGGTGAATAAGGATCAAAGCATAAAAATTGGCTGCATTCCACTTAGACAGAGCACATATATGCCTGGGGAGATATGTAGACAGTAGCATGAAAATAGAAACTGTGCTTCAGGAGTCGATGAGCTTATGCCAAAGAGTTAATTTCCTGCATTACAGTTTATTTCAACTTAGCCACGAGCCCTGGGTTTGGGGAACAGTTGCAGAGGCTTCCCATGAAAGTAGGATTCTGAATAATTTCTAAGCACAAGACATTCCTGTGTGGGGCATGCGGATAGAGGCTCTCACAGCATATTAAAATCTTCTGGGGAGTTAGGTCCCCTTTTGAAAGTTTTAAACCTCAAGAAAATGCCTTATTTGCTACTACAGCTAGACAGGGGGAAATATTTCCTCCCACTCCTTCCCAAAAAGTAGTAGGAGATAGAAACACAACAGAGGCACCATGGACCAGTGAATAGTGCAGCAGACTAGGAGATAGGAAAGACCTGGGTTCTATTCCAGCAGTGGGCAAATCTTTGTCTATCTGGTTTGTTTCGATTGTGAACCCCTTCGGGGCAGATGCTGTCTCTTACCATGTTTGCTACATACAGCACCTACTACAATGGGGTTCTGATCTTCACTGGGACCTTTGGGTGCTAATGTAATACAAATAGCCATACTAAAAGAGAGCAGCGAACAGCAGGAATCTGGAGGTTGAGGCTTCTATGTCTTGCTGGAGTTTTATGACCGCTGAGGAAAATGAAATACTTTGTTGGCAGACTCTGCCTTGGGAGCCTCCTGGGGGTGTGTGAAGGGAGAAGGGTCAGCAGCACTGTGATCAGCTAACTAGCTGTTCATTTGATAAACTGTGGCCAGGTGGCTGTACGTTCCTTCCCCTTATCCCTGAAGGGCCGTGCATCTGAGATTATCCTTGGTGCACACCTGCCTTCTTCCCTGTGCTGCTGTACCCAGGAATGCTTTGTGGTTGCTCCTGGACTTGAAGCAACTTGCCTTTTCTAAAAGCGAGACTTGGCATTTGTGGCAAAAACCATCTTGCAATTTTATAGCTTGAGGCGCAGAAGTTGGGTTGCCCCAAAATAATACCCATCCTGTGTTTGCCAAGGCAGTGTTATTCTCTAATGGGCTCTTTTAAAAACTAACAAACCAAAACCAAACAAACAAGACAATGTGGAGACACTTGCAAAATCAAAGCTCCAGTTAATCTTCATATGCCTCATACAAACAGGGTCCTGTCCCATATGTTGTCAGCGGTTTGCCTTAAATACTGAATTAATAAAATGGAGGCTGCATAAAATGGGGCAAATTCTTCACTGACCTACACCTGGACCATTCCCATTAATTCAGAGCAAAATGTTGTTTGTGAAAAGAAGTTCCCCATAGCTCATTTTGCAAAGGATGCTGTCAAGGCATCAAGGCTGGTTGCCTCCAACATTGACCTTTTTTGAAAAGTGCATGTAATCCTTTCCCACTCCAACTCTCCACAATAAATGCTTCAGTGCTCACTTCTCAGAGATGGAGAGGGAACAGTGGTGCAGTGCTTTAATGGTCCTAGATCAGTGGCCTCCAACCTTTTTTTATGACCAAGATCACTTTTTAAATTTAAGGGCAACCCAGGAGCTACCCTGCCCCTTTCCTGAGGCCCCGTCCCTTCCCCAAAGCCCTGCCCCGCTCACTCCATTTCTCCCCTCCCCTCGCTCTCCATCGCTTACTCTCCTCCACCCTCGCTCACTTTCACTGGGCTGGGATAGAGGGTTGGGGTGCAAGGAGGGAGTATGGAGTGCTGGCTCTGTGAGGGGGTTCAGGGCTGGGAGCTGGAATGCAGCCTCCCTCCGGGCTGCACTGAATACGGGGTGTTGGGGGCCCAGGGCCCTCCCACCTTTTGAAAGTGGACTGGCCTGTCCACTTTTCCCCATGTGCTCTGCTCCCGCCCCCATTCCTCCTCTCTTCCCTGAGACCTCAGCCAGGTGGGAAGTGGCTCCCAGCTGGGCTCCTGGGCAGCGGGGTGTGCCGCACTGCAGACCCTCCATGGGGAACTGTGGCCAATGGGAGCTGCAGGGGCGGAGCTTGTGGGCACAGGCAGTACGTAGAGCCTCCTGCCCCTCCAGGGCTGCAGAGACATGCCAGCCACTTCTGGGAGCAGCACTGGGCCAGGGCAGGCAGGGAGCCTGCTTTAGCTCTGCTGTACCACTGACCAGGAGCTCGCTGAGGTAAGCACCTCCTGGCCAGAGCCTGCACCCCAGACCCCCTCCTGCACTCCAACCTCCTACCCCAGCTTGGAGCCGTCACCCCCTCCTGCACCCCAAAGCCCCCTCCTGCACTCAAAATCCCTTCCAGAGCTTGCACCCCACACCCACACTGCCTGCCCCAGGCTCAGCCTCGAGCCCTCTTCCACACTCCGAACCCTTCGGCACCAACCCAGAGCCCACACCGCCTCCTGCACCCCGACCCCTGGCCCCAGCGTGGTAAAAGTGAGGGAGGAGGAGATGGAGTGAATGGGGCAGGGCCTCGGGGAAGGGGTGGGGCAAGGGTGTTTGAGTTTGTGTGATTAGACAGTTGGCAACCGTAATTCTGTAGTGCAGGGATAATCAATTATTTCTTGACATGGTCCAAATTTCTTGATCAAGGTATAGTCAAGGTCAGGACTTCAGAGAAGAAGAAAATAAGTAAATAAAAATATTTTGGGCTCCGTTCAAGGCATCTGGTGGTCCGGATTTGACCTGCAGTCTGCCTACCCCAGCTGTAATGTGATCACTGTACTTCTGTCCCTTCCCCCCCAGCTTCTCTAGTTAATTTGCCAGTCTGAGAAGTACCCCAGTGTTTACCAGACAGTGCCTCCTTTGTCAGGACTGCTTCAGTGGCTTTGGTTTCATTATCTTTGGTGGTAGCAGTGGGAGGGTGGGAAGTGGGTGGGGAGACCATCTGGAAGTCTGTAAAAGAAACTATTTGTAGATGAATGCAGCCTCTCACCTGATGGGGGTGGGGTAGAGAGAGGTGGGATTGGCATCTAACATTACAGACTTAATAAACGAGGCTTGTGTCTGCCTCTGCGTGTGCTGAGTGGGGGTAGCAGGAGTAATGCTGAGCGACAAGGGCCTGTGAGGTGGGGGACAGACAGGGAGCACAAGGAAACAGTTACTCATAGAGACAGGGGCCAGCTACCTTTCAGAAACTGGAAAAGAGTGTAAGTCAGACCACTGAGTTAGTACATTGTACTTTGCTATGTGTGATGCCTTCAGGAACATGTGAGGGCTTTTAAACAGGCATGAGCTCTTTACAGAGTAAAGGGCACTGTTTGGTTCACTGTGGAGTGGGTTCTCATTTTCTTTCCATGGAGATGGGGGTGGGTGTTTTGCTTATAAAGCTTTGAGTCTGCTGCAGTATGAGCTTCACCTTCTGTTCTAAGCTGGCACTCAGGCTGCAGCTTCACTTGTCAGATGTCATCAGCCTCCATTATTTCTTTTCTTTTTTTTTTAAGGGACAATACATTTGAATGTTGAGGATTATGAAAATGAGGGGATTGTAGTATTCAGGCAAGTAACAAGCAGCATACAGCTCTGCAAACATATCTGTCTGGCCTTTTAGCGCCATTGTGCTGTTCCAGTGGTAGGGCCCCCACCTACCTCTGCCAATGCACCTAATGTCTGAACAGCGATGCTTCAAACTACCTGTTGAGAGACAGTGGGTGGTGGTTTTAAAAAATGGACAAATGTCTGCCAGAGGCTAAGTTAAAAATTACATGGCTTTAGTAATGATTTTAAATCCATGTGTAAAATCAAGTCTCCAGAAGAAAAAAGTTAGACTAGGATATATAATGTGCACATAGGTTCATTACTGCTCAGTATTAATCCGTGGTGGGTTGGAAGGATCCAATGAAGGCCCTTTGTTGGAATCCTTGATGAAGCTGAGGCATAATGGAACTCTGGTGTTTCAGTGAACACTGCTAGCTCGCGAGAGTTCTGGCAGCCAACGGCAGTACTCTCAGTATAACACTGTCTTCTGGAGCCAGGGTTTGGAAGCCTTAGGAAGAGATTTGGTAGCAAAGATGACAATGAAATGTTTTAAGGTGCACTCTGCTCTGGAGTGGTGGGGGACAGGGGAAGGGAATACCTGTAGCTTTCTGGTGGTGGGTACATTTTTCAGTTGCACACTTTCAAAGAGTTGATTGAATGGATTGAGATTGTTCCTCGTGTATATACGAGATGATTGTCAAGAAAGAGCCAGATGAAGTTCCTTATAATAATTTCCTGGTTAAATATAGTATGTCAATGCTAAACTCTCTCTGCCTTGATGAGATTTGATTGGTTAAACTGGCTTTTCAGGTCTAGAATAATTCCAAATAACTTCTACAGAACTACGTGGCTGTTACTGAGGCCTCTGGAGATTCCAGTGCAGCAAAATGACTATTTTTAAGAATGATAAATGTCTCTCTTTTTGTCATGGCAGCCAGGCCCTTGTGAAATCAGTGATTAGAACTGTTAGTAATCACCAAGTACAGCCTAGAGGGCAGGGCCTCCTGTTTGTGTTATGTCCTGTGTCTCAGGAGAACTCTCAAGGCTGCTTCTTCAGTTCATTATGAATGTAAATTAACAGAGTGCTTTTCCTCCCAAAGGATCCTTAAGTGTCTTACAGACTACAGCACCATTAAAATGTGGCCACCTCTGGGGAGAAGAGAAGTAATGAACTAATGCACAGAATAGTTGCACAACAGCTGAGGGGAGGGAACATTTTGGCAGAGTTCATAAGAAAAGATTTGCTTTGGTGAAGAGTGCCACAGGATATTTACTGTCCAGACAAAGCAGAGAATATTGTTTTAAAAATCTAAATAATCCACACACAGTAAACTGAAAGGAACTCCATTTCAGTACAATGCAAATTTTCATTGTGGCAGGGAAGGCAGTGGGCGTGGGGGGAGGGCTGAGAGATCACGATGTCCTTTATCCTGAGTTGAAATTTCGGCAGTATTGCCTTTGTCTCTAAATGTATGTTTATATTTTAAGCTGTTCAGAAGACTTCAGGCATAGACATTTAAAAAAAAAAAAAAAAAAAAGTCTTAGCGCTCGCTATACAGTTATTCTCCCTGGCAGAGCTGGGGTGGCTGTTTGAAGTTTCTGATTACAGGATATAGGTTTTCATTTTTAACCCCCTCAGTGTGTCTGTTCAAATTACATCTTTTTGCCAGCAGAGTAAGTTAGGTTACACCACAAAGTAATAACTAGTATCAAAACTGTACATTGTCTCTCTCCTTCCTTCCCTCCTCCTGCCAGCAACATTATGTACAGTCTTGATACCAGCAGGCAAAATGAAGATGGAGGCTGCACGTTTGCGCCTGAACTCCAATAACTTTGTTCTGCCTAAATATATTTGTTACGGGTTGGATCACAGAAGCCCCCCTGGGAGCTGCCAACTGATGCGCCAAGCCTACCTCTGCTCCTGTTTTCCTTGCCAGCCCAGGACTCCAGCACCCTGTCTTGCTGAGCCAGACACTTCCGTCTGCTCCAACAAAGACCCGGAGTCTGAATTACTTGCCCCAAAGCTGCAGGTTTACCTGAAAGCAGCTCACAGAAGTGTGCTTGTCTTTAACACTTGGCTGCCCAACTCCCAATGGGGTCTAAACCCAAATAAATCCGTTTTACCCTGTATAACGCTTATACAGGGTAAACTCATAAATTGTTTGCCCTCTATAACACTGATAGAGAGATGCACAGTTGTTTGCTCCCCCAGGTATTAATACATACTGAGTTAATTAATAAGTAAAAAGTGATTTTATTAAATACAGAAAGTAGGATTTAAGTGGTTCCAAGTAGTAACAGACAAAACAAAGTAAGTCACCAAGCAAAATAAAATGAAATGCGCAAATCTGTTTCTAAGCAAACTGAATACAGATAATCTCATCCTCAGAGATGCTTCAGTAAGTTTTTTCCTCAGACAGGACATCTTCCAGGCCTGGGCACAATTCTTTCCCCTGATACAGCTCTTGTTCCAGCTCAGGTGGTAGGTAGGGTGTTCTTCATTCTGGGTTCTCTCCTCCCTTTGGTCTGGGCTACACTAGCGGGGGGGTTCGAACTAAGATAAGCAACTTCAGCTATGCTGTTCATGTAGCTGACGTTGAAGTATCTTAGTTCGACTTACCCAGCCGTCCTCACAGCGGCGAGTTGACCGCCGTGGCTCCCCTG
Organism: Chelonoidis abingdonii; assembly: GCF_003597395.2. Lineage (NCBI taxonomy): Eukaryota > Metazoa > Chordata > Testudines > Testudinidae > Chelonoidis > Chelonoidis abingdonii. Next base: position 110,940,321 of record NC_133769.1, read on the forward strand.
TCGACTACACTTACTCCTCCTGTCGAGGTGGAGTACGGGTATTGATTTGGGGATGGATTTATCGCATCCAGATGAGACTTGCTAAATTGATCCCTGATGCATCGAACACTACCCGCCGATCTTGCAGGTAGTATAGACATCTCCTAAGTTCTGTTCCACCCCTTTATATATCTTTTGCATAAGGCGGGAATCCTTTTGTCCCTCTGTGGGTTCCCACCCTCTCCTTCTCAATGGAAAGACACTAGATTCCAGTTTCCAGATGGATTCCAGTTTAGGTGACATGATCACATGTCACTTCAAGCCTTCATTCCTCCCAGCCTGACTTACAGGAAGGCCTGCCTGCAAACAGAGCCATCCAGTTAATTGCCCCAGTTAATGGGAGTCATCAAGATTCCAAACCACCATTAGTGGCGCACACTTTGCATAATTACAATAGGCCCTTAGAGTTATATTTCATATTTCTAGTTTCAGATACAAGAGTGTTACATTTATACAAATAGGATGATCACACTCAGATTATAAGCTTTGTAATGATACCTTACAAGAGACCTTTTGCATAAAGCATATTTCAGTTACATTATATTCAGTCATTAGCATATTTTTATAAAATCATATAGGCTGTAATGTGTCAATATTCTCCTTCTCCGTCCTCCCCAGTTCAGCTGTATAAGCTGTTTGTCACTGTTGTATTGCATGATTCTAGCTCAGAAAGGCTGTGTTTCGGTCCCAGGTGGAGTGATACTGCCTTCGCAGTGCTTGTGAGTGGCATGCTATAAATAGAGCCCTTCCAAATTCACAGTCCATTTTAGTCAATTTCACGGGAATAGGAATTAAAAATTGTAAATTTCATGATTTCAGTTATTTAAATCTGAAATTTTAGAGTGTTGTAATTGTAGGTGCCCTGACCCAAAAAGAAGTTGTGGTTGGGAGGGAGGGGTCACAAAGTTATTGTAGGGTGGACTGCGGTACTGCTACCCTTAATCCTGTGCATCTGCTGGCAGCAGCGCTGCTTTCAGAGCTGGGCAGCTGGACAGCAGTGGCTGCTGGCTGGGAGCCCAACTCTGAAGGCAGAGCCATCTCCAGCAGCAGTGCAGAAGAAAGGATGGCATGGCATGGTATGATATTGCCACCCTTGCTTCTGCGTTGCTGCCTGCAGAGCTGGGCCCTGAGTCAGCAGTCGCCACTCTCTGGCCGCCCAGTTCTGAAGGCAGCAGTGCAGAAGTAAGGGTGGTTATACCGCAACCCCCTAACCCCACAAATAACCTTGCAACACCCTTGCAACTCCCTTTTGGGTCAGGACCTCCAATTTGAGAAATGTTGGACTCCCTCATAAAATCTGTATAATATAAAGTAAAAGCACACAAAAGACCAGATTTCATGGTCCATGATGCATTTTCCATGGCCATGAGTTTGGTAGGGTCCTAGCTATAAAACAGTCCATTACAAACTGAGCTTCCATGGCGCATCAAGATATAGGCATTTAAAGGCTTTTTGCTTTTCCGTGTGTGTGTGTGTGTGTGTGTGTGTGTGTGTGTGTGTGTGTGTGTGTGTGTGTGTGTGTGTGGGGTCAGGATAGGGAAGCAGCAGAAAGAGCAAAATCCTTTGCTTGGATAGATATCCATACTACCCAGCTCAGTTTTTAACTTGCTGATTTAGCTGCTACCATGCCTCTCACAAGTACTGTTATCCCACCACTGAAACACAGCCACTCTGAACCAAAAACATGGCATGGGGGGGATGAATAGCTTACACAACTGAACAACAGTGGTAACTACTTTGGGCAGGATGCAATGATCAGAATTCATAGATATGTGGTGATAAAAGCGCGGTGTTTTGGGCTCTTGATGGGCTTGTGTTAAAAGTGGGAATCCTCCTGACTTCTCACCCTTACCCTCTTGACTTTAGAGCAGGCTAACTTGTCCTTTAGACCCAGGCCAAGGCAATCAGAGCATGGCTCTCTCCCCAAGTGGTCTGATTCACCACATGCATTGACCAGTGTGTTACTGGAGAGTCTGTAGAGATACTGCCACCCCCACCAAATCCTGGCCCTCAGTGCAAAGAATCCAGCTTGGCCAGTTAAATACCATTGAGTTTCCCTTGATGGCCGAACTTTCCATAAACTGGGCATTGTTATAGCTCTGCCAACACATGATGTACATTTAATTGCTGCCAGTCAAAGTGCATGTCTTATGCTGTGACTTCCAGCTGCTCTGGGGAGGAAGCTGAGATAATCACGATGTCACCAACACTTCTATGAAGTCATTAAAGCTATTATCTCCTGTTATGCTAATTAAATAAAACACTGGGGGGGAGAAATTTAATTTTGGAAGCGCAAAAGCCTCTTGGTTCCTAAAAGTGTCATTCAGTCTCTGCAGTTGTGTAATGACAACAAGCACAAGAGTGAGCAAAAGGCTGCCCAGATGCAGGCACTGAGAAGGATCAAAACTGACATTAGCCTGTGTAGAATGCTACTCTTGGGCTGCTTTATCTGATAGCTTGTTTAGTCTTGTTCCTCCATGTGTTAGCAGCCTTCAGCAATATACGGTGGTGATTACCCTCTCTCTCATCTCACCACTTATCCCCATATCCTAGGGCTAAGGTTAGGTTACAGTTATGAAATGACTCAGTTGTCTGCATGGAACAATAAGTTGAAAATAGGTATGGGGTTCTGTTAATAACAATGAACTAAATGCCGCCTTTTCTGGTTTTCTTTTGTTGGGGACAAGGTGGAGCTGATTTTATTTTTGATTTTGTTTTTATGTTCTATCTCTGATCTAAATGTGTGCTGTTCACTTTCTTTCCCCGCCAGCTGACCTGGAGAATGAGGAATGGTGTCTGGGCGCAGAATTGACTTCAGCAACAATAAAAACTGAACCTGTGCTGTGTGAGGCGCCAGGCCTTACCCCCTCTGTCAGTCTCACCATCACATCTGTACCCCTGGAAGGCGAAGAACCCCAGCTGCAATCTGATGCCATGGTACTTGCATATTTTCTATTCTCCTGCCTGTCCAGATAGATGCAGGTTCCCATAAAGCTTTGCATTGCAGTGTAGTCTTTCTGGTGTGAAGGTTTAAGAATTCCAGACATGCAATGTGTGTCTTGTTTGCTTGTCTCCAGCAATGTTGAGTGCTCATTTTTAAAATGATGTGTCTGTATAATTCAGCCTCTGGTACTATTAGCTGCTGGCTGCATCATTTGCTTTTCTATACTTACAGCCTCTTCTGAACAGGGTCAAAGTCTGGGATTCACACATCTCTAGAACACTTAGTATCTGAGGAATCAGTCCCACTTAGAATTGCTAACCAGTTAACCCCGTGGAATCTGTGGCAAGATGCACATCTTCCGTTATCCACAATGATTTTGCCTCAAGGTTGTGCAAACTCACCCTAACCCAAATGAGAGCACCTGTGTGGGGTGGCTAGCGCTTGTAATGAGAACTTCCATACCACTGTAAGGTCTGCTGTGCCGCTTACATGGGTTTTTAATGTATTCAGCTTTTACAACACTTTGGACTGCTGCTGCTGCCTCCAGCCCAGCAAGCCTAGTAAGGAGCATATCTGATATGTTTGTGACCACAGGTTCAACAGCCAAAGAACATTCACCAGGGCTTAATTTGAATGTGCTTCAGTCAATGAAAATAATATACAAGAATTATTGATTAGACGGAACTCTGCTTTAAAGGCCTATTCTTTCAGCTCCTCCCTTCTCGTCCCTGTGGTGATGGAAGATGTCCAATCCATCAGGGTGATGTCATTCCAGCTGCAGCGTGGGCAGGCTATGTTCACAACCAGACTTTCATTGCTCGGTTGCATATCAGAAGTGCTCATGTGTAAATTAAGTCACTTCACAGGAAGCTGAAAGATTTAAGACTGTCATAACCATCTTGTAGTTTTGAGTGTGAATTCATAGTCTCCAGCATGTGCCACTACCCTAGTTGGGATGTCACAATATCACAAGCAGGCCCCAGGACCATATGTTACTCTTAAAACTTATTTGGTCTTGTGTTTTTTTTTGTTTTTGTTTTGTTTTTGTTTTGTTTTTGTTTTTTTACTTTTGCTTTGGGCCAAAAAGTTGCACAGTAAGATTCTGGCTGTACTGGCTACTCCAATGAGCATGACTGACTCAGTCAGGTCAGGAATTATAGGCTCACAAAGCAGGTCTGACTCTAGCCCAGTGCTCAGCTCTGGGGGCTCCATCTTTCTCAGTGTCCTTTTCCAATTCTGGCCTATAACTTACTTTGCCTGTTCCTTCTTCACTTCGTAAAATGAACTTAGGCTTAATATCCCATTTTGTACTGGCAAGAACCCTGAAGCCCCTTCCAGATGGTAACTCTCCTGACATCCTCTCAATAGTGCCAAACCCTCCTCCCACCGAAAAGAATACTTCTCTTTCTGCAGAAACCTGCTCAAAGCCTTTGCATGTTGGTCCAGCAAATGCTACTGCCAGCTCTGTTTTCAAGAGAAGTAATTTGAGTGCAGTGCACATTACCTGTCAGTCTGAAATGTCATCCTGAGAAGTAATCTCTTATTTAACTAATTATATCAGTAAGAGAAGCCCCAGCATCAGTTTTTCAGGATAATGGTCTCATTGATCTGGGTTAATAAGTTAGAGAAGCAGTAAAAAAAAAAAAAAAAAATCTTGGAGTAGGAGGGGGAAAGAGGTCTAGTCACTTACGGAGAAACTTCCCTTGTTTCCTTATACTCAAATTTTATTTTTTTTAATTCCTTCTGTAGATGAAACCGTTGAGCCAGAAGGTTCTTCCAGAGATTAAATTGGAGCCACATGAAGTAGATCAGTTTCTGAACCTGTCTTCTAAGGAAGGTTTGTTAATTACCAATCCAAGTTGCTGGACTGAGAGCCAGAATGCAGAATCATCATAGTGTGCTCTGTTGAACTATTTGGCTTTCTAGCTGTCTTTGCTAATCTCCAGACCAAGGCTGCTGTCTCCTAGGGATTTGATTCAGGCTGCTAAAGAAACCAGCCTCTTTGACCCACTTATAAAAAAAAATTTTCATAAAGAAAACAATCCCTTCCATCTGTAATGTATTACTGATTGCAGAGTTAGTGGCTAGAACTAGAATCCTTGAGACCTAGGATTACTTAACCTGGAAAAGAGGCAAACTTAAGGGGACTTGACTGAGGTGTTCGGAATTATGGAGAACATAGCAGAAACTGACTCTTCCTACTTTGTATCTTAAGAACGCAAGAAGAGCCATACTGGGTCAGACCAATGGCCTATTTAGCCCAGTGCCCTGTCTTTCGACAGTGTGGCTGGGACTGTGTGGGACACGTTTATATTGCTGTTACCTGTGCTGTACTACTCTGGATGAATAAAACATTTCAGTGATGAGGGCTATCTGTTTAGTGCCTTCCAGTAGCACTAAACTACTAAACCCTCCAAACAATCTGCTGTTAGACTGTCAGTTCTTCAGGGCAGTGGCTGGCTCTTTCCTCCCAGTTCATACAGTGCCTGTTGTGCATGCCACTGGAAACAAAGAACAAATAGCTGTTGTTAACACACAGTGAAGTTAGAATTGAATTAGTAATAAAAGAGATGGTGGATATTTTGCTGACTTAGCAGAGTTTAAGCACTGGCTGGATGCTGTCTCCATTAATACTGCTTCATGAGTGAAGGGGATATCACATATTGGAGGAGTTTACTTTGTACCACAGTGCATTCGGGGAGGAAGTAGAAATCCCCAGACCTAGTACCATGTATCAGCAGAGTCTTTCAACCCTGCTCCTTAGAGGGGTGAGCCATTGGGAAAGGTCACTTCATTTCAAACCCTTAATTAAGTGCTGTACAGCTGGAAGGCTGGGGCAGCTGCACATTTACAAGTCTCCCCTTGAGAATCTTTCTCCCTCCAGGGCCTTCAGAACAAGTTGTTCTCAGTGCAAACTTGCCTCCAGTTTTAAACCTACTTTTATTTGTTGGTTCTCCTGGAGCTTCCAATTGCTCTCTCATTAGGATAAACACCTTCTGTTTTGTTTCTTCCATCCCATCAGCAGTGGATCCACTACACCTGCCTCCAACTCCTCCCAGCAGCCATGGCAGTGACTCCGAGGGAGGGCAAAGCCCATCCAGGTCCCTCCCGCCTTCAAGCCCGGTCCAATTACAAGCCACAGCTAAAGTGACATCGCGCATGGCTTCAGCACTCTCCAATTCACCTCTCCTGACAGCACCACATGTAAGTCATGGTGACTTTTTTCCCCAATTTTTTTTATTATTACCTGGGGTTTTACTTTTTCTGTACTTCCAGCTTGTTGTTATCCCTTTTGGGGAGCCTCCCAGACTTTGACTGAAACTCCAAATCAAGGAGTTGGGCTTTGGCTTCCCCGCTGATTATCTGGAGCTGGAGTCTGAAGTGAAAAGATGTTTTATGTAACAAGCTTTTCCTTTATACCTTCTTGCAGCTACTACTCTGCTCTAATAGATTAATGACCCATGAAATCACCTGCATCACAGTGGATGTCTTGCCACATTGTCTTTAGGCAGCAGGTGATCAACTCTAGGGTGGAATTTTCATAAGTACTCATCACTGGTCTGTTCTCAAATTGTGAGTCCGGACCCCAAAGTGGGTCACAACCCCATTTTAATGGGGTCACCAGTGCTGGCATTAGATTTTCTGGGGCCAATGCCTTACAGCACAACTGTGCTAGGATCCACTAATCTGGGTGCATTTCCTGTTTTCTTTGCATCTCCCCACCCCTCATTCCTTTGGTACATGCAGAAGCTGCAGGGGACTGGTCCATTGATCTTGACGGAGGAAGAGAAGAGGACGTTGATAGCTGAGGGCTACCCTATTCCTACGAAACTGCCCCTGACAAAGGCAGAGGAAAAAGCACTGAAGAAAATCCGCAGGAAAATAAAGAACAAGGTAATTTTAAGCTGCAGCTCTGCTGAATGGTCCCCTTATATGTCTCATACGAAAAGGCTACAACAGTTCTACAAAAAGGTCCATAATACTGTTGTACTTTTTAATAGAGATACTCTTCCTTCTATCCACTGCTATGTACCACTTATATTGCTCATCTAGTCAGTACATATCTGTCTGTCCAGGTACTTATTTTGCTCATCATCATAGCATCTGAGTAGCAATTAAAGCTAACATGATTGTAAAGATACTAATTTATGCCTATACTAGGTGCTAGTGGTGTATGAAATCATGTCCACTAATTCCATTTAAAGAAAGCCACCCCTTTTTTACCTTGTCTAGACAAGGCCTCTGTGTCCCCTCTACCTGGTGAAAGAGATTTCTACCCACCATTTTCATGTTTCTAATCCTCTGTGCATCAGAATGCCATACTCTTCAGTACAATTCCAGGGCCTTAAATTATCTATTTTATGCCAGGACACTCTGAAATCTCCAAAGTGCCTTACTTTTCTGCAGCAAGGGAAATGGTTGGCTAGAAGGGCAAGTTTTACAACCTGACCACCTAAATTATCCTTGCACGGATCTTGCACATCCTCAGGTATTTTGCAGGTGCAGGTGCACAGGGCTTATATTAGTTATCCAGTGTTAAAAATGAAGCTTGGTGTGTTTGTACACCCCTGTCCCATTCCTGCCCTTGAATTTTTTCTCAAAGCCCTGGTCTATGCTGGGGGGGTGGGAGGCTCAATCTAAGTGACGCAACTATGTGAATAATGTAGCTGAAGTCGATGTACTTAAATCAACTTACCATGGTGTCTTCACTGCGGTGAGTCAACTGCTGCTGCTCCCCCGTCAACTCTGCCTGCACCTCTCGCCGAGCTGAAGTACAGGAGTTGACGGGAAAGCGCTCGGGGGTCGATTTTTCGCATTTAGACGAGACACGATAAATTGATCCCCGTTGAATCGATCGCTGCCCGCTGATCCGGCGGGTAGTCAAGACATACCCTAAGGCCAGATCTACACTACGAGATTAAATCGATTTTAGATATGCAATTTCAGCTACGAGAATAGTGTAGCTGAAATCGAATATCTAAAATCGATTTACTCACCCGTCTTCACTGCGCGGGATCGATCCACGCGGCTCGCTGTGTCGAATCCGGAAGTCCGGTCGTCTAGCTGGAGTTCCGGAATCGATCTAAGCACGCTCTGGGATCGAGATATCGCGTCCAGACCAGACGCGATATTTCGATCCCCGAGCAATCGATTTTAACGCGCCGATCCGGTGCGTAGTCTAGGCGTGGCCTAAGAGAAGTCTGAGTATTGATGTAGTGTAAAAGGTAAAGAGAATTAGAGCAGGGGAGTGACTTTACTGCTTTTGTTAAGACTGTATTTGCACTAGGATGGGGATTTGGCAAGGAAATTCTAAAGCTGATTGCCAAGGGGAGAAAAATAAAAAAGAGTGGCAAAAAGACTTGGATTTAATAATGCCAATGTTTTAAATCTGTTTATTGATTTACTTATGGCTTCCTTTTGCTATAAAGATGTTTTGTGTGGTGTTTTCCCGTTCCTCTTAGATCTCTGCCCAGGAAAGTAGGAGAAAGAAGAAAGAATACATGGACAGCCTTGAAAAGAAGTAAGCCAGCCTTCCTCCCCTTTCAAATGAACCAATGACACAGTTGCTGAGATGGAAGGGTTGATACTGTGAGTGTTTCCTGCAGAATGTGTTTCAGTTGCCACCTAGTGGTGGCTATAGGCAGAATTTATCTGCAGGAAAGAGGAAAGCGGTTTTTTGGGGTTCTAAAGATCGTATATTTATGGTTAATGTTAGGCAAATATTACTGTGTCAACACTTGGTACTTTGTAGTAGGTCTTCTGATGTTAACATAGCATTGAAAAAACTGGTTCCTGCTTTCTGAGGTTGGTTTGTCACACGAACCTAGAGTGATCTGCTGTTCTGCCTTACCTGAAAAGCCTTGCTTTTGTTGAGGATATCCTTGTGCCTCAAATGAATATCTTGAAGCCAGGATATTGGTCAAGTTTCAATATAATACACGATCTGCCCCCCTCCCCCCAACCCAGCAGCCAGCTGTGCTCCCCTTCCTGTTGTCCAGCTGCCTAGCTACTTTTGTGCGGAACCTTCATTTTACACCTGCCACCTTCCTCCAAGTATTTTGTGAATGAGCTAACGCAAAAAGGGCCCAGGCGAAGTCCCAGTACCATGCTAACAGATCTAGTTAATTTGTCTTAGCTTATTTAAAATCCAACTAATATATGTCCGTGGCTGTGTTTCAGTATTTTGTATGCGATGTGGCTACATAGCATGATTTTCATGGTTTGCTTGGCAGGCAGTGTCCAGGCCAAGTTGGGCTCTGAATGAATACATTCTTTTTCCTAAAATGGTGGGGGCAGAGGCAGGAATAGGTGTAAAGGAGGAGTTGAGAGAGGAAGTGGAGAAGGAGCATGTTAGCAGTCTGCTTTAGCAAGAAGCATCAAATCCTCCTTTAGAGACTTGTGCCCCAAATTAGTCCCCCTCCCAAGTATCCTGAATCTTTCCTCATCTCTCCTTGTGCCCTTGGCCAGATGGGCCTGGCCCCATCTGATAAACTCCTTGCACCTCCTTTGGTGAAGCCCTCAACTTAATTTCCCCGGGCTCTTTCTGTCTCCTGCTGAAAGTCTTGCACTCCCGGGGCAAACCCCTGAAAGCCTCTTTCCCATTCACCCCATCACAGTCCCAAACACATGGCAAAGCTCTCCCATGTGCACTTTCCCCCTCCACTAAGAGACTGAGAAGAGAGTCTGGTTTGTCTGTTTGAGAGTCTGGTCGCCTTACTTGCACTACCAAACATGATGCAATGTGATCTCTTTGGCAATCTCCTAACGGCAGCTTGGAAATGACCAATGTTCTTTGGAAATAAATCTCATGGTTTATTCACAAGGTGAGGGTGAGATGCATGGGCTCTGTGGTCTTTCAGGGTTGTGTCTATGCTATGATGGACACAGTGTCAAAATGTGATTTGCATGAAACGGATGTCTGTCTCATCCTTGCAAGCAGAGCCGCGGTGCATCATTTAAAATGAATAGGGAACAGGTGGGGGATGAGGTTGAGTCCTGCCCCTGGGGTGAAATGTGGGGGCTCGTGTCCTGCCTCTGGGGAGTAGGAAGTCCTCGGAAGGGGGTCGAGATTGTCAGTCTTGCCTCTGGGTAGTAGTAGGCCTTGGCAGGAGGGGAGGGGCATTGCAGAGTAAGCCTATCCCACACTCACCCCAAAGTGGCTCCAATCCCACAGGGCAGGCCCTGCTGTAACCTGTTGGCTCTTGCCATGCTTGTAGACAGGGCCCCTCCCTGTCACTTCCTGGCACTGTGCCACCAAACTGCCTGCCTCGAGCTGGGCTGTGGCCTCCGAAATGCATGCATGTATCAGCACTGTTAGTCAGAGTTGTTGTGGCAGGTCCATATACCACAAGCCTTAGAACACTGATAGTTCCACAGTACTGTTCCTGGAAAGAAAGTCGTCTGGGTAATTTTCAAACATGGAGTCCTGCATGGTGGATGGAACTGGGAGGCTCATCAGGACATCTTGTCTATTCCAGGAAGAAATAACTGTAGTCGATACTGAATGAGCTGGACCTAAGCGAAGAACTCCTCCCAAACATTACAACTAGCAGGTCTCTCCAATACTTGTAAAATGCCTGGGGTAGCAGCTGCATGGGGCTTATTCAGGATTTTGTAAGGTCAAAGACTTAAAGATTTGCAAAGGTTTCACCTAGTATAGAAAGGACCTTAGAACTCTGTCTTTACCCCCTCTTTTGAAGTATGATGGAGGCCTGGTTTTAAGTTTGCTGTTCTCTCTTTGTGCCTTCCTCAGGGTTGAGTCCTGTTCAAATGAAAATAGTGAGCTGCGTAAGAAAGTGGAAGTCCTGGAGAACACTAACAGGTAGGATCTGAAAGGACAACTGGAACATGCTTCCAAAATGAAAAATGGGAAATCTGGAAAAGGGGGGATCAAATACCAGAGCAGTGGACAATGACTGATAAGAAATGGATCCATCTGATCTGGTTAATGACAAAGATGTGGGAGGTAAAATATGTGAAAAGACTGGCATGGTGCCTGAGTGCTCGATATAATATGAGAGTGCTTGAGTTTGACGCTTAGATCTGGGTGCTCTCCCTAGGCTGGTAAGAATTGCGAGTTCTTCATGTCAGTCTTCAGCAAGCTTCTGGACTGATCTAGGAATGATACTGATGGACTAGCAAAGACATCTCATCAAGCCCTCTTCAACTTGTGGAAGACTAGTCTGACATGAGGCCTTGGAAAGGAGAGGCCCTAACTTGGAGTGAAAGGTGCAGTGCAGCCCTGATGCATGGATCTAGAGCCCTTAGTAATTAGTTCTTCTGGGATTGCTACTTATCATTATAACTACCGTACATCTTTCTAAGGCACCTATCACCATAGCATCTATATCAGTTTAGCAATGTGGTTTCTTTTGAGAGGAAACCAATTTTTCACCCCTCTCATTTCAGTTAGAATCTAAGTCGTTTATTCAAAAGACAAACTGCTGATACCATTCCACGGTTTAGTTCTTAAGAGAATGTCAGATAAAAGGAAGACTGATATTTATTTAAAAGATTCGGCCTCGTATGCATTGTGATTTAAAAGTTATAAGACCTGAGCGAAACCTGATCTCTGGTGCTGGCAGCTTCCACTGAGAATACCCTGTCCCATTTGAATATGTCCCAGATGAGTGTGTGGTGTGTGTGTGTGTGTATATATACCTACACAGTCCATAGAAGTGTAGAGGGAGGTGGTGGTCACTGAAATAGCTGAGCTTTAAAGATAAGGTCTAGGACCTAGAAATGGACCTATTATTTGTCTGGCAGCCAATGTATTGCTCATTGAGTGGCATGTGTGGTTTCTAATCTTCAGATCCAGTCTCTAATTTCATGGAGACAGACCCCGTATCACTGTAATTTGCTGGAGAATGTCTCCCACACACTGCTCGTGCATAAAGACATCTGCTGCTTGTTTGGAGAGAGCCAAGCCATTTCTCCCCCCTCCTTTGCCTATCTCCCCACTCTGCCTTACACATGAGAATGTTGGCATTGCTGTACAAGATCAGACCAGGTCTGTCTAATCCAGCATCTGTTTCTGACAGGGCCTGATACCAGCTGTTTGAGAGGAAGGTGCAAGAACTAGGAAGTAGGCAGTTACAGACTACGCTCCCCTTAACAAGCCACTGAAAAGGTTCTCGCTGAGTAGCCCTTGTCCCCAGGGAAGATAGTTTTACATGTAAGCACAGCCCTCCCCAATGTTAGACACAGCAGGCTTTCTAAAAATCTTGCTCATGTCATCTGTCCCTCACGCCCAAGGTTGCCTCATCATATAATGAGAAGAAGTCTATTTTTAATTAAACTCTCCAAGTTTTCCCAAGTTTCTAATGCTCTTAATTCTGAGAGTAAACCTCGAAAGAGCATCTGTTTGTTTAGGTGATGTTATCCCCAAATCCTTTACCTCCCCGATATGCAGAATTAGTTGCATAGTTTCCCTTCATCAGTCATGGTGGGGTTTGGCTACGTCCACACTGCACATCATTGGTGACAGCATATAGAGTAGGTGTAGTAACACGCTGTAGTGAAAAGCGGGATGAGTCCATGCCCCGGCTTGTAGTGACACATGTCAGTGAAAGGCTCTAGCAGTGGAGAAAGCTGTCAGAGCCTTTCTCTGCTGCATCCCCCTCCCCGCCAGAGCCTTTTCCACACTGCTGGATCCTTTCCCTGTAGCCCATGCAACCTTCAATCTGCCCCTGGAGCATGTTCATCATGGTACAGTCTTTTTAATTAGATGATCATATTGCCTCATTCAGTGAATGAGTAGTTATTCAATATTTCTTTATCTTCCTCATTCAGTGTGTAGCCCCCAGGCCTTTATTTAATGCATGCCATGTAAACCCTGGACTACTAATTTCCTCATGGGTGTTTCTATGGTGCCCTCACTGTAGTATCAGAGTCCTTCAGAACACTAATTACACCTCATCTCTGTGAGGGGAGATGGTATTATTATTCCAGGAAACTGAGGCACAGAGATTTATTTGTATTAATGTAGCATCTAGAAGCTTCTATCATGGGCCAGAACCTCCTGGGGCTAGGTGTACAGACACGAACAAAATGAAGATCACAGCCCCAAATTGTTTACAGTCGAAGTATAAGATCAGAGACAACGGATGGATACAGACAGATGGGGAAGTACAAGTGAGACGGTACTGATCTGCATGGTAGGCAGTGATCTCAAGATGTCAGCAGCCTAACTGTTCAGTTTTTTTGTAGGCGTCTTGGTGAAGGCAAGTTTTGAGGAGGAATCTGAAGGTGGATAATGAGGCAGCTTTGCAGATGTTTACAGGGAGAAATGCTCAAGTGCATGGGGCAACACAGGAGAAAAATACTTGTTTGAAAATGACCCTCCAGGGTCAAATGGAGGCCAGCATTGACAGCTCAGTAGCAAAAGAGAGATGATAGGTAGAGTGGGGATAGGCCAGGAAGGTGTAAGAAGGAATTAAGAGCATCAGAAAGTTGAGAGTGAAGACCAGGAGCTTATGTTTGATGTAATAAAAAAGCAGGAGCCAGTGGAGGAATTCAAAGTGGGGAGTGGTATTGGTCAAAGCGGCAGAGTAGGGAAACCATCTTTGTGACTAGATCTGAGCAAGGCATGATTGTGTTTGTCAAGGCTAGAGAGAAAGATATAGGAATTGAGGCATGAGATGATGAGAGCTTGGACAAGACTTTTAGCTATGTGGATGGATAGGGAAGGCTCTATATTAGAGATGTTACAGAGAAAGAATAGGCAAGATTTAGACATAACATGGATGTAGAGGACTAGAGAGAGGTCAGGGTCAGATGACACCCAGGTTGTGGGCCTGAGCGACAGGCAGGATAGTGGTGTTATCCCGATGATTGAAAAAAGAGGTTATGGGGGAAGATTCGGAGCTCTGTATTAACCATGCTTAACTTGAGCTGGCAGTTTGACATCCCCAAGGAGATGTTTGAGACACAGGCTAAGATTTTAATTTGGACAGAAGGAGGCAGGTCTGTGGTACGGATGTAAAATATTAAACAGTTAACTGGTAAGTATTAGTCTTACCATTAACCCACCCTAACTGGTAACCCACTGTGTGTGGGTCTCGAACCAATTCTTCTGCCCAAGCCGCCCCAGGCCCTGCTGGCCAACTCCAGCCCCGGGGACTGGGCGGGGGATGGCCAGCTGGGCAGGGGGAGCCCATTTAGGCTGGGGTGGGTGGGCAGGGGCTGGGGGCCCCATGGGGGGGCAGTGTACAGTAGTCCCTTGGCTTCCCCTCTGTGCCACTGGAAGGGGTTTGGCTGCGGAGGTGGACGGTGCGCAGGGAAGGGAAGCTGCTGCTGGGGTGGCATGGAGTGTCTGCAGAAGCCACACTGGAACAAACTAAGTATCTGGGTCACCTCTCCCTTTAATCAGTTAACCAGATAAATTATATAATTTTAATAGTTAAACGGTTTTTACATCCCTAATTTGTGGAAGAGCGGTAGATCTGTGAGTGGTCAGCATAGACATGGTAGTCTAACTTGTATTTATGGATGAGATTACACAGAGATAAGGTTTAGAGGGAGAAGAGAAGGCGACGAAGGACAGAGCCTTATGGAGCTCCCTCAGAAAGCTGATGAAGGATTCTGGGAAAGACATGCTGAAGGAGGAATTGGAGAGGTAGAATGAGAACCAGGACAGCACAGAGTTATGGATGTCAAGGGAGAGCAGGATTCCATTGGGTTAGGCACGGTACAAAGTAAGAGACAGTCCTAGCACCAAAGAGCTTCAATAGACAAGACAGACAAAGGATGGGAGAGGAAACAGGCATAAGGATGGTGTGGGAGAAGTGACCAGCTTAAAGTCATAAAGGAGGCCAGTGACTGAGCTGGGAATAGAATCCCAGAGATCAGGTGTCGGCAACCTATGGCATGCGTGCCAAACACGGCATGCAAGCTGATTTTGAGTGGCACGCTGCCGTGGTCCTGGCCCTCAGCCCCCCTGCCCACTGCTCTCGCCTGCAGGGGCAGGAGACAGACGCTTCCCTTGCGACAGCCAAGCTTCCCCCTCCCCCTTTTCTTCCCACAGCGTGGTGCTTTCCTGCCCCTGCCCCTCCCCCTCTCCCTCCCTGCGCCAATCAGCTGATGGCCCTAGCAAGGGCAAGGGGGAAGAGCAGCAGTGTGCACACAGCTCCGCAGCTCCGTAGTGGAGGCCGAGAGAGGTAGGGAGGGGGCCTTGGGGAAGTGGGTGGAACAGGGCATATCCCTTTCAGCCCCCTTCCCTGAGCTGCTCTGCCTTCTGCCTTGCACCCCCACACACCCCAGCACTCTGCCCTGACCCCTGAACCCCCCCACACCCATACTGCCCTCTGCCCTGATGCCTGAACCCCCTCACACACCCAGCCCTCAGCCCTGATGCCTGAATCTCCCCCCTCCACCACCCTCACTCCCCGTGGTCTGGGGTCCCAGCCACAGGCCCTGCTCAGCCTGCTAGGTAAACAGAACCCCAGGCTGGCAGCGAGCTGAGCAGGCTGGCGGCGTAAGATTAGCATTTTAATTTAATTTTTAAATGAAGCTTCTTAAACATCTTGAAAATCTCGTTTACTTTACGTAAAACAATAGCTTAGTTATGTAATATAGACTTATAGAAAGAGGCCTTCTAAAAACGTTAAAATGTATTACTGGCACACACAATCTTAAATTAGAGTGAATAAATGAAGACTCGGCACACCACTTCTGAAAGGTTGCTGACCTCTGCCATAGACCATGCTGCCTCCTCCACAGCAGCATGCAGTCAGACTGGAGGACATAGATATTTGGGGTTAAAGAGAGTATTGAAAAAATAGGATTTACCTGTATTAGATGAGAGAAGAAATAGGACATATATTACTGATTTATTTTCCCAGTTTAGTCATAGAAATTGGATCCTATTTAAAATGTGCCTCACCAGTTGTATGGACCAGATGTCCTGATTTTTGGGGTCTTTCTTATATAGGCTCCTGTTACCCTCCCCCCCCCCGCCACACACATACACACTCGCTGTCTGGTCACCCTATGTATGGATTACTTTTGTGCTGTGTGTGCAAACTGAACAAGGAAATAGTGACAGTACACAGACTGGTTGTCACAACCTCTTGCTTGTACATGGATCAGGAATGATAGGATTGCCAGGGGAAACAACAACAACAGAAAGCAAGCTGTGCTGCTTTCCAACCTGAGATCACTTTTGGAAGGTAGTGGTTTTATTAAATTAAATCTGGTTGATCTTTATTGGATGCTAAGAATAGTGCATTGAGGCCCTGCTTCTTCTCCCACTGAGGTCAATGGTAAAACTTCCATGGTGCAGTGTCAGGTGAATGTGAGAGATATGGGGCATTGCAAGAGCTGAAACAGCAGTAGAGTTGCCAAGTCTTATTGAGTTGCGTGGTAATACCTTCAACTGAGATTATAAACTTATTTTACAGTATGTCCTGTGGGTGACGGAGGACTTGGCTATGTTTTTCAATGAGACTTTTTAAATATCTATCTTCTTTGAAATCTCTCTCTAAAACTGACACAGCTTGAGAGCTCTGGGACAACCACTTGTTTTTAACAGAGCAGATCAATGTTTTTGCACTGAAGCTTTTTTTTTTTTTTGGTGTGGGGGTGGTGTTGGTGAAAAAATGGCTTCTTGACCTAAATTTTTCCACACACATTTTCAATTTCCTTTTGGTGGAAACTTTCTGGTTATTGATAAAAAACTGTACAGAGTCACTTTTGGTTTTTTCCTTTCCGATGGGAGAAAGTGGTGTGTGTGGAAATGGAGAAGAGTGGAAGGCCACAAGTTTTCAAAAAATAAAAATGGAAAAAATCGGTTTGTTTTGTCAAAAAAGGGAGAAATTCTTTGAAAAAACTTGCATGCAGCAAACAGTTTTTGTTTTGCTGAAAGTATATGGCACTCTGTGAGCAGTGCTAGCTTTTGAATGTAAAGGCGAGATTCCAAAAGCCTGCTGGGAGATCCTGCAAGGACCCAGATTTCATGGTCATGCCCTACAGCAAATCTTGTTCAGGGGAGGGTCGTGATGAAGCCTTGGGTTGCACCCATTCTCAGTTGTTAAAGGAACCCTTTTTGGAAAGTAACCTACCTATAAGAAAATACAAATTAGACATCACAGGCTGGAGTGGATTTTCCAGCAAGACTAGAAGGGAGAGGGAATCCCTCAGTTACTTTACAGCTTTCCTGTGAGGCACTTCGATTGTCAGGGAAAGCGTGAAAGCACATTCGCACCTCCTACCAGGAGGTGACCCTCTAATTGAATATCATCAGGAAATGTGTCAGACAGAGTGAGATTAATCCGAGGGTGCAACCCCCTTATCTACATTGCCTTAAGATTTCATTTTCTCCTGTTAAAATTTAGCCATAAGCAATATGTTTCACTAAAAGCATTCTTGACCTTCCTTCAGATGTTCAGCAGAGGCCTCTTGGTATAAAATGCCCTGTTCTTAAAGTTGTTCTTTCTCTTTTCATTAGCACCTCTCACCCCAATGGTGGTAATACTGAAAGCAACTTTTCTATGGGAGAGGAGGCATTTTTGACCTTCAACTATCTCTTCCAGTTTTTTGGACTGAACTATAGAAAAGAAGTACGGAAGAGTGTGTTTTGTGGGGGCAAGAGGGATAGCCATGTTGCCTCCAAACAAATGAATTCCAGTCTTTTCTTGCCTCAGTTCCTGGTTCTTAGCTTGAAAATGCATCATGAGTATTTTAACTCCCAACACTGAATCCTTTACTGTGGTGAAAGAGACAGTGGCCCTGATTCTCTATTCACGCCAGGGTAAATAGGGAGTCACTTCATTAACTTCAAAAAGGCTACTCCTGATTTTCACCAGTGTAAATGAGGCCCAGTTTAGAGATGTTTGAAGATTTGTGGTGGTGTTATGTGGTGGAACTTATAAGTACTTGTTTACTTTCAGTACGAAGTACCCACACCTTGTGTAGTTGGTAAATAACTTGGACCATATCTTAATTTCCACAACCTTGGCCATGAAGGGCCCAAGATATAGTGGAACCACTATAGTTACGCTGCTTGGGGGGTGGGGGAGAAAAGACATGTTTGAGGAGCATAGCGTCTTGGAGTCCAGGTCTTTGGGGGCTCTCTGCACAGCAAAGCTTGGGCTGGATAGGGACGGCAGAGAGGAGGAGAAATTGTAGTGGATTTGTCACTATGCAGATCCACCTGCCATTTCCTTCCCAACATCCATCTCCACCTCCTCCCCCAAATCCCCCAGAGCAGCAAGAGCTGTTGCTATCACAAAGCTTCTGTTGCTATCTCAGGACTGGAGTAGCAGGCCCAGAGCTGGAAGGAAAATTTCTTTCAGAAACTCCTCTGGAACCCTGGTGCACCAAGCCCACCTACTCTGTCTTGGTACACAGGGAGGATTTGGTCATCTGTCACTATAGTGATTATATGTGCCAGGGTTCAAAAAACCTTTGCATGAGATGTGTACACTGATTTAGAGGATGGGAATAGCCAGACACAGTATGCATTTGCCTTTTAAGGAAAGCTGCTTGTGTGATGCACACATGCTGTGTAACAGTATTATTGAGTAGTTGGTGTGGCCTCTTTAATCTAAATTGAAATGGCTCTCAAGTTGCTCTTACTGTAGATAAGGAACAGAAAGAGGACAACCAATTTTTATTTTACACCCACATGTGGAACAAACCATATTTTCAACAGCGTATTAAACACCCTTGTGAAAGTTGGGAAGGATTTGCTGGCCCAGTTACATCTGTACTGGGAGTATTCCTTGTACTAATTTCAGGCTCCACTTCTGAAGTCCTTGAAATCATTCTAGCTTAATTAACAATGATCATTGATTTAAAAAGTCTGTAATAGACAGGTGAGTGTATATTGAGCTGCAAAGGCACCTCTGGGTCTGTCCTACAATTGGCTTGTGATAACTTGGTTTCAAAATAATTCTTTTCTATCTCTCTTGCTCCAGCATTTTTGACATCACAACCTTTAAAGCTGTTGGGGGTTGCCATGTAGACATTTGTCACGAGGCCTCAAGTTCTCTTATAGGCAAAATGAAACGTAGAAATGGGATTGAGCTGCAAAGTTAGGATCCAGGTACAAACTTCTCTATGGGACTGGCTTTAGGTTGATTCCCCCGATTCCACTGAATTGGGCCCCGCGCCCTAAAGAAGAGCATCTAACTTAGGCACCTTTTTAATTTTTACTTACCCGGCGGCGGTCTGGGTCTTCGGCGGCACTTCAGCGGCGGGTCCTTCACTCGCTCCGGGTCTTCGGCGGCATTTCAGGGGCGGGTCCTTCAGTGCCATGGAAGACCTGGAGCGAATGAAGGACCTGCCGTTGAAGACCCGGACCACCACCGGGTATTCAAATCAGGCACCGCATTTCCTAAAGCCGGCCCTGCTTCTCTAACCGTTTTTGTGTGTGTTTGAAGTAGAGCATTTGGTGTAGTCCAACTCTTTTGAAAAGCATTTGTCAGAACAAAATGGGAACAGTTTGGAGAGACTCAAATCAGTAATGGAATGTGATTTGAGCAGGCTTAAAAATAGACACTTAACTATAGTTTGAGATCGGTTCCGACTTCACTTTTAAACGGCCAGTACTCAAATTCATGGACTGTTGTCACTGCAGCAGATGATCATACCGTTTACACTAAGCAGAGAGCCCGGAGGGTAGAAAGTGCTGTTCTTGGCTGGGACTCTTATGTTTGTCCAGCACAATAGGGCCTCGGTTGTGATTGGGACCTTTAAGAAAGATTGTAATAGCAACATAGGGGCCTGTGATTTCAGCAGCTCTTGGAGGATGGAAGACTTAATAGGTAACCTTAGGAGGAAGTAACATTAAATATTTTATTTAAAACAAATGTATGGGAAGATAAGTCTGAACATATTACAGGTTTTGACAGCTAAATGCATTTTATTTACAAAAGCTTTGCAGTTTATTTTAAGAGCCAGATTTTCAGAGATGTGTGTGCACCTCTACACAATTGATTAGGGTAATTGTGGACCTGATCCTGTACCTATTAGTCAATGGCAAAATTCCTGTTGCAATCATGGCACAAAATCAGATCAGATGTGCAGCTGGTTATTTGTGAATATAACAGTTTCAACTGCATGTATATAAATGGTAATCCTGCTCCCATTCTTCTGAAAATCTGCTTCTTCCTGAATGAACAAATAGGAGCCTCAAAAGTAGGAAGTAAAATAGTTGGTGGGAGTGTTTGGGGAAGAATGAAACTGACATCAGTTGTGGAAAAACAAAGTACTCCTTGAAAGGTCTAATGTGATTGTGCACAATATTTTGGAAAATTAATGCAGCCATTCCTTGCCGCTGACTTTTAAGGCGAGGATTTTAGCTAGATGCACCTGCGTGTAAATGTTTACTGTTTGTAAGGCACAGAGATCAAGGTTAAAAAACTGTATGATCATATGGTGTGAGGTATATAAATCTACTGGTTAATATTGATGGCTGTGTTACTCTTGACATTCCAGAACTCTTCTACAGCAGTTACAGAAACTCCAAGCCATGGTTGCTGGCAAAGTGTCCCGTTCCTGTAAAGCAGCCAGCACGCAGACAGGGACCTGTCTCATGGTGAGTGACTCAAAAGTTGGGGACCACAGGCAGCGGTTGCTAAAACCACTGTTCCCTGGCTCAGCTCATGTCTTTCTCCCAACTCCATTGGATAATGGTACTCCAGGGATGAAAAAAGAGGTGGGAACAGCGGTCAGCTTTGTGCTAGCAGCTGGAAGCTTTAGGAAGTCATGAATACTGAGGCAGCCTGGGATATGTGTGGATTTTTGTTGCGGAAGGGTACTCTACCCATTCTGTTCAGCCCATTAGTCTGAAAGCCCAGAGGGTGGGAAGCGTCTCTCCTCAAGAATTAACAGTGAAATGTATCCTAAAGTTCTGAATTACTTTTGGGGTTTCTGAGCCTTTTGCTGATAGATACCACCTTGCTGAAAAGAAGCATAATTTGTGGCCATCATAGCGTGGAATCTTCCTTTCTAAGAGACCACTTCTCTCTCCTAGACATACTGCCACAATCATGATCCTTGGGGTCATTCCCACTTGGTATAAAACTGGAGTGGGTGGGGGGGAGCTGCTGGTGGAGTGTTCTCTGTGAGGACCCTTTCCTTTGGAATGTACTCATGTCAGACCTGGGGCTGCAAGAACACAAAACTGTGGACTTTCCAGGACCTCTACAAAGTCCATCCCTTTGAGCACGCATTGTGGCAAGGGGCGTAAGGATGAGATTACTGTCATCTGGCAGTGTGTGGTTTGTGGGAGGTAAACTGTCTCAAGGTGTTTCTTGATGAAGTGTCCAGGGGTGAGGGGAGAGGTGCTGCTGCATTGGTTGATTTTTGTTACCTGCTATAATCTTGCATATTTAAATGCATGTCAGAGGGCACCCAGAGCTATGAAATGGGAGCCCTTTAGGTGCTTGGTTCTTCTCAATCCAAATAATAATCAATTAATTCATTAAAATAAAAATAACCCAGAGGCTGTAAATCTACTTGTTGAATACTCAGGGTAAAAGAACTGTGTTAGAAAGGCTTTACTTTTAAATTTAACAACCAGATTCCCTTTACGTTGGTGCTATAGCTGGATGGAAACTGGTTTCTAGTTCGACATTGAGTCTTCAGGCTGGTATAGCTTATTTGTCACTTTCAAGTAAGATTGTATCCAAAAGCAGGCTTAGAAATGCCTGATACAGGTTAAGCAACATGAATCTTTAAATGCATGTCTGAATTTAGTCCAGTTAAATTGTGCTTCTAGCTGGGCCAGATTAACCTTTTGTGGGCCCCCATGGAGGCAATGGAGCATGGCATGGGAAGGTCAGTCCCTGGAGCGAGGCGCCAGCCAGAGGCCGTGGAATGTGGGCTTGGTAGGGGTGGCCCTGCTCCGCGCAATGTGAGGGCACTATTTACAAACTGGCAGTTGTCAGATGCACAGTGGTCTGCCCGGCTCTGTGCTGCCAGTGTGTCCCTTCCCCTTGGGGGCAGGCCCATGCCACACCAACACAGCCCCATCCCCCCAGCCCAACACCCTCTGATTCCTTATGCCCAGCGCCCCCCCAGACCCACCCACAAAAGCACAGTGCCCTGCACAACACTCCCCCTGCCTACAGCCCCACCACAACTGCCCAGTGCCCCCCACAGAGCCCCCACTCCCTAGTGCCCCAACACATACATCTTTCCTGCCCCCCTTCCTGCCTCCTGGCCACACCCACCAGTCCTGCTGGGAGATGACTGTGTGTCTGTTGGGCTGAGCCAGCAGTGCAGCCAGAGCCAGTCCCAGAACCGGGAATTGCTCCATCCCCTCGGGAGTGGCGCGATCAGCCAGGCCAGGACCTACCCTGGCCAGGCTCCCTCCAGACGCACTTGCCCTGGAGGGGCCCAGCAAAGCTCCCCACACTGTTTCTCCCCCCCACATACCTGACTGAGACTGGCCAGGCTTCTGCACCAGTCCCGGGCAGCTCAGCTCTGGGGAGACGGATGGGGGCCCCACAGATGATGACAAGCAGAGACTGCTGGGAGCCGGAGGTGCCCCAGGGTCGGGCCAGGGGGCAGAGAGGAGCCTTTGGCCACCTGGTGGGCAGGCCAAGAGAAGCAAGTGGTGGGAAGGGGAAGCCAGTGGGGTCTTGGGGCGCAGTGCAAGCGGAGCAGGCTGGGGCCCCTTCTGAGCATGGCCCGGCTCCATAGAGCCACTGGAGCTGTTGTAAACCCAGCACTGGCTTCTAGCCTTTCCAACTTCCAAATAAAGTAGTTCAACAGAATAAAATGGCTGCAGGTCTTTAAAATAGACTCTTTCAATATTTAAAAGGACAAATTTAAATGCATTGTTATTGTCCATGCACCTTTGATTAGGGGCATCATATATATTAACCAAAAAGTAGCCTGGAATCAATATTTTTTTAAACAAAATTACAACAGTCGTGTGACTTGCCATTGCTTTAACCTTAATTCCCATATATTTGTGTTCAAAGAGTGAGATCTTTTATTTTTGCTTTCTTCCTTGTCCAGGTGGTGGTGCTGTGCTTCGCAGGCATTTTTGGCAGCTTCTCTCAGAGTTACGGGCCCTATCCTTCTGCCACAAAGATGGTGCTGCCCAGCCAGCATTCCACACCAGAGTCATACACGGCCTCCATTGGTAAGCTAAGTCAGTGCTGCAGTTTGCTTGATGACTCACTCCCCCACAAGATCCTCTTTGCATTTTTATGGGAGTCCAGTGCATACCGCCTACTCTTCCCTTCCCAGTAGCTGTGTTCCCCACATTGTGGTTGTCATTTTTCTGGCAGAGGGCAGGATGGGAATTCTCCTTTGGAACCTCTCAACATATCTTCTTGCACAACCTGGAAAAGGGCATTGCTGACATCCAGGAAATGTTCCTTTCTCCCCCGCCTCTTTGAGGATGAGAACCATGGGTTCCCACTCACCAGGGCCACATCCAAAACAATGATAAATCCTGACCTCTAGTGGTTTTGAGGTGTTGGTGTTTTTGCATTATAGAAATGCAAGTGTATCGAGTGGGTTGAACAAGTTCAATGGCTGGGTTACCCATGCTGTTGGTGAAATGCATCATGAAGGGATGGAGTCCGTTACTCCCCAACCTACTTGATAGTTCCAGTCAGCCTTCTGTGTGTCAGCTGCAGGCATCAGACTCATAGCTCCCGAAAGATTCCAGGTGAGCTTGGCCTCAGTTCACTTCCAAGTGGCCAAGTATTCACGTTGCCAAAAAACCTCCAACACAACTTATATCAATTTGCCTTTCTGTTGGCAGTGTCAGAGGCCAAGGATTGAATGGGGCACCAGGATGGAAGTAGATGCTAGCTGTGTCCAGTAACTATTATGTTAAAATAAAGCCTGTCACCATGATATCTGAGTGTTTATCCCAGAAGTTATCCCTCCGGTTCTGGCACAATGGCTGGACTAGTGGAGAAGAACCCTTGCATGACCAGTGCTCATATTGCACTTACTGTGGGCATACATGGCGGGCTGTCAGTGCAGCATCTTTCCCTAGCTCCAGAATTTCTAGTTAATCTGCATGGGTAGCAAAATCCTATGCAGTTAGATTTACTGTGTTTATATTTGTCCACTTTCAATTCCCCACATGTCCAGTACCCTTATGTCTGGGCTCGCTATGTTTCTCATTTAGTTTCTGCCTCCCCTATTTGTACACAGTACGGTCAAGAAGTCTGCTAATTTACGAAGAGCCCCACCAACTGGAGGAGCAGTACAGTTCAATCTCCTTTGCAGATCGCAGTGAGGTCTGGGATAGGCATGTGGATGCCTCCAAACACACAGCACTATCTCTGGAATCTGTGCCAGGGGGACAGCAGGACAAAGTCACACATTTCACAATAGCCAATGAGACACGGCTAGAGAAATCAGTGGTGCTGGGGCGGCAGCCGCACAGGTGAGTGCAGAGGAAGCAGGTCTAGGCATGAGTTATATGAAATTTCTTGTTGCATGTTTCCTGGACAATTATTTGTATTACTGTTGTGCACAGAGGCCCCCAGTCGAGATCAGGGCCCCATTGTGCTAGGTATTGTATGAACACCTAGCGAGAGACAGTCCCTGTCCTTATGTGCTTACAGCTGAGATAGACAAGACTAAGAACGGGAAGGGAAACTGAGGCAAGGAGAGGTAAAGTGACTTGTCCCAAAGTCAGTAGTGGAGGCAAAATTAGAACCTTGGTCTCCTGACTCCCAATCCTATGTCCAACCCACTGGACTATGTTTCCTATCCAAGACGATATGCTTGGAAAGCCGGTAGTTATGGGGTTCCTGCTGAGCCTGGTGTGGGTCCCTTTGACTTATACTGTTTTAGCTAGAGGGTGGTAGTCTTCTCAAACAACAATAGCAGTATAGATGTCATTTAAGACTGTTACTGTGCCTGTATTAATAAGAGCTTCTTATAGAATGTTTTAGTGATGACACTGACACAAGACTTTGTGTAATCCACCCTGTCATGGTTCAGGGCATCTGCACCTATATTCCCCCCTCGCTGGTTCACCAAGGTCATCCAAGCTTAGGTTTCTGACTCCCCTCTCTTGGGTGGAGAACTGTGCCTCTCTCCCTCCTGACCAGTGTATTTCCAGGCTGCGCAGTTCTGTGCATACACTGTGAATTCCCTGGCAAAGTCAGACTGCCTAAGCAGGCCTGCTTTACTTTTCTCCTCAGATGGTGAACAGCGTAATTACCACAGTTAAGTTACCGCACAGTTCTTTCTAAGCAAGCGCATTTATTCTTAAGGTACAAGCATGGTGGAGAAAACATATTAAAAACAATAAAAGAACCTATATTTATCCTAATAAGCTTACCAGAGGTCATCCCAACTCCAAGAAGAGTGAGTGAACAGTCCTTCAAACCCCATCCAGGGGTTTTCCTGTGGCTAACAAGTTCATAATTCCTTTTGCTCTCATGAACCTGAGAGTTACTCATTTATGCCATTTGGGCATTTTGATCCTGGGAATAGATAACTTGTAAACCAAAGTCCCCTTCCCAGGGTGAAGCTTCAAAAGATCAGGTCTGGAGGTTGGCATTTGCATTTTTCCCCCCACCTCCATCCAAGTATGTCCTAGGAACCCTACTCAACTAACAGTCCATTCTTGTCTTAGCCCATTGTTTAAAAGAGTCCTTGGAAGCTCATAAGACTTCCCAGCATTTATATTAGTCTTATCTCCTAGACAGCTTGCATACTATCCCACAATCACACACAAACATTTGCATTTTTGGTACAGTGAGCTCCTAAGATACTTAAACTTAATTCAGTAAGGTTTAACTTAATTCAGAAAGATTTTGCGGGAAATTGCCATATCTGTCAGACATCCATCTTCGTGTCTGATGTGCGTGCACGTGTGTGTGTATAGACACACACACACACAGCGTTATACAAATAATAACTTCTTGGGATGGAAAATACCAGTAAAATATAAACCAGAGGGAGATGCATTGCCTACGTGCTGAAAGCTGAGGGGAAATACGCATCATCAAGCAGTCTAAAAATGCGCAGGCCATGGGACATTGCCATTTGAATGGCAACATGAGGTTGTGGATTGCTGAGATTTCTGACTGGGCGGCTTATGAGGAACTGGGTCCCTTTTGCACTCAAGATGCCTTGTTAGTTTGCTGCAGGGCAGAGCTGGGAGGGTGGAGCATGTACTGCTAGAAGGGTCACCCTGAGAAACTTGCATGGAATTCCTTGTTAAATTCTTTCCTTTAAAATAACGTGAGATTTGGTGCTCCTGGAAAATGAGACTCTCTGGTTTGAAGAACTGATGTGTTAGGTCTCTTCCCTCACTGTACTACTTCATGCCCTGCCACCACCATGCTGCTCAAGGTCTGGATTTCTTCAACAGACCCTTTCGATTGTACCAAATGGGTTTTTATTTGGATATGTCTCTTAAAGCACTAGGATGAGACACCCTGCTCCCGCCCCACCCCTACCCCAGCATATCTATTTTAGGGTGAAGAGCTGACTAATTTGATGCGTTACCAAGTTCCAACCAGTGAGCTCCTGGTAAATAATAGGCATTGTAATAGCAGTAGCCACTTTCAGTGGGGTGTGCGCTTTTTGCATGATTCCATACAGGTATAACATTCCTTTTTATTTTTCTCCTCACAGGGTCAGCTCAGAGTTGGAAGTGAATGAAACGCTGAAAATAATTGAAATTGATAGACGAGTCAATGCCACTTCTTAAAGAAGAGGCCTTTCCCCCCCTCATTATCCTCCCCTCTTTCCAACCCAAGGCCCACCCCTTCCTCCAGACTCATCATCATCAGGGAACCAAAGGGCAAAAGAGAGAGAGAGTCTGCCAACTTCTGATCTGGCTGAAGAGTCTGACTTGAGTCAGCAGCAGTTGTCCTCGTTTTGTCCTTTCCTCCGGGCACACAAACCTGCTTCTGCTTTTACTGCTGTACCTGACTGGTAATACAAGGGAGGGTTTGAATCCTAAAGGTGGCTGGTGCCAACGGTGTACAGCTGGTTGGTTTGTGTATGTACCCTAATCAAGGGGCAGAGCCATCGAATGGAGGAGTGGGATCAATGTAACTCACGGGGGAACATTTGTGGTAGGTCATGTGGGAGAAGGAAACTGAAAGATGCAGTGTGACACAGCTCAGGATTTGGCCACAGCTCCATGCCCATCACTTTTGGCATACTGGAGCTTTATGGGGAGAGAAATGTGTTCACGGTTCCCATCCCTCCCACTGAGGGCAGAGAACAGAGACTAGTTCTGTTGAGCCAACAGCACAGACAGGAGAGTCTGTTCAATGGCAGTATTGATTTTTTTTTTTTTTTTTTTTTTTTAAGTTTTCCTTCTCCCTGCTCTCTCTCTTCCCTTTTCCTGCCCCTTTATCACATGGTGGGTGAAGTTTCTTTACTGTTGCCATCCTTATGAAGGATCCAGGCAAAGTTCAATCAGCCCGTGTATCTTCTCAGGCCTTGTCTACAATTGCACCAATTTAGCTAAATCAGTTTAGAAACTGATTGAGTTTAATCTGTGTGATTCCCTTGTGTGGAAATCTTTAAATAAGATTATGACTAGTATATTGTATCCATTTAGCTTAAGTTGATTCCTTACTGGCATAAACGAAATCAATACTAGGCTCTCTTAAACCAAAATAAGAGCGTCCACATTAGGGGATTGCATGGCTTTAATTAAATTAGTTTCTAAATCCATTTAGATACATTGGTGCAGTTTTTTGAGGTAGACAAGCCCTCAGATTGCTCTAGGTTCTTCTTTTCCCCCAGCCTCCTGCTGCTGTTGTAAATAGTATTTATTAGCTTTTCAAAATTTCACTCTGGTAGCCAGACTGGAGAGCCAAGCTCCCAAGACCATGCAGGCGTTCTTGGTGAACTTTGAAATCAAGATGGAAAAAATGTGTTTTTTTAAAATTAAACTTAGTTCCCTATAGTGATTGTTAGAATGTAATAAGGCTCCTCTTCCTCCTCCCTTTTAGTAAAAGTAAATGGAATTAAAGCAACCGCTTGGGAATATACAACAAATATTTTCCTAATTAGACAGCGTTCAGGTCAGTGCTGATGGTCTCCCTCTCTAGTTATTTATTATTACAAAACTACCTAGAAGACCAAACCAAGGTCAGGGCCCCATTGTGCGAGGCGCTGTACACACACATGATGAGAGATTGTCCCTGTCCTGAAGCCGCTATCCTGGATAGACAAGGCAGAAAAAAGATGGGAGGGGGGAATAGATACACGGAGAGGGGAAATGCCTTGCCCAAGGTGTGTCAGATGGTCATTGATAGAGCCAGGAATAGAATCCAAGTCTCCGGCTTCTCAGTGCAGTACCCTATCCACTAGACTATACTGCTTCTAAAGCACCATGCTGATGCATCTAATGCACACTGCCTCGAGTGCAGTGATTCTCCCTCTCTCAATACCCAGATTGTGCCAATGGCAGGGCTGCCCTTTCCACTCACAACTGTCCTTTCCGTGGTCCAGCCAACCCACCAGTGATTGCTTCTGAATTTTATTTGGTTATTATAAAGGGCTGCTCAGAGTTCCCAGTGATGACTTTAGCCTAAAAACCTAAATAGGACAGAATAGTACAGCTACTTTTGCAATTTACCAGGAAAACTTGATTAAAAAAATATTAATGTTTTTTTTAAAAAAAAAAACCAAACCTCTCCTTTTTCACATAAATAAGGAGACAAAACTAGTGTAGCCTTGTGTTTTATACCATGTACAGTAGCTCTTTCCTCCAGGTATTCTATTTTATAAAATATTTTTAAAGAAAAATTGTATTTTTTTTTTGTATTTTAGTGTAGCCTCTGCAGTGCTTCATCCTTTCCTGTTTGGATTTTTCCTTTTTTAGTCTCCCTTCCTTTGTTCACGATCCCATCTGTTCGCTAGGGGCCTGATCCGAAACCCAGTGAAGTTAATCCATTTGGCTTGAGTAGGCTTTGGATCAGTCCCCACTGTACCATGATCAGAAACAACATTCAGATTGGCAAGAGTGGGACATGTGCCCCTATTCCACGAGAAGATAATGGAATTTGGTATGTACACTACTTGTGTGCATCACTTTCTAGGTCAGGGGTAGGCAACCTATGGCACACGTGCTGAAGGTGGCATGCGAGCTGATTTTCATTGGCACTCACACTGCCCAGGTCCTGGCCACCAGTCCGGGGGGAATCTTCATTTTAATTTAATTTTAAATGAAACTTCTTAAACATTTTAAAAAACCTTATTTACTTTACATACAACAATAGTTTAGTTATATATTATAGACATAGAAAGAGACCTTCTAAAAATGTTAAAATGTATTACTGGCACACAACCTTAAATTAGAGTGAATAAATGAAAACTCGGCACACCGCTTCTGAAAGGTTGCCGACTCCTGTTCAGGTCAAACCCCATTCATCTGTCCAGGTGCCTTTAAAAAAAAAAAAAAAAAATTGTTGGCAATGAGAGAGAAATGCCATTGTGAGCGTATTCACAGTCAATCCTTTCTTGTCAGTGTGGGTCAGTACCACCCCTAAGGCATATCCCCTCTTATTAAGGGTCAGTCACAACAGCCATGATAATTCTCTCAGGCTCTCTGGATTGCTCTAGCGCACACAGACAACCGTCACGCAGCTCTCCCTTTGGGAACCCACATTATAATCGCACGATGGAAAGAGGAAGGAAAAGATGAGTGTGAGTGGGGGAGTGTCTGAACTGAGACACAAGTGATGTCTGCATTATTTTAACCACCTGAGGTCACTAAAGGGAAGGGGAAAATTTATGACCTGTTAGATTTACCATATTGGCTATCTCAGGGCATCCAAGTACAAATCAGGTAGGCATGAGTCAGGGATTAGCAGATTCACGAAAGACCTGGTTTACAGAGCATCCCCAGGTCCCCTTCACTTTGAGTGAAACTGGGGGGGCTCAGTGTTCCTGCAAAACAGGCCCAAAATTTCTGTCTCTCTTGGATTATTTATATAGCTGTGTATGGAATGTGAATGTGGAGTAGGTGGAGGCTTAACTGTCTAATCTCTCGTGCCCATTACCCTACTTAATGCACAAGTGCATTCGCTCCCAGTAAAGACACTATTAACGTTACTAATTTTAAAAAAAATTGAATTCTGTCCCTGTTTTCCTTATAATAATTTACACTATTAAAATAGAGAATTTCCCCAAATCATTGCTAATCACCATTAAAACTATTTGCTTTTTGCAATTCACTCAGCTTGGATACACCACACCATTTATGGGGGTTTTACATCTTCATTGATATGGGCTGCTGTCTAAGTCAGGCTGCTGGATTAGATGGTCTGATCTATGTATGGATAATGTAGAGTACAGCAATTCCTGTGTTCTTATGACCATAAAAATAGCCTCTCTATAGCTCTAATGTGTTTGATGCGTAAAATGAAATTTTAGCTGTTTTTTGTGGCTCTCCTAAACTAGCACAACATTTGGGTTGAAGTCACTGCTGGGGAATATTATTCCTTTAAAATAAACTACTTGAACCTGACAGTGTCTATCTAATGCTAATGAGATGAGTTTCTTCTGTAAGGCCTGGTCTACGCTGGGGGGAGGGGTCGATGTAAGATACACAACTTCAGCTACAGGAATAGCGTAGCTGAAGTCAACACATCTTATTTCGACTTACCTCCCGTCCTCGTGGTGCGGGATCGATGGCCACGGCTCCCCTGTTGACTCTGCTGCTGCCTCCCACCCTGGTGGAGGTCCGGAGTTGATGGGAGTGCGTTCGGGGATCGATTTATCGCATCTAGATGAGACGCTAGATATCGATCAATCTGGCGGGTAGTGTGGACGTACCCTTTGTCCTTTTTCTAGCAATCAGTCACTTGTTTACTCTGGGGTGAAATTCATTCCTGGCTATAGGGTCAGCACAAGTCATGCACCACTTAAGTCCCAAGCAATCATCTAAGTCCCACTTTAGCGTCCCAGGCCTAGGGACTTACGCAGTATATAGCCTTTGTGCTGGTCCTCTGCACAGACACCCTGAAAGCTGCCTACATGGAACCCTATTCCCAAACCAATGTTTTACCACACCAGTAAAACTTTGCTTGTCCCCTATAACCTTCAGACATTCCCCTAGCTGTCGGTCTTTGAGTCTAGGAAGTTAAGCTATGATGGAAAGTAGGGCATTATTTTTTAATATAAATATATATTTATGGAAATCAGGCCCAGGCCATGTGACAGTTCTAGTCATGTTAGTATGGAGGAGAGGAGGAAGAGAGAACTATAAATAGCATACCAACTGCTATGTTGCAGTTTCAGGTATGTTCACTATTTGTTCTGTGCAGACTAATATTTTAATACACCAAGGTTCATAGGCCAGATCTCAGCTGGCTGAGTTTCCATTTACACGGTTTACATGGAGTAGCTCTGACTTATACCATCTGAGGAGCTGGCTCCTGTCACTGGGCCGGGCTTCTCCCCAGGTCCAAAGTATGCACTGCCATGCTCAGTCTCTTTCAGGGAGGTTTATTTTCTTAATAAACCCAGGTAAACAAACAGAAAAAAGAGGCTTAACTCAGTCCTTGCTTTCAGGTTCCAGTTCCACCCCTCTCAGGGATTTCTCACATGTTCCCAGTTCTGGCCAGTTTTGCTCCCTTTTGTGGGTAGCAGCCTCAGGGCTGTCTCCCTCAGCCACTGGCCCCCTTGCTCTAGGGGCCCCACCACTGGAGTTTGCTCCACTTTGGTGTGACTTTACCTCCTCCAGGGCACAGCCTGTCTCAATCAATTCCCCCTCCAGCTGTCCAGTTAGCAGCCCTTTATAGGCCCAGGTGTAGCTCGGCTCTCTTTATTGGCTGGATTGGACTCACTGGCTCTGGTCCTGGGGAGCAGGGCTCAGTCTGTCCATAGGGACCAGCTACCCTGTGACACCCCATAGCTTTATCTGAATCAAAATATATTTTTAGACTAAAATTTAACTCTGCCTGTCCCCTCCACTCCCCCTTTTTTGGCGGGGGGGGCTCCTATGAAAACTCACTTTCAGCAGTGGACATTGTCTAGACACAGTTACAGTGTAAGTCAAATGAATGAGTAATATTAATTGCCACATCAAGAGGGATTGCCACAGGGTATTTGGGCTCTAAATTCTAGCTAGTGCCAACAGTTATTGTACAATCCCCCAAGCCCCCCGCCCCCCAGAACAGAAATATAGTTAGTATTTTTATGCTCTGTGACTAAAATATTTTATTCTCAAAGCACTAATTAGAAAGGGAATGTTTTGCATTTTGAAGGTGAAACAGTAGGTCATTTGCTTTGGTGGTTGGGAGTAAAGTAGTATACTGTAGAGGTGCTTTGTTTAACTACTATATTGCTTCCATAACTCTGCAGCTTTGCACTGTAGCTGCCCTTACTGTTTATCAGTGTTAAGGCCAAATGACTCTTGGAAGTGTGGGGATAAACTGGCCACACAGAAGTGCATTAGATAAATGCGTACAGGTTCAGTCAGTGAGTCAATGTGCACAGCCAATAATCTTAAAACCCAGCAGATGCACCATGGACATTCAGTCTTAGATTGTGGGTGAGGTCCAGATTAACTGCCTTGCCTCAGTGATAGATTGTGCTCAGAGAGACCCTGGACATGAGACAGGAATTTGTTTTTCCATATGCATATCTCACACATCTGCCTTTCTTTATTAAGGCACAGATGTGGTTTTGCCTCCTATTTTCTAAGCCCGTGTTGCTTTGGATCTTGCAAGAAACTCCCATGAGACGGAAATGAGCCTGTATTTTGGTTTAGTTACTGCCACCAGTCTCTGCTCTGACCTACAGCCCACTTCCAACCCATCCCTCAAAGAGAGTAAAATGTGAGGATATGGAGTAAGGGAAAGCTGCATTTCCAAAATTGCCTCAAAGGGTGTGAAGTAATTCTGAGATGAAGGGACTCCAACAGCAAAGAGAAAATTTCTTCATGCCAAGAAGGAAAATCTTTGTATAGAACGACACCCTCTCCTCCCCCCCCCACAAATCTTACCTTCTCTCCTTCCTTACCTTTTTAATTATGTAGCCCTGTGCATGGAGAATAATGGGGCTGACCTTTTCAATGGATTCCACTTTCTCATGCAACACGGATAAAATAAATCTGATCTTTTATTGTACATATAATGGGGTGAGTAAGGACAGAAAAGAGGAGCAGAAGTGGGTGAGTCACAATCAGACTTCCGTTTTAAAATATCTGTGTTTGTATCAGCCCATAGCTGATTCTGGTACAGTGATGCTGAAGTAATGGAATCCCTTCTTCTTAATTGATATAGTTAACAATACCATGTGTATTGAGTGATTTTTAAAGACACTTGCAGGAGTTTTCTTAAAATACTAAGACACTCTAAAGAAAGGCTTTCATTCATCTATACATCATCATTTTTGCGTTTTTCTGAGCAGCTGGCACACATTCCACTTGGTTCAATAGAAAGTTCTGTCTGAATCCCAGTGCAAATGAGATTAGCAGTGGTATTACCTATCTGAAAGCTATACTGTTACATTCTGTAAGTGTTATCTCTTACTGTGTATGAAGATGTATGTCAGTAGAGCCTAGACTGAACACCAAACCTGATGTAGACAGCTCTGGATAAGTACAGGGAAATATACCTGGCTTTACCCTAATTAGCCTTTGGGTGTCACTTTTTTGTCTCATGAAATTACAGCTTCGGCCACTTTTTTTAGGGCAGTAACTTAGAAGGCCATAAGACGTGAAGTCTGGGAGTGACAGTTCAAGGAATACAATTAGTCTTCTGGTACAAGAGCTAAAGGATCCTCCTTTCCCATGAACATGTCCTCTTAACCACGTTAGGCTCAATAAAAAATGACTGCAAACAATTTTCTTGGGCATATAAATTCAAATTGCAGGTATATTCCAGTCCCCCTGTGTGTTCCAGAGAACAAATTATCTGGAGTTCTCTCCTCTAAAATGAAATGCCTCCCTGTGGAGGGTCAGAAATGATGTTTTGGGCCATCCAAACCAATGTCACCTTGCAGGTTACATCCATGTATCATTTTGATTACACTCTGTGTGTGCGCAAATACAGTTGACACACGTTTGTGGTTTGCCCATATGCATATTAAGCACAACTATCCATTGTGAAAAAGATGGCAGTTATTTGGGACCGTGCAAGAACAAAATCCACCAAACCACCTCAATAAACTGTAACAGAGCCTCCTTTCACTTTGCTGACATCTATGTTCTTTTGCCAAATGTATGTTTAACCATGCGTGTACATGTTGGTTACTCTCTTTTTGTAATGACTTCTATACATGCACTGCTCATCTGGATACATTCCCACCTGGTTGTTCACACTGCAAACATGTCTCTTGGTGTAAAGAAATTGTTTTCTTGTAGAATTCAGCAAACAATTATTGGAATAAAACTAAATGCTTTTGTAGGATTATATATATGTAGTTAAGTAAAAACTAAAATATGTTATGCCTTTTCATTCTTGCAAATAAATATTTTATGTAGAAAAAAAGCAAAAATAGCTCCTTTGTCTTTCCATTTATTTAAAATCTCGTCTCCTCTGTTATTTTGCAAGCAGAAGACCATGTCTGACTTTTTTATTTATGTATTTTTATTTTTGTATTAACCTGATTATCTAATATGTCACTGAACTGGAAGAAGATTAAAAGCAGTGAAATATGTATATGTTTCACGGTAATTGTCTGCCCCTTTCTCTTACCAAGATTGCTGAAACTGGAGAATTGCTTTTGTTAATCATGGTGGAGGTGGGATGGTAACATTTTTGTAATATTAATAGCATTTTATGGAATTATGAAACTAAGCTATGTTAATACAAAATTCATAGATGTATTTTAAAAAAGTCTACATTCTGGTAATATTGACTGACTGTCTTGACTTTGGGGATCAGATCTTCACCGTATATAAGTTGACAGAGCTCCATTGATGTGCCCTGATTTACAAGAGCTGAGGATCTGCCCTTGAATATCCATTGCCTCTGGGATGAATGCTCCAAATCCAGGTTAATACTTTGGCTTTGACACATTCTGTGTTTTGAGTGGGTGGATGGATCAAGAACTCCACTGCTTGATCTATGAGGTAGACTAAAGCATCCTCAAAAAAAATCTAGATGACATTGCAGATAAAGGTCATGGGCACATGGGCAACGTATCTCTGGCCTTTCTCCTATTTCCAAGGATCCTCTGCAACTTGAAGTCTATTCTGAGACACGCATGTACTGGGGAAAAATGCACTTTTGTTCCTGTGGTGGTTTTCCACCACAATTTTAAAATGGAGGCTGCCATTTTGTTTTTAAACCGTTATTCTCACCTGATTAAGGAACATTCTTTCCCTTTCGAAAGGCCTCAGGCAGGCAAGCAGCAGCATCCAGCCAGAAGCCTGGTACAAATCAATCAGTATTTCTCTCAGTGAGAGAGGATCACACTGTAACAGAATAAGTTTCCATTTCTCCTCTCCCAGCTGAGAGCCTTGCTATGGTGACATGGCGAATATGTGGAGCTTGGGAATAGACATGCATCAATCAAATATGAAATTAACATTTCCAGGGGCTCTCTGCCATTGATGTTGTTTATATCTCGTTAGCTCTCAACTAAGATCAGGGCCCCACAGTGCTGAGTACTGTATATACACATGCTGTGTACCCAAAGAACTTACTGTTTAACTAGAGAAGACAGATAAAAGGTGGACGAACGGAAGTTATAACCCTCATTGTACAGATCGGAAACGGTGACCAGATGTTCCGATTTTATAGAGACAGTCATGATATTTGAGGCTTTTTCTTATACAGAAGCCTATTTACCCCCCCCCACACCCCTCCCGATTTTTCACACTTGCTGTCTGGTCATCCTAGAAACAGAAGCAGAGACATAACTGGATTTTGTATGGCTCTGTTTTGGGACACCTTGACACCTTAAGAGTCTGATTTTCAGGGGGCGGGAGCTTGTAGCTGTCCTGTCTGGCAACTAATATATCTAAACACTTCTGAAAATCTTGGCTAGAGAGATGAAATGACCTGCCCAAGGTCATGCAGGCAGTCTGTGGCAAGAACTGGGAAAAGAACGAGGCCATCCTTGTTTGGGTTGGGTACTCCACTGGATTGAGTGAAAAAGTAACATTGCTGGATGTACATTTCTTTCCCCTCCAGTCTTCGATACCATTCTTATCTCATGGTACAGCAGAATAGCTCTTCTAGACTAAGCATGCATGGGGTGGCAGCAGCTGCTCCCTTGCCCCAGATTGTACCATGCACAGGTGTATACTCCTAGTAGCATGGAAGCACTTAACTGAACAGCCTGGCTGCTACAGCTGGGGATTGAAGACCTCTGTAAGAAGTGCCTTGAACCAAAGGGCATGAGAGCAGCTAAGGTGAGTATAGGAATCCACCTGAAATTTGGGCTTATGCCTGCCTGACTGGCCACTGCATCTGAATTAAATATCTTGTGCCTTCCCTGTGGAGGGGGATATGCCATGTCCTTGTGGGAGTCCTAAGCATCCCATGCATTCTCCTCTGCTTTCACCACTGAGACCATGTTGCAACACCCATCCTTCCCCGACTGCCACAGCAGTCCTGGTTCTCTGACTAGAGGATATCAGATGCCAGAGCTATCAATCCAGGATACATTTTACAAGCATGAAATTGAGCAGAAAAATCTTGATGGAAAATCATCAAGAAAGTGACCAATTATGACCATTATCTTTCTGTCTTAAGTAGTTACAGCTGAGTTCTGCCCACTTGAAAAATAAGGGCTTGAGAATAAAAATGCAAGGTGACTATTAACAATATTGAATTAAGCAACAATGGTCATAGTAGTTATGCCCCTTAGAGCAGCGTGAGGTAAGTGGTAATCACTTTGTGATTACACCAGATAGCCATGTGGTAGAAGTAAATGCTGGGTCATGAGACTTTTATGTTCACACCTTGTCCCCCTCCAGTACATACTGTCTTTTGGAAAATCTGTTACTATTTTTACTCAGGGCCAGATCCTGATACCTGCATTCACATTGAGTAACACTTTCTGCCATGTTTAGGGCCATGGACATCAGTGAGAGAGGCTATTGGAGTCTGCCCCTGACAGTTTGATGACATTATTTGACTGAGTATCTGCCCCTGTTATGGACACTGTAGTCGCAATAGAGAAATGGAACCTTCACCAGCCACTGATTTTTCACAGTGTATCTGAGTGCATTTTTCTAAACAGATGAAGAAACAATGGGTGTTTAAAATTCATGTATTGTGAACGCATCTGCATCTCTGCCATGACTCAGTGCATTCAGAGATGCAGTGTTTCCTACTGGTTAGAGCACTGGACTGTGACTCTAGACTGGGATTTGCTGCCAGCTCTGCCACTGGCCTTCTGGGTGACCTTGAGATAAAGCCATGACATCTCTGTGCATCAGTTTCCCCGTCTACAAAATGGTGATGATGATAATGACCTCCTTTGCAAAGTTCTGAGCTCTACTGATGAAAAGCGCTATATACAAAGTAGGTATTAGAAATTATTGCACTTTAAAAGTTCTCTTTATTTGTTAAGTATGCTCTTTGTTTATGTTTTGCATTCCTCTTAACAAGGACTTTGAAAACTAATGAAGTCAGTTTCACTCTGGTTATAGTCAGTTTTGTTCTTAGGTTCTTAGTGCTTTGTTTGGGCTTCAAATACTGGAGGGAGACAATAACTTCTTTAAAAAAGAGGTGTGTTAATTCAATTTTTTTAAGTTGCAAATTTTTTATTGATTTCAAGTTACATACACATTTTATTTTTTACAAAATTGGAATTGTGTATTCTTTTACAAGGAAAAAAGTCTCAATTCTGGCTTTTATGTTATGTGGCTTTTTTTAAAGAGTTAAAAAAAATAAAAAAACCCTTGATGAATAGCTTCAAATTTATTGAGATGCACCTCTTCCATTTTCTAAAGGCAATATTTAAAAATGTTCAGCAGCTGCTTAAATTTTTTTCTCAGAGCGTTTGTACCAACAAAATCAACAGTTTAGCAAAGAGACACATCATGACTGTCCACTTGTCTGTCTAATGCAGCCATAACCAAAGCAGCTAAACTACTCTGTCTAATGGAGTACTGAACTGATGTTAGATCAGGTCAATATATATCAAGCATTA
The DNA here is from genome assembly GCF_003597395.2 of Chelonoidis abingdonii. Classification (NCBI taxonomy): domain Eukaryota; kingdom Metazoa; phylum Chordata; order Testudines; family Testudinidae; genus Chelonoidis; species Chelonoidis abingdonii. The sequence continues at coordinate 110,978,326 of NC_133769.1, forward strand.
CTCTGAAGAAGTTGCTTGACCATAGAATGACTTGTGTGCCTGAACCAAGCATGCAGAATGGAAACCTAAGCTAGCCTAGGTAAATCTGTCCTGGGTTTAGGTTGGAGGAAGAAGCTGAGTGTAATTAGAACTCTTCAAAAATTACTCTCTTACCTGGAGAACTGAAAGGATTTTCTCTCTCTCTCTCTTCTTCCCCTGCCCCCCGCCCCCCCGGTTGAAATCTACCGCCATGCACAGAATCTGTGCACCATTGAAGTCTTCAAAATAGGACTTCAATGACACTAAATAGTGCAAAGGCTTTTTCCTGGCCCTGTGTACAGGGATGAATGTAATCCTGTCTGAGCATTTCCTGTTTCATTCATGCCATCCCCCTAGCTCTTCAAGCCAGGCATTGCAGCCATGAGCCTACTGCCTAAGGAGGACTTAACACCTGCTGAAGCCCATCAAGGCTCCCAAACCAGCCAGAGGAGTCATTGCAAAATGATGCAAGGTACTTCCTTTATCCCAAAGCCTGAGCCTCTGTATCACTGCCAACCTGTGAACTGTGATATCTGCTGTTGGAAGCCAGCACAAAACTCTCAGATGTTGTCAAAGCCTGGTAAGGTTCTATTCTGATGTACTGATCTCTTCCAGTTTAGTCTAGCCACAGGGAATGAAGTCTACATAGAAATCTATGAATAAACCTGGTATTTTCAGGAAGTTTCTCCTGTTTCTTTAAAAATTGACATGTTTCGGGTGTAATTGTGTGAGTAAGGCCTTACCGTACTAGCCTTCAGATTCACTCCTCATTGCTACTATAAAGCAGAATGTATTGGAAGTTTATTTAGCACCATATGTTGCAAATTAGTCATGCAAATTTCAGCAGCAATAGCAAAAATAGGTGATCCCATAATATAGTACAGACATGTAGTGATGGCAGGGGCAATTCTTTCCCCTGGCAGTCTCAGCATATGGAAAGTGCAAGTTACCTCCCCTTTGTCCCTAACCTGCCCCAAGCCCTGGTACAGGGATTAATTCCCTGCAATGCCCTGCGCTGACCCCCTCCAATTATACCCATAGGATAGTTAGCTGTACTGTTCTGATTCCAAGTAACATGGTGGAGCATTGCAAGAGGAGTCTTTGGGGTAACTAGGCTCTATAGCATTATGGGTTTGTAGAGAATAACAAGCACTGAATTTTACCCAGAAATGAAGTGCAAGGCAGTGGAATGTGTGTGCGTGCACACGCTCTCTAGCCGTAATAAGCTCTCACCAGTTTACCCTACTTACAAGGTGGGCAGCCACTGTCAGCACTAACTGAAGCTTCTAAATGGCCTTTAAGGATCCCCTCAGCTCAAGTGCCTTGCAAAAGTCTCCTCCACACAGTGTGATTTTTATACAGCAAGTGATCCTAAAGTATTCCCTTTGAATTTTTTTTTTTTTTAGAATAACAGTATTGCTCATCCTGTCCCTCTTTTCTTATGGATGTGTTTTTGTGGTGTGTGGGTAGGGATTTTGTTTGTTTGGGGGGGTGTTGTTTTTTTGTCACATTGCCTTGGTGTGGCTCTGGATTCTGGACACTGAAAACTAGGTGCTTGTTGGGTATATTCCTCTGTGATTTCGTCAAAGCCCCACCTTCAACCTTTACATTCTTAAATTTATATTATTGTCACTATTATACCAGGTGTTTAAACAGTCCTGTGTTGTGCCTTTTTCTTACACTGTGGCTTGCCAACAAAAGGGTGAGGCAGGGAACAAAGGGGGTGTGGTATTTCGTTTGTTAATAGGTTCTGTGATGGAGCCAGGTGTTTGATTTGGTAGTGTACTAAAAACAGACTGCATGGGGGGGAAATTGGAAGAGATTAATGCATAAACAAACACTCTGAGAGGATTAGGGCAGCATCTGATTCTCTTGGCCACTTGACCTACCTCTCATGAAGGCATTTTTAATAATTCTAGGAATAGATGAGACAAAGTTAAGGCAGGCAATTGTCATAAGCTGCATCGCCAATTAATTCTGTAGATGTAGGTAAAGAGGACTTGCTAGAAGTGTGTTTGATCCCTTTTTCCAAGGGTGCAATATATTATTTTAAGTGCTGTTTTCATTTCTGCGAGTGCAGGAACAACACGTTACTCTGCCACATGGGGATCTGAGTTCAGGGCCCAACCTCAGTCCCTTACTTTATGGACTAGCACTAGGAATACTATACTGTACAGGGAGATGTGCATGTCACAAGAACCTCTTGGATCTCTCTGTGGCCAGTGCTGTGAGCAGCATTGGTTTATGTTGGAAGAACATGCAACAATTTTTGGTCAGAAGGAAGGACAAAAATGGAGTTCCACAGGGCAGGGCATCTCCCCAGCTTAGCACGTACTCACTGCCAAGCCTAGTCTCCTTTTAAGAAGGTTTACCGTGCAAAGAGAAACAAATAAAATTTGCTTACCTTTTGTCCTAATGTTTCATAGGGCCACCTTCCCCTCTTGCTCTAGCCTCTAGGGACCCACCACAGGCATTAGCTTTACTCTGCTCTGGCTCTGTTCCCTCAGGCACAGACTATTCCAATACTCCCTCCCTCTGACAGCTCTTTATAACCCTAGGTGTAGCCTTGCCTGCTTTAATTTGTTCAAGTGGGCCCACTTGTTCTGACACGGGGCACTGACCCTGGTCTTCTGTCAGGGACCAGCTGGTCAGAGGTGCCTTTGTCTCCCAGAAGGGAAAAAAATACACACAATCACATGCCCACACCCAAAATAATTGGGGACAAGGATTTAGTGTACCTGAATCTTGAGATTCACCCTGATTGCCTGTCCACTTGCCTCTGAGGTCAGTCATGAGTATCCTATTGTCATTGTCCAAGTGCTTTTCCAAGGTACAGTGTTTTGGACCATTCCTCTTGAATAATATCATATTTGTTTATAAGAAAAGGAGACAGGCAATGAAGAGTAGATTATGAGGGGGGCATCCTGGAGGTACTCAAAGGTACCTGGCAGGTACAGTTGTTGAAGAATCAACATTGTGAAGAAACCAAACAGATTTATTACTATTTGTATAGTGTCCAAGAGAGTGCTAGATATTTCACAATACAAATAGAAAAACACGGTCCCTGTCTGAAGAATATGCAAGCTAAAGTTCCAATCCTGTGCACACTTATTCATGATGTGTACATTTATGCACATGAGCATTCTCATATGTCAGTGTTTACAAGACTGGCCCCAAATTTTAGATGGAAAAATACTGAGTGAGAGATGAGGAAGGGTGAGGAGAACAGTAGTAAGCTTTTGCAGTTGTCCAGGAGGCACATGCGGCTCTATATTTTATTTTAACATGGAAGAATATATTAGTATTTTAAATCCATTTGTTGGGGGCTGGGAAGTTGAGGCTGCTCTTATAGCTTGAGGTTTCTTCAGTGGTTTATGGAAAATATGTTACTGAACTATGTGGAGTGATGGCTGATGTCTCTGGAATTGTCTGTTCTTTTTCACATATTTAATATGCAACCATGTAAGCCATATTTACTTACAGTGTCCATTCACTAATATTTTCTGTTTGTTTCCCCAACCAGGGTGGGTGCAAGGATGTTTCGCGCCCTAGGCAAACCTTCCACCTTGCCCCTGCCCCCCAAACCCTGTGGCAGCTCTCCACCCTGCCCGAAGGCACCCCCTCAGCAGCTCCCCACCCCGCCTCTGCCCTGAGACACTCACCCCTGTGGCAGTTCCCCCCTGCCCTGAGGTGCCCCCCACAGCAGCTCCCCACCCCAGCTCACCTCTGCTCTCCCTCCTCCCCAAGCATGCCGTCGCCACTCCACTTCTCCCGCCTCCCAGCCTTGTGGCGCCAGGGAGGGAGAGAAACAGAGCAGGGCTGCGTGCTCAGGGAAGGAGGCGGAGTGATCTGGGAGTGGTTTCCCTGCATACTGCGCCCCCCCTTACTTGCTGCAGGTGGCCCTTCTCGCACCCCCCTGCCCCAGGTCCCTCAGCCTAAATGCCGATGATGACCAGGTAGCCGAAGATCCGGCCGCTGCAGTCACCACCAAAGAACCTGAAATGCCATCCCCCAAATGCTAGCATCCTAGGCGACCGCCTAAGTCGCCTAATGGGTTGCACCGGCCCTGTCTCCAACTATGTTCCCCTTAGTTGTGAAAGCACCTATTAACTGCTTCCTCCTACATATCTGTTCAGATTTCATTTCCTTTCCCCTACCTTGGTAAAATTTCACTGGATCCCTCATTAGTGCTGGTGCATTAATAGCTCCTGTCTACCTCCCTCTCCAGCTCTCCCATCCCTGCATCCTAGGGTCACTACCAGGACAATTTCTCACTGGTTTTAAATTTTTACAGATTAAACTCAGTTTAATCAAAGCAGAAATCAGGTTTGATTGTAATGTCTTATTAAAAAAAATAAGATAAGAGTCAAGATCCTGTGAAGAAATAAAAGTGAAAGCCTGGACATGTCTCTAGGAAGTTTAATATAGCCCAAAAGGTAAAGAAAAATCAGCCGTTCTCTGGAGAGCTTTTTCAGGAGAACATATTTAATTCATTGCTGATCTAGGCCTCCCCTGTCCTCACAACTCAAACACCTTGTAAGGGAGGAAGGTTGTTTTTACATATTGGTTTTTCATTTAAAATGTGACACTGGTGCCAGTTCTCCCTCCGCCTTGTCTCTCCCCCTGTGACGAGTGTGATTGATACACATGAGAGACCATTCCAGCAGGAAATGTGCCCAAAGCAGCTGTCAGAAAATCTCCTGGAGGAGTTGGGGCTGTGTGTGCGCATGCAGAGCCAGTTAACCTGCCGCTGTAGCCGTGACCCTCCCCTCTTCCTCCCCCATCTAAGCACTCCAGCAGGAACTCCCCTCCCCCACCTGCTTTCTCACCCACCCTCCATCGTCCTATAATCTTCAGAGGGGACCCTAACTCCCAAATATCTCCCCCTCCCTTTCCAAACGCTCCAGAGCTCCCCCTCCCATTTACCCCTCTTCCTTCACTGGCTCTTGAAAAAACGCCCCCTCCCTCCCTCCCTATAATATTGTCCTAACGCCTCCCAGGCTCATTCGCCTCAGCCCTAGTGCAAGGAAGCGCCTTGCGGCTCCCGCGCCGCGTCTCCCACCCGCTCCCGGGCCCCTGGCCCGGCTGGAGGCGATGCTGCTGCTCCCGTCCTAGGAGGGAGTGGCAGGAGCAGCAGCAGGAGGAGGCGGGCGCTGATTGGCCGGAGAGGAGTGGGAGGCAGAGAGTTTCCCACAATGCCCCGCTGCAGTGCAGCCGCCGATGGATGCTGCGGGAAGGTGGTGCCATTTGCAGCCTCCTCCGCGAGCGGCTCCAGCTGCAGCAGCCGTCCCGTCCCTGGCCCTGTCCCCCTACCTCAGCGGCTGCAGCCGCCGCCGCTGCCGGCCCCGCGCCTGCTCCCTGCTGCTCAGGGCCCGGGGGGCTGCTGTCCTTCCCGCCCCGCAATGAACCCCCCGTCGGCAGCCGGCGAGGACAAGGGGGCTGCAGGCAGCGGCAGCTGCTGCCGAGGAGCCGAGGGCGGCGGGGACACGAGGAGCGCGGCGGCCGCTGCCGAGGAGGAGATGGGAGTCGCCAGCCAGAAGGAAGAGTCCCTGGAAGAAAAGCTGAGGAACTTAACCTTCAGGAAGCAAGTGTCCTACAGGTGGGTGAGGGCGGGGGAGGGGGCTCTCGAGCCCAGGCACGCGCCCCTTGAACCAGCCTCGGGAGTCCGGGGGTTGGGATGGGGGGACTCCTGAAGCGCAGGAAAAGGGCTCCAGCCTTGGAAGTTTCCCTGGTGGCTGCTGCAAGCTCAGGCTTCAGGGCTGCAGTCTTGCTGCTCTGGAAATAGCTGAGAGGAGGCACCAAGTTGGTAGCTTGAACCACTCCACAAGGTAGAAATGGGCCAGCGGCGGAGCTCAGGCTGAGATGCGGGGACCCCCAGTAGTTCACTGAGCTGGCTGTGGTGGTCTCCAGGAGCGGACAGACAGCTTTGAGGAAGGTGGTGGTGGGTTTGGGAGGGAGAGAGATTCCACAAGAAAGACTCTTACTCAGTGGGCTAAAATATAGAGATGGTGCTATAGGAAATAGTGTGTGTGTGTGTGTGTGTGTATGCATATATGTGTTTTATATATATGCATTTATATGTATGTGTAGGTATATTAGTATGCTTGTCCATGAAATGTGCTATATTGTGGCAGTTAGTTCTGATGTAGTCTTTGCCTGGAGTGCCCTGACAGCAGGCTGTGGGAGTTACACTGTCAGAATGATGTTGCAGAGTCAGGGATTAGGGTGAGGGCAGCACCATAATTGTCTGTGTTGCTTTTATTTTCCCCAGTCAATCTGGATTACACTAAAAAAGAAACCATGATCTTGTTTATGATAACCCTCCAAATAGGTAGAGAGCATTAGGATGTGTGTGTGTGCAGACTTTAGGATTATCCAGAGGGTCAGAAATGCTGCCTGACTGTCAGGGGACTGGAGTGATTCTTGAGTTTTGCTGTTTAGAATAAAATTAAGGCTGTTTATCTTTGCTTGGGCCTCCAAACATTTATTAGCTGGGGTCACAAAAACATTTTCCTGTGGCGTTGCTACTTCTGATAAGAATTTCTCTATGGAAAGTGTCATGAAGAGCAAGTGTTCTTTCTCTCCCCCTCAACCCCCCTGTGAGTCATTATGTAAGCATTAGCAGATGACAAGGTGTGTGGGTGGTTATACCGAATACCCACACAACTTGGCTGATTTGTGAGGCAGAAGACCAAAGGCTAAGCATGTCCAAACACCTGGAAAGTGTGGGCATTTGGTATAACTGAAGTGTGGTGTTGCTTTTATGACTTTTTTTTTTTTTCATTTTGTCACAATGCATTTACACCATATACTCGAACAACTAGATTCCTCTTTCAAAAATACATTTCTGTGACTTGATAACTAGGGCATGCTAATGGAGTCCTTCCTTTTTTAGGTTACCGGTTACCATCTGCTCCCAAGTCAGTAACTATTGAAAATTGTTACTATTTAAGAGGTGTTTGGCTCATGTTAGAGAAGTTGGTGGTCTCAGTCTAATTCTAGATGATTTACAACCACATGTCCCTCCCAAAACTCATCACAGTATGACCCCACACCTGTGTCAGGGGTGAGCCACGTTAACTTGAGAGTGGAAGAAGATCATATAGCTGCTACTATTCTGCCTTTAGAATAAAATAGGACTTCTGTGTCCAGGGCTGTCAAATCAGCAACTTTCACTAGCACTGAGGTGCTTCTTAAAAATACTTTTGGGCTGTCCCCTTGTATTCTAGTCAGGTTAATAATGCTGTGCGCTCTCTCTCTCTCTCTCAGGGATGGATTAAAATGATGTAATTACATACTTGTGAGGAGATGTTGCCCCTCCATAGTTAAAGCTGAATTTAAATAATACCTCATGTGTGGGTAGAGAATATTTCCTCTGACTTTGAGTAAGGGGTGATGAGAATAAAGCTATGAGTGATTCATATTGGGCTGTCATTAGTGAGTGACACTAGCCTCCTCTTGAACTTTTTGTGTATATAGCATCTTTCAATATTTTTATAGCTTTATTACAGTATGTTTTTTAAAACTGTTAATTTTGTGGCAGCAGCTTGTGCCAGTTTCAGCTGAAGATGGGGAACTCCATAGGTAGGTTAATAAGCTAGGCAGGGCCTGTGCAAGGAAGTTTCCCGCCCTAGGTGAAACTTCCACCTTGCGCCCCCCTAGCCCTGCAGCAGCTCCCTGCCCCTCCCCTCTGCCCTGAGGCACCTCCTACCCCGGCGGCAGCTCCCCCCCTGCTCTGGGGCGCCCCACCCTCTGGCCTGGGGAGCCGTGCAGTACCTCCCCACCCCAGCTCACCTCTGCTCCAGGTCCTCCCCAAGCATGCTGCCCCCGCTCTAATTCTCCTCCCAGGCTTGCGGAGTCAAACAGCTGATTGGTGTCGCAAGCCAGGGAGGCGGGAAAAATGAAGCAGCCAGTGCACGGTGGAACCCCCGGGCTGCCAGTGGTGCTGGCAGCGGCTCAGTGCAGCAGCCGCTGAAACGGCTTTAAACATTTTTTGGGGGGCGCCGCTTTTTGGTGCCCTCAAATCTCGGCGCCCTAGGCAACCGCCTAGTTCGCCTGTATGGTAGCACTGACCCTGAAACTAGGGAGGATCAGTTCTAAATGTTGACATCTGCCAGCTAACATGCTCTTGGTGCAAGAGAGATGTGTTTTGCAGTAGATTTGGGAAGTGTTTCTATTCAAGCTGTGTACGTTCACTTCATTTGATTAGTTTGGGTATCTTATACTTACAAATCTATTTGTAAGATGTTCTCTTTCCCTGGTACTGTGATGTATGAGGAGCCTTTTCACTGGGTCCCCCACATATCTGTACTATGCATATATAAGGGTTTCATAATAAATATCGATTGGGAGGAATAGTGGGATTTCTTCCTCCTCCCTTTCCCCACATTTGTGTGAGCATGCAGCAAGTCCTCAACCTTTAGAAATGGCAAGTTTTCTCAGTAACTTTGAAATAACCATTTCTGGAGGCATATTATTCATTCTGCTTGATTTAGACTGAGAAAAGGAAAATAAATTCTCTATGCATGCCGGGATTTCCACACACTTTTTTATTTTTTTGGAACTGATTTCCTGCAAGGAATGTTTCTTTCTTTCATTTACCCATAGAGCAAACACCAGAGTCATAGACTTGTACAAAGCACTGCTGGTGAGTTTGTTTTTTTCCCTCGTAAAATTAGTACCTTTTTTTCTCTGCAAATTATGGTGCTGCAATGGATTTATAAATGCAAATGACTGTATAATATGCAGAAAACTCTATTTATATTGGCACTTGGACTCCTTCGCACAATAGTACAATTGAAATTATTCAAAGCACCACACTGGCTTTCAAATGGTTCATTTAGGGTTGTCTTTGTGTGTGTATTATATTGACACACAAGCATACATCTGTATTTATATGTACATAAAAGAATATAGCAGGAACATGCTTAAAATATCCTAGACCCAGACCCATGCAAATAAATGTAAAAACTGCATTAGTGACAAGTGACCAAGTGGAACATGAGTGGCAAGGAAGGGGGCGAGATGTTTTTCCGGCAAAGGGGGAGAAAAGGGGGTGGGGGAAGAAAGAGAGGAAATTTTTTTAATGTGCTGTGTTTGTATGCCTCTTTCCTGTCAAAGACCACTTGTGTTGTACATGAATTTTGGTTACTTTTTCTTAGTTCCATTCCTTTCATCCTCCCATTTAGTTGCTAAGCAACAACTGTTTCATTGTAATAGTTAGGGTAATTATGTAGTTACTGTGAAAATATAACTTGTTAGTTTTACAGGGGCTATGCCATAACTATAATAAACAAGCTAGTTTAGATGTAAATGTTTGCATTCATGTGACCAGTGTATCTGAGCGCAGGGATTGATTTATTAAATTGGTAATGAAGTTGTGTAATATATGCATACGTGGACATATTTGTCCATTTATATAGTGAAATCTAATCAGTATTTGGGATTTAGAGAAGACCACATAACAAATTGCTTTGCATCTTTAGGCATATTGCACATAGTGCTCCAAAATCAATTAAGTGTATTGTGTTGCCAACTCTCATCTACCATATTCAGTGTGTACCAAGAGAATGTTTGCAGAGCTATTAGAGAAAGAAACGTTTTGTTTACTCCAAAAGCTGCTCATACTATTAGGATAGATGGTTGCTTGCTATTTTCCTCCCAGCAGTGTATTTATATACACAATGGGAATGTGGCACTTATCTGTGCTTGTGCATAAGATAGTATGTATGCTGAATATGTATATGTGCATATGTACAGTTAGTTTAAATAGATCTTCATCTGCAGATGGGTTACTTGCCCTTCTAACTTTGATTAGTCATTTTCAGGCTTGGAGTAGTCTCAATATGTAGTTATGTGAAGCAAGCTCTGGGCTTTGCTACTAGACCTTAGCTATCAAGTAGCATGTATCTTACAGTCTCTCTAGCAACATTGTAAAAAAGCATTGTGGGTGTATGGCATTTTATCTAAATCAAGGATATGTGGCCAGCCCAGTGGCTGTTTGGTCTATATGAAAGTTGAGGAAATAGTCTGCCTTGTGAGCCCAGTTCAGGCATCTAAATCGGGAAATCCTTTTCCATATCCGGGACTTTACATTGGAATACAAGCACCACAGCAGCCATTTTAGTGCTGATTTTTACTGCCCAAATACTGTGGTAAGCATCTTAAGCAACTAAATATGAATATTGGGCTTACAAATTGAAGTTTATCATTGTTTTAATGTTTAAATATGTTGATTTAATGAAAAATTCACCTCCATCCTCCACAGAAATTGGCAAAAACAGATGTCCGGCCCACAAAACGAAAGCTCTGCTAACTCTGGTCCTTCTAGGAGCACTATCCCTAAAATCACAAGACCTAACTGGACATTTAATTAGCTGGGTTGATTTTTTTGGATGTTACCACATAAAGGTGCTGGGAAAGGTTCCTCCCATCCACCCATAATTTTTACCAGAATTTTGCCTCTGCAAACTCCATATATTTCACTTAAAAGGGGCACTGTCAACTTAACTTTAGTCAAAATTTTATTTTTTTGTTAAAAGCAGCTTTTGTCAAACTGATGATCAGTAGAAATGTTTCCACCAAAGAAAACAGCCCATGAAAGGTTTAAGGAAGACATCATCCTGACACATTTGAAACCCCAAACCCTAACAGGTTTATGAACTTTAAAATTTAATTGAGTATAAACAAAAGTGAAACTGCACTCTCTTGGTTATTATTTAAGTGGGTTTTCATTATTTAAGTGGAGAGAAATATTAAAAAGTAAATAAAGAGCATAAATCTTGACAAGGACATTGGCTCTTTAAACTTCTTTCACTTCTAATACTTAGTGCTGTTAAAATGTAAAGTATTTGACACATGGAATATGAAGGTAAGGTTTCTGTTTTTTTAAAAGTTGTCAGTTGCAGTCTTTCAAGAGTTAAAGTGAAATTCACCAAATAACTTTCCTATGAATAGGTTATATAGTCCATAAATTTAATTCTGTCTTCACCTTGACCTGTGGGAGACAACCTTTATTTGATGGAGTGTTAAACAGGCTTTGGAAACCTTAGCAGTGTATGGCTTTTGCTCAGGGGTTTGTCAAGGATGTTTGGACCAGGAGCTACAATGATTGAGCCCTGCACTGCTAATATGTAGCAGCCTGGCTACTCACTCATCATGCATTGTATTTGTCTAATGCAGCCTGTCCTGATAGGAAACAATGTTGTTTCAGTTTTACTAATGGAAGTGGTTGGGGGTGGTGTTTCTGTGTTACTGAGTCTGTTTAAAGTCTAGTTCCACTCAAAAAAGTGACTCTTTAAAATTGGCAGTTGGAATTTCCATGATTATTATTTGTGAGCAATGGCCACAGAACCCAGGGAGGCTCTGGTCAGATGGAACTAGTCACTGTCTGATACATGGCAAAGACCATGAGGTGCTTTGATACCACAATAATTAATGTGGTATAAATACTTAGCTGGATAAGCCTGGAGCTAAGGGGGAGTCTCTGGACCACAACAAAATTGCAAAGAATAGACCAGAACCTCTCTAATTCTCACGTCACTCACTTGGAAACACGATCATTCTCACAAAACTCCAGTAGGTCTCACTTCACTTCTCAGTGAAAATTGAGTAGTAGAGACAGTGGTACGGTGACATCTCATACTACTAGGACTTCATTACTTTTACAGAATATGACAGCATATTTACTAGTGTACTACGAAGCATTATAAATAATTAAAACTGAATTAAATTTGTCAAAATAAAATAAAATACCTTCTGTGATGGAGTATCTTTGATCTTTTAATCATGTTGTTTGCTTACTCTCAACATTATCTAATCCTTAATGGGTCTCCCAGTCAGCAACATGAATTACAGAGGTAATCCTATATCAAAATGGCAAGAGATGAGTTTTTGTCCTTTAACACATGTCAAAAAATAAGTTTCAGGTACTGGCTCAATCCCATGACAGCTGCTTACAACCTTCTTCTGTTGAGTTTCGTGAACACTGTTATGGGACACACTGATATATGAAGTTTCAAACTACTTTGCTTTCCCCCTTGAAGCATTACTACTTTTTTATAATTTACTGCAAACTGCATCAACTTCATGCTTTTGGGTACATGGTGAGGCTCCAAAAGAGCTCTCCTTTAAACTATTTATAGTGCTTTGAGAGGGGAAGTGAAGGTTCTGAGTTCTGCTTAATAAATGAAGAGAGGCTATGACTGTTCAGAGGCACAAATAATACCATGGCTAAATAGCCTTACTCTGGAGCAGTTGCTTCTTGCCACCCAACCCACCAAGTTTTCTGTTGCTTTTAAAACTTCCCATTCACTTGAGAACTTTAATGTGTCTATTATGTGTGAATCCTAAAAATAAAATGGAGGGGGGGGGAACCCATTAAATTTTCTAGTCTAGTGCTGTACTAATACAGGATTAATTAATTAATTTAAACCCCCATCTGGTAAAATGTTTCTGTTGCATTTTTCTTTAAGGAAGCAAGTCCACCAAGTTTACAAAATTTGACCCTTCTCTATTCCTATACCCACTCTCTTTTTCTGTCTTGCTTTGTGACACATACCTTCAGGATGACTGATCTAGTGGCATAGCAGTGTAGTGCTCCATGATGATGTATAGGAGAATCAAGTCTGTTAGAGAATTACATTGGGTATGTTGCACCAAATCAGGGAGATGCCAGGGAAATAACTTGTTCTAGAGGCTAGTGTTTAGGTCTGGGGCTGAGGAAACCAGAGTTCTAGTCCCAGTTCTGTCACTAACTAGCTGTGTAATGTTTGGAACAAAGTACTTGATCCAAAACTTTCAACAGGGTACTTTAGCTTTCAGGCACCCAACTTGAAGTATGTGGGGTCCAATTTTCAAAGATGCTGAGCACTCGCAGCTTCTTTTGACTTTTTATTTTAGAGTTTTGGGTCCTCAGCATCCCGGAAAATCAAGCTCTGGATGTCTCAGTATGGGCACCTAAAATTAATGGCCACTTCTGAAAATTTAGACCATGTATCCCACTTGCCCAATTTGATACATGGGGATAATATTTGTTCATTTTTGTAAACCTCTGTAATATTCCCCCAGATTCAGCAAGGTACAGTATTTACTTGTGCTTACCCTTAAGCAGATAAGTAGTCGCATTGACTGCAATGGAACTACTCTAAATTAAGCACATGCTTATCTGGTTTGATGAATCAGGGCCTGTATAAGTGCATAATAAAGTGTTATTTAGCATAGGTACAAAACTATAGGATTGCATGGCAACTGCCCCAGGTGAAAAGCATAAACTAATGAAAGCTTAATTAGTGCCACACAGGGTGAGAACATCTTCATTATTGTTATTCCCATGGAGTACATAATCCAATAATCCACGTCTCACCTGAGACAGTATCAGTGTTGACAAAATGATTTTCATGCAACCTCATGTGGCTCCTTCCAGCTTTTTATTTGGTTGAACTTGTCTCTCTGGGAGGGCTGCTGAGAAGCTGACACGTAGATGCAAAATTACCTTCTGTGCGCTTTCCAACTCACTAATTCTCTGGCTTATTTTGCTGTAAATCCTGCACAGTCCTAGCATGTGACACTGATAATCAGTCAAAGGCTTTCCCAGATATTAAAAAACAAAAGCAGGCAGGAGAGACATGCAGCTCTCTTGGCAGCTTCTTCTAGCTGCAGTGTTGTCAAGAGGAGTCTTGTCTTGAAATGAAATGGAGTGTGGGATAGAGGAACCCCTTTCAGTGGTGTTGGTCTACAAGGGTTTGCACATCATGTTTTGGCTGGAGTGATATATTAGCTCAATCATATTGCTCACCTGAGTGCCCTAACGGGTTTTCTTTCCTGTGCTCTGGGAGGTCTGAGCAGTTTGACCAAGCATCACCTGCATCAGAGAGAACCTGCCTAGGGGTGGGAAAGGTGAAGAATGGCAAATCAAAAAAAAGAGGGAAAATAAAGTCTTTCTGTGAGTGTGTGTGTACACAGAGGCTGTAGGAGTCCGTGACCATGGGTCTGTGATGAGTAATTAATGGGCTTCTGTTTGTATGGGCAGGCAAGATGATATGTGGATACCTTCATCAGTATGCAGAAGGGTGTATATTTGAGTGTGTACGCGCACGTGTGTGTGTGCGCACGTGTATTTTTGACCAGTATAGATATGTATGTTGTATATGTTTGACCTGTGCTATGTATTTTGTAGGCTGTGTTGTAAAAATCATCTGTGATGTGTTTGTGATGGAGAGAGAACTTAGCTATGTACTAAATCTTTCTGTGGGCTTAAAGTGTGCAATACAGCCTATGAATGTGAGAACATAGGTCTGGACTGTGTATTCTTTGGGCTCTGTACATGTGTGCTGCTTTATGTGAATATATATGGAGGAATAAGAAGGGATATCATTAGCAACCATTGTTTTACTAATTCTTGTTTATGGATTACTGTGTTTTTCTTTTATTCAACTTTCCTTTCAGCTGTGGTCATTCATATTTATGTATATAGAATGTGAATGTTTGTTTTTGCACAAAGTGAAGGCCCTTGGTCTTCTGAACTACCTCATTTCTGGCCTCATTTTTGATTGAAGGTGTTATGCTAAGAAGGGTCGCATCTCAGCACTGACAACTAACAGCTTTAAAGCAGGCTGCAGGAATTCCTATCAGAGGAGCAGTACTGAGGGATAGCTCAGTGGTTTGAGCATTGGCCTACTAAACCGAGGGTTGTGAGTTCAATCCTTAAGGGGATTATATAGGGTTCTGGGGTAAAAATCTGTTGGGGATTGGTACTGTTTTGAGCAGGGGGTTTGTAATAGTATACTTTCCTCAATCTGAACCTTAGAGTCCAAAAATGAGGTACTAGCATGAAGTCCTCTAAGCTTAATTACCAGCTTAGATCTGATATGCTGCTGCCAATCAGGAATCTGAGTACCTGATAAACTCTGGTCTCCCCAAAACCTTCCCTGGGGACCCCCAAGATCCAGACCCCCTGGATCTTAATACAAGGAAAGTAAACTCTTTCCCTCACTAGTGCCTCTCCTAGGCTTTCCCTCCCTGGGTTACCCTAGAAGATCACTGGGATTCAACTCCTTGAATCTTAAAACAGAGGCTTTCAAGCCTCTGTGAATCTAGAACAAAGGGATTCCCCCTTCCGCCCTACCCTTCTTCTCCTGTCTCCCCACCACGTTCCTGGTAAGTACAACTCCAATGTCCCTGAGGCTCAACTTGGGGAAAAAAATCAAACACGGTCTAAAAAGCAAAACTTTTATAAAAAGAAAGAAAAAAAGTAAAAGTTGTTCTCTGTACTCTAGATGGTAAATATTCAGGAGCCCCCGCCCCCCCCCCCCCCCCCCCTCTTCAGCTTATAAAACAATGAGAAAACCTTCTCCCACAAAATACAATTTAAAATACTTTCAGCCAAATACACATTAAAACTCTACCAGCCAGATACACAGTTGCAAATACAGAAACAATCAAAAGACTATAACCGTCTTTTTACTCAATACTGACTATTCTGAATATATAAGAGACTGTAGCAGGGAGATTGGCAAGAAACTTGGTTGCACGTCTAGTCCCTTCCAGGACTCAGAGAGAAAAAAGCAAACCCCAAAACCCACAAACAAAGGCTTCCCTCCACCGAGATTTGAAAGTATCTTGTTTCCTGATTGATCCTCTGGTCAGGTGTTGCAGGTCACTATTTGTTAACCCTTTACAGGTGAAAGAGACATTAACCCTTAGCTATCTGTTTATGACAGGGTTGGACTAGATGACCTCCTGAGGTCCCTTCAACCCTGATATTCTATGATTAGGCTTCTCTTGGTTTAGATAGCTTCTTTTTCTTACTCTTCTCACAGTTTCCCCTCTTATTCCTCACACCAGCTACCCATCCTTAGCACAGGGGATTGAATCTGACTGGTTCTTTGCCCTGCCTCCCACCACTGGTTCTTCCATGGTGCAAGAATCTCAGAATCACTTCTCTACCAGGGTGTCTCAATGAGTAGCATCTTGAACTTCCAGGGAAGCTGTCAGGATGGTCTAGCTATGTCTATATGTTATCAAACAAGAAAGATGAGAAATTTCAGTGCGTTCATGTGCTGGTCTGTTGTCCTCTTGAAACCTGGTTTTGCCTTCTGGTTTTATATGAAATGTAGCACTTTTTGGGGACAGAGTTGGGAAGATTATTAGGGATTCTTACCCTTGCTGCCAGTGAGGATTTGTTCATGTTACAAAACAGTCATGCAATTTTGCACTCTTGGAAGTCTCTGCTGAGGAGAGGCCCATACGTGGATTAGCAGGCAGTGTGGTGCATCAGGACTTGAGGGGGAAAAAGTTTCACTGGGGGGAAAAAAAACTCTGTGCTATATTTGTTGTCATACCACCTTGCTCCAGTTATGATCGGTCCCTCACTTTGACAAGCCTCAAAAGTTAACACTTCTCTGTCACGCTCCACCCAAGGTCCAAAATGCTTTAAAAATAATTCATTAAGCAGTACACAAATCTCTCTGTGATAGGGAAGTATTATCTCCATTTTATAAATGGGAAAAACTGAGACACAGAAGGATAAAGTGACTTGCTCAAGGTCACACACAAAGTCTGTGACAAAACTGGGAATAGAACGTAGAGCCCTGATTCTTAATCATATGCCTTTAACTACAAAACTGTTCCTTCACTTCAAAAGGGAATAAGAGAATCAAGACGACTTTCAGAAAAAACGTGGGGGGGGGAGAATCAGAGGGCAGACAGGTGCAAGAACATTATCACTTCATCTCATTAATGGCATGCACATTGTCAAATTTTGGGCTCCAAATTATTTGCATGTTGAATGATTGTGGCAGTTCATTTTTTTAAAGAACTACATTAGCCTCAGGCCACCACTGGGTAGCATGTAGTGTCCCAGATTTCTGAGACCCTGCAAGTAGTACACTAAGATGACTCAGTGTGAAAGTTAAGAACTAGCAGCTTTATTAAATACTTCGTAACTGGCTGTAAGGAATTCATGATCATTGGCTATAGTGCTATTATTTTGTTGATAAAGGGAGAGTGCCTTTGGACACTGCGATGGACTCTGACACTGCTCTGGTGTGCTCTGTGTAACATTTCTGGGAAGGCCACAGAGTCTCAAAATTGTAAATTAGGGATGAAGTGTTGGGATTGGTAATGAGATCCAAAACTTCTTGTCTCCTGGCTACCAGCTCAAAGCCAGCTCAGGTTGGTAGTGGCAGAAGCCATTTCCATCCAAAGGCTGTTGGTGGGTTGTGTGAGTTGACTCATAAATAACAGAAGATAGAGATGGAAAAAAGCTATTAGATCTTCCAGACCATCTCCATGAAGAGGCTCCCCTTGCTAATAGCTTCATCTGTAAGGCCCAGGATTGAATGGGAATAGAGTTGGTGGGGTTGAAGCATGATAATTTCCCCCACCATTTCCCATCCTATATCTGTGTGAAGGAATACAGGGCACAAGTACTTACAGGATTTCAATCTTTTGGGCTGCCAGTGACACACATTTCACTAGCACTGAATTCACATAAAAACAGTGTGTAATTGCACAGGAGATAGTGGTCGATGACCCTAGAACAGAGCTGGGTTTCACAGTGTGGATACATTTTAAAGACAGTATTGCTGGGATGGACCATTTGTCCAGTGCTGGGAACCTTGCACTCTCATTTGCGAGACATAGGCTCTATTTCTGGTTTTCTTGGGAAACACTTGACTGGGAGTCGAGACCTTGGGCTCATCTCATGGAAGGGCAGGGGGGTGAGAACTTTCTCAACATCAGTTGTCTTCTGGCTACCAGCTCAAAGCCAGCTCAGGTTGGTAGTGGCAGAAACCATTTCCAAATCCTCAGTCAATTAAAGAAGTGGATATGCCCTTAAAAATCGTGCCACCTTTTCACTGCCGGAAGAATAGAGTGTGCCATGTAGATGTGAAACAGGCTATGCCTAGTCACAGTGTGTAAGAGAAGTGAGTGGGGAAGTTCTGTCTGGGACATGTTTAGTCCTCACAAGGAGAAATAGAAGAACTTGTGATATTAAAAACAACTTTGCATGTAAATATTTTGCTTGTGAAAGGCACCGTGCTTTTTTTTATGTGATGTTCCTTCACTCCCCAAACAAGTGCTCCAGCACTTGGTTTTCTGAAAGATGGAATGAAATCACATGCTCTGATGGCCTGATAGTCCTTTCCAAAATGTATGCCATATGGGAATTTGACTCTTTGGGGTATACTTTCAGAGTGGTGCATGGTAGGGAAGGTTGAACTGCACATATTCCATCAAAGCTGATGAGAGTTGTGCCACTTAGAATCCCACTATGTTTAGAAACTGGTCCCTTATGCTGTTTTATCATGCTCTCCAGGGTGCTGGGACGACTCGGGGGGCTGGAGAAGAGAGAGAAAATGAAATGGCTTTCAAGCTTTTTAGCATAAAAGTTGTCAGAGAAGCATTCTCATCATGTTACTGTATCATTACTTTATTTCATTATCCTGCTAATGAGTTTCCTCTGGAGGTGGTAATGGGGGTAGTTCTTATGCTCTTATCTAATTACCAAATGATCCCATGAATATGTCTGTGCAAAACTTTTTGTTGCGAAAACCCACTGGATTTCATTACAAACTAATGACTGCATCCTGTGGGGTTTCTGTGTGTGGATCTCTCCTACTGATGTCAGTGGGGTTCCTTGTGTGGGGAGTTTGCAGGTTCAGAGCATGGCGGGTGCAAGGATGTTTCACGCCCTAGGTGAAACTTCCACCTTGCCTCACCCCGCAAGCCCGGTGGCAGCTCTCCACTCCACCTGCCCTAAGGTGCCCTGCCCACTGCAGCTCCCCACCCCCGCCCTGGTGCCCCCTCCACAACAGATCCCCCCACCGCCCTGAGGCGACTCCCTCCCCACAGCATCTCCCCCCGGCCTGGGGAGCTGTGCGGCAGCTCTCCACCCCAGCTCACCTCTGCTCTGCCTCCTTCCCGAGCACGCCGTCGCCGCTCCACTTCTCCCGCCTCCCAGGCTTCCGGTGCTGCAAGCCGGGGAGGGAGAGAAGCAGCAGTGGGGCAGTGTGCTCAGGGGAGGAAGCAGAGCAGAGGTGAGCTGGGGCTGGGAGTTCCCCTGCGTGCCGCACCCCCACCCCTTACTTGCTACAGGCGGCCCTCCCTGCGCCCCCTTGCCCCAGGGTCCTCCGCCTAAATGCTGACGATGACTGGGGTGGCCGAAGATCCAGCCGCTGCGGTTGCCACTGAAAGACCCGAAATGCCACCCCCCAAATGCTAGTGCCCTAGGCGACCGCCTAGGTCACCTAATGGGTTGCACCAGCCCTGGATCAGGCCCTCAGCTTTTGTAGTTTTTACGCTGAGTTATTGTTCTGAGTCGACACTCTAGAAGACTAAGAGTCATATACTTTGACTTTAAGGCCAGAAGGGACCATCATGATCATTTAATCTGACCTACTGCACATCACAGGCCACAGAACGTCACCCACCCACTGCTTCAATACACTTATAACCTCTGGCTGAGGTACAGAAGTCCTCAGATCTTGATATAAAGACTTCAGTTACAGAGAATCTACCATTTACTTAGTTAAGACCCATGGCTTCCCCACAAACTAAAGTTAAACTCCACAGATGTGGAAAAGTTTCATTGTGAGTTTTGAGGGTCATTGGACTCTGAAACACAAAGTGAAACAGAGGGGCTATGTACAAACCCATGCAGACTGGAAGCAAAAGAAAAGCGCCTTTGATACCTTTACCTGGAAGGATGTTTCTCATACAGTACCTGTGTAATTTCTGCTGCTCAGACTCACAGGACTTCGCACCCCATTGTGGTTTTGAAGTCACCTTCAGGGCTTTATATGATTTAAAGTGACATTGACGAAGGTATCAGCAGTGCCCAAGCAGCCTGAATCTTCAGGAGCATTGGGCTTTGTGTCAGATCAGAGGAAAGCCATGTTTTATTTTTCATTTTGCCTCTGCAGGTAGCCAGCAGATTCAGCTGTCACTCTTTCTTCCAGGCCAATATATTTTGCTTTGGGTTAAATAGTTTCTTATTTAATTTTTGTTTCTGGCAATTTTTTTTATCATGATAGAAAATTTGATTTCTCAGTGCCCTCCCTCCTCCCTGACTACCACCCCTCTTTCTCTCTCTCTCTGTGTCGCTGTCCTTCTCAGTGTTTCCTTCCCTGGCTTGTTGCTCTGCTTACCTGGAAACTGCTGTTGTCCTTCTTGCTGCTTTCTGATGGTTACCAGAACAGCTATGCTCTGCACACGGTGTGGTGTTCCTCGAATTGCATGGCAGCAGGGTACGGAGACGTGGATGAAGAACATGCATGTGTACACGTACTGCACTTCACATTCCATAGTGAATGGCTATATTTGTTATTCAACCTACTTGAGATCAGCTTCTTCCTGTCTCCTGTGCCTGGCATAGGCTTGATAGTTCAGTGCTGCTCTGTGGCTTTACTGTCAGGAAGCTCAGCATAAGCTGTTCCCCCCGCCCCCCCATGTTATGTTTGCAGTTATGGAATTCCTTAAGTCCTAAAAAGACAGGATATGTTGCCGTGATCACAAATTGGCATAGGCACCTTATTTGTAAAAGATGGACGAGAGAGCCTGATTTTAGAGTTCCCCAATCAACATGAGAGAAATCTGTCCCTCTCCCTCCCTCAGAAAAAGCACCCTTTCATAAAGCTGTTGGTGGGGAGTGCTGGAAACCGTCAGTGCAGAGAATCCTGTGTCATTTGGTGCTATAGGGAGTCTTGATGGACTATTTTTGGCCCTGGAGATCTGGAACAGCCACCTGCCTTTCATTTCATGTTTCCATGATGTAGGTCGTCATATTGCTAAAATGACTAGTCATTTCATCATATGGAAAGTCAGGGGTGCCCCCAGAAATTTTTCACATGGGATGCTGCAGGCCTCCCTGCTGCCCCTTTCCCAGAGGGCTCACCCATGGACGCACTCACCACAGCTCTCCATACTTGTAGCAGAGGTCTTGAAGCTGTCACTGAGTGAGTCCTGCTAGAAGTGGAGTGAAGCTAGGCATTCCCCTTGGGGAGTGAGGGAGTCCTGGTACAGGAACTGTCCCCATAGCTGTGGCAAGGAGGAGCAGTGCTGGCTACCCCACTGCCCACTCAGATCTGGCCCCAAAGGGGGTCCCTCACATCATGCTGGAGGGACCGCAGGGGCCAAATGTGGGTGGGCAGTGACACTGCTTCTCACCACTTCTTTGAGGCCAGCTCTTGCACCAGGAGGGTCCAACACTGATGTCTTGGGCACCATTGTCAATGGTATGCACTGTGTGCAAGGAAAGGGCTACTCAGTTTCCATGTCTAAGCAAGAGAGGTGAAGAACTGACTAGACTGACATAGGGGTTGAGGGATAGTTGGTGTCAGCTGTAACACTGGGTTCATTAGAAGTTGGATTGAGAACAATAATTCATTTCACATAAGCCCTCAAGCAGCTAACTGATCATGTTCAGACACAGTTGATGTGGTCTGTGATCAAAACAATGACCTAGAGGTGAAAGTCATCTTCCCTCACTATCAGTTCCCTGAGCTATTCGGTCTCCCAAGTGGTTGTCTTCAAAAGTGAGGGAAACAATTGTACACTGAGGAGTATGCTGTGGTTTTAAGCCTCCGTTAGAGGGGAATGTGGGGAAGCTGTGCAGCTGGAGAAATTGTGGCTGTTTCAGAATTTCTCCTTGGGCTCTGGAGGGGAGTGTATACTGGGAGAGAAGTTCCACTACCTTTTGAACAGGTTGCAGCCATGCACCACCACTGAGTGGGCTCAGCTCTGCTGGCTCCTGACAAAATCCATGGCCTGGCCCTTGCTTCACCCCTTTGGGCAGACTGGTGCTACCAATGACACTAACCAAGAGCTGCATCTCCGCTTCCCAGTTACATTCCATCAGGCTGAAATGCATGGTTTGAAGCTGGAGACAGCTTCTTGTGTCTTCTTTTCTTTCTGTTGTGCACCTGTATTGTCCAATGCAGGGCGCAATCTAGCCTGGAATGTGTGCTCTCCAGCTAAGATGTCTGTTTCACACAAGACTCATGCATGGCTTTTCTCTCTTTTTTTTTTTTTTAAAGTCCATTTCTATTCCTTTGTAATTACACTGTGCCCTAAGCATTTTTAGACAGAGACCTCCGATAAGTTTGCTGATTGTTCATCATAGACAGGAGAGATTTCTAGTATAGCGTTCAGCTGTTTCTATTTCAACAGTGTGGTTATCAAACAAGATTCAGTCAATTCAGTTCCAAGTGGTGCATTAGGCTCCAAGCAGTTCATTGCAATTTCTCATTTCAAATCTAGGGAAGATGCCAGAGATCAGGTAGCAATGACGTTTAGGGAAAAGCCCCCACTAATTCCTCTCACTGATCATGCTGTCCCTTCTCCTTTCCCCAAAGTGGAAGAGGAAGACAGCAAAATATGGTTCTGTCATCTGCTTTGATAGGATTGTGAAAACACCATTAACCTGTCAGTCAATGGCTGCTTAGCTTTGCAATTCCCTCCTTTCAGAGGGAGGTTTTGTGCTCAATATTTTTGTTAAAATCTGATGGTATTGAATTAAAGTAATGCAGCCATAAAAACTGGGTGCAGAAAAAGAGACACCCATAGCCATTAAAGCCCTCAGTGCTGGCTCCTTTATTCCCTCTCCTGCTTACCCTCTCCTCTGCCATTTTGCATCCTGGACCTAGACGTTTTGAAAGAGATGAAGGAACAGGTGCTGTTATCTAAATGCTCTTGTCATTGATTCTATTGGGGCTCTGTACTACTTTCTCCTCTGATGTAATGGTAACTAATAACATAATGTTAGAAGGGGAAAAAAGGGTCAGTCTTGTGCTTATGAAGGGTGCTGTGTTGATACACCCTAGAAGCTGAGGGCCTCTGTTTGCTCACAAGAAAGGAGCACCACAGATAGCAGCCATGTAACCTTCCATCATGACTAAATATGCCTCAGCCCCAAGTTAGTGGAGTGAGAGGATCATTTAATTTATGTTCAGCCGTTGGCCACTCTCTCTCTCCCGAGCCTTCCAAGAAGGTGCCATCTTTTTAATAGTGGATTTCGTTTGCTAGGGACGGGACAAGAGCCCAGCTCCTTTCATGTAGATTGTTAAGCAGCCACCTGATGATGTTGCCCTTCTGTCACCAATGCTCGTTTTGCCATTCTTCAACTGTACATCTCTCTGAATGAAAACCCTGTGCCCATGCCTCCTACAGGACACAGGGTGCATGAGGAGATGTGCTGAGAAAGCTCAGCTATGTGCCTAATGTCAGGCTGCAGAAAGAAGCACCAACAGGGGGGAGTCATTGTGGCCCTGATCAGACTTTCAGGCATTTTCAGCCAGTTCATGTTGGAATCCCTCATACAAGCAACAGTGGGACAGGGGAAAATTTGAGAGGAGATTGGGATTCAGAAAGATGCTACCAGCTGTGAACAAATACTACAGATAAGGCTATCTATCAGCATGGCTTTTGAGCTTGGAAAAGTCCATTAGTGAGTGTGTGTGTGTGTGTGAGAGAGAGAGAAAGAGAGTGGGGACAGGGCTTTATTTCCTTTGAGCCCATGGCCCCAGTTTTCTGCTAATCCACCCCTGACATGAGGTGCGGGAGAAGAAGTTAACTCTTCTCCAACAGCAGAAGCACACTGCTGTCTCAGAAAGGTCATGCAATAGTGTGTCAGGATTCCAGTCCTCCTTTCACACTGACACTACTGCAGAAAGTGCAGCTCTGAACTAGAAAGTATTCTGGCTCTTGTACAGGGAAGTCCATGAGTTGGCAGTCTCTCCCCGCCCACACCCCAAAACCTTATTTATGCTTCTTTCTGACTGGGTATTATCTTCTACCCCTCCTCCATCTGATTGTTGCAGCAGGAGCATTGTTCTGATTCAGTCATCCTGAAGATGGTGTCACAATTTGTCAGGTGTCGAGAATCCTGTTTGCTTGATGGAAATGTTGGGCCCATTGTGAATCTGTTCTAACAGCTCTTCACAGCAAGTTTGTAAAACAATGAGGAAAATTTGCTACACATTCACACAAGCCATCTTCTATTATGTATCAAACGTAAATAATACCGGGATAAATGCAAAATAGTGAGATCATCTCAGACTATCTATTCAAGGTAGTATTAAACATGCACAGACAAAATAAAGGGTGTCAGCTCTCAGCTCTTTAATGACAGAGGTATTCAAACAAGTAGATAATACAAACAAGCATGTAGGCTTAAAGAATGCATCACAGTGGAGTCTTCTGAGCAGTGGGTGTATGTATGTAAAAGCTTAAGAGGTATCTCAGAGACTTTTGTAAAGGATCTAATCAAACAAAGCATCAATGAGAAAACACATGGGTATCTACCAAAATAATAACAAAAACAAAAAATTCTCCATCAAAACTAAAACATAGAGAAGAGGGG
Source organism: Chelonoidis abingdonii (assembly GCF_003597395.2). Taxonomy (NCBI): domain Eukaryota; kingdom Metazoa; phylum Chordata; order Testudines; family Testudinidae; genus Chelonoidis; species Chelonoidis abingdonii. The sequence goes on from NC_133769.1 coordinate 111,002,705, forward strand.
ATGCGAGCAGCAGATGCTATCTGTGGAGGTACTATGATATATAATGCCATTGTAGTTCAAATCTCACCCAGGTTGGTAGTGACCAGAGCTGATCAAATTTTCTAAGGGAACTTTTCTGTGGGAATGTGTCAATTTTGATGAAATTTTGTTTTGACATTCCTTTTTAAAAAAGCATTTTGATATTTATTTTATATTATTAAATGATTGACCCAAAATGATTTCCCCTCCTCCCCCAAATTTCACCAAAGTGGGATATTTTCAAGTTTTTGTTTTTGTTCTGATTCAGAATGAGTTTCAGCTGCTCTAGTAAAGGCCAAAAGTAATTATCTGAAGGCTGATGGCCTATATGAAATGAGTTGGGTCATCATTAATTTTACATTGGAAAAGGATCTGTTACAGGAACTAGTACTACATTTAACACTAATTGGTATCTTCACTGGTAGCTTCTGCAGAGGGGAGACTGAACCACCATCTGACCATTGCAGGTGGACCCTCCAGGTCAGGGTTGAGGCACATTGACAGGGCAACATGGGGAAGCCTGCGCTATTGCTGTTCACACTACTGTATACCTGTTCTGTGGATATATAGAGAGCTCATTCCCCAGGGCTGTCAAACCAGCACTTTTTCTAGAGACTAGATGAATAATAGAAAGTTTTTAAGTTAAATTCCAAAAGTTATTTTGTTTTTCTTTTCTCAGAGAATATTAACTGTCTGGAATTCTTTGCTCCTGTCAGAATCCACCTCAATGGGATTTAAGAAAGAAAAGGGTCATTACTGGACATTATTATTCTAATTATTGGACATTAGTTATCTTGTGGGGATAACTGGGATTAGATGCTCAGGGCTGGGAAGGCATAATATCCCTGAAGGAGCAGGCATAGTAGGTGCTGGGCTTAAATAGTCCATATTCAACCAACCTGGGCCAGCAACAATGAGCCAGCTTGTTGGGAATGACTGCATATACTTGGTGAAAGGTGTATATGTTGGAATGGAACACTCACCCATCTTTACAGCTCCCATGTGTCCACTTTTATGGGCCAGTTTCAATTTTTGATCACCTCTTAAAATTAGGATTGTTCTTACGAACGACCCACCTTTATTAATCTCATTGGAATGATAAAAACTAAATTTAAAAAAAAAACTAAAGGGGAAACCAAATATTTATACCTCATCAATGACCTTTGAGAATTGTTGATATGGTGATTGATGCTGTCTGGATGGTTGTTGATATCTGGGTCTTCTAATTCCTTTTTCTTCTCTCTTTGTAACTCTTGTTTGCTGGAAAGTTAAAAAAAAAACAAAAACGATGCAGCTGAAATGGAAAAGGACCAAAGAAGGCTATTATAAATTACTTAAGTCACTGGAGTGTTTGTGATTATTCTGCAGAAGGAAAGATGATAGACTGAGGTTATTTAGTTTGAGTGGAATAAAAGGATATAAAATAAGTGTGCTCAGGGGCTTCTCCTTTCTGTGCCCTATATAATTGTTTGTTTCATGTGCATTTATTAGGGAATTTACTGCTGCAGGAAATCATTGTAGCAAAATGTTTAGCAGAATTCAAAGTATGAGACTTTAATATGAACATGAGTTACATTTGCTGCCAGGCTCACTACTATCTACATTCAAAAAGGTATAATAGTTACCAACCTTCATGCTTCACAGTGCAAAGGGGTCACTTGCAGAGGCTGGACAGGAATAGTGTTCTTTTTGTGATCTAGCTTTCCACACTTGATCAGGTACATTACTCTTTGTTTTTCTGGTTGCCCACCTCTGAGATATCAGGTATTGGCTATCTCTGGGGGGAAGGGATAGCTCAGTGGTTTGAGCATTGGCCTGCTAAACCCAGGGTTGTAAGTTCAATCCTTGAGGGGGCCATTTGGGGATTGGTCCTGCTTTGAGCAGGGGTTTGGACTAGATGATCTCCTGAGGTCCTTTCCAACCCTATTAATTTATCTATGAAAAATACTAGACTAGATGGGCCAGTGGTTTGATCAGGCATAACAACTGTTATGGATTTAAACAAATACATAAATAAGAAGCTAATTCTATTTACAGTATGCTTCTACCTAAAATTATAATCCTGTTTGACATCACAACTGGTTGCTGTGGAAACAATTATGGTGTCATAAAAAGAGGATTAATTACAAGTTTTAAGTGAGGAGTAAGCAGCTGGAACAGATGCATTTAAAAAAAAACAAACAAAAAACAAAGCTCCTGTTTTTGTGCAAAACATTGCTCCAAATAAAGAACAAGGCTCAGAGAAAAGAGGTATATATACAATAGAAGAACCGAATTGTTTCTAAAAAAAAAAAAAATATTGCTTTCTATTTTCCAAGATGTATTAGCTAGCAGCTTTGTAAACCAGCTTGAGAGAAAAAGAGAGAACCACAGATTTCATTGGCATGGACTATCCAGGTGTGAATCCACACTCACTTCTCCCATGTATTTTTTTTATTTCCCTTTTTAGGTGTGGAAAAATATATGCCATTGGGGTTAATGTTCTACTACAATTTACTTGAGGAATAAACACAAGGGCATAAAAGTAATACCATGTTAAAAAGAATTTAAATCAAAGTAGCTTAACCACTTATTGCTGACATGATTGTGAAAGGCCACTTTAACCTCTAATGAGTTTTGTCTTTGTAGATAGTTGTATCAGGAACATCATGACTTCTGGAATTAGAATATTGCAGAAATGGTGTCTGATAGCTTAGTTTTTGCTTTATTTGCTCCTAAAGGCTAGTTAGCAGAGAGAGCAAATTGAATCAGGTAAGTGTGGATGTTCTGTCCCAAGATCCTAGGAACTTACCTGAAGCGCTATATGAAATGTTCAGCGAATCAGATCATTTGCTTTCAACAGGCCCCACCAAGCCTATTTTGTCAGTGCAGTGGCCAGTAGACCATTCCCACTGATGAGGTGAGGAGGGTATTACTATGTTTCGGTATGTTTTACACAGGAAAGCTGGAAGAATTTGAATTGCCTTTCTAATATTCCGCTGGTTTCTTCTCTCCAGTCAGTGAGTCTTTCATTCTGTCAGAGCATGACAACAACCGCTTCGTTTTGACTTGCTGCTGCTACTGTTGTGACCCAGACTGCTCAGCAGCGATGTTTTAGTAGAAGATCTGTTGAGCAGTTATTACTATATAACGGGGGAAAGGGGAGGGGGGTGGATGTCGTGTAAGAGTGTAGCTGAGGATGACACTGGGATGGGAATTGCTGGCAAGAAAGTGCCTGCAGGTTTATGCATGGGCGTGAGTGTGTTGCTTCTGTTTTGTTTCTCTCTTGTGTTATTTAGTTAACTCATGTTTAGGGGACAGAGCGGGTGTGTATGGGAAATGGAATGTAGAACAGCAGATTTTTCTAGGGACCTGGTCAATGTTCTCTCTAATTTTCCCATCCATGTGCAGAATGAATTTTGTTATATGCACCAAAGTGGAGGTGATGTGTGGCGGGGTGGGGCCAAGGGGTTCAGAGTGTGGGAGGGGGCTCAAGACTGGTGCAGAGAGTTGTGGTGAGGGCTGCGACTGTGGGTGTGGGCTCTGGGATGGAGCTGTAGATGAGGGGTTCAGGATGTGGGAGGGGGCTCAGAGCTGGGGCAGAGGGTTGAGGTGTGGGGGATGAGGGCTTTGGCTGGAGGTGCGGGCTCTGGGGTGGGGTCAGGGATGAGGGGTTTGGGGTGCAGGCTGCCCGAGGCTGAATTGGAGAGAGAGAATTCGCCCCAGGCCTCTCTTCCCATAGTAGAACCTGGGCTGTGGTAGAGTGTCACTCCCTGGCTGCGGCAGCCCTGGGGCTGACGGAGTCCTCTCTCCTCGCCGGAGCTGAGGGGGAAAGGCTTCTCTCACACAGCAGCCCTGGAGTGGGGGAGTCACTGCAGCCCCCCATGTTCCAAGCTCCCTCATCACCACCGCTCACCTCACCCCATGCCCCTGAGTGCAGTGTGCACGCTTGCGCAGCCACCATACAGGTGTGCTCCTTAGAGGGAACATAGGACCTGGTTGTCTCAGTCATAATCTCTCCCCATTTTCAGCTCACCAGTTGTTAAGTCTTTAAGAGTATAGCTCATTTTACAACTACTCTGAGAATTTACAAAAAGTATTACCCAGGTTGCTCCGGTTTGCCAGCATAACAATCTATACGCAAAATACCCATATGACAGCTTGTGAGGGATCGCACTGCGTCATTGCTTGTGTTGCCATTGTCTAAGACTGGCTCTCTCTTAGCATTCAAAACCCTGAGCTCATCCACTGGCACCTTTTCACGTTAATTTCTACAATTGCTTGCATAAGCATTTTCTGTTTTCAAGAAATTAAAAATGCTTTACAGTTTCCAAACGCTGTACAGAAACAAGTGAATCTGTGCTGCAGCCATGTGAGGGAAGGAGGCAAGCTATTATCACCCTCATTTTACAGAAGAGAAAACTCAGGAATAGAGGGCAGTGTTCTCAAAAGCCTGGAGGAGATGCAAATAGCCTTTTGGGTACCTAGTTAAGGACTCAGATGGGTGTTGAGCACCCAGGGGATTTTCAAAGCTGCTGTTTATCCAGGCCCAAGTTTTCTGAGTTCCCAATGGCTCAAATACTCCTAGGTGGTGGGTGGGGGTGTAATTTGGAGGATGAGTAACCAAAGACCATTTCCAGCAGGTACAGCTGGGCCACTCAACAGCTTCTCAAAAGTGAGTTTTGCCAGAGACAGAGTGAAGAGATTGAGGTTTGGATGCTCAAGCAGCCACCCCTCCTTGGCTGCTCTGCAGTCTGTTATTCCTGGGGGAATTCTGCTCCACTGCACATGCACAGAATTTTTGTACCCCACAGATTTCTTTGCTTCCCTGCAGAAAAATGACTTTCTGATGGGGAAGCAAAGGGATGCCACAAGAGCAGTCTTGAGATCTTCCCCAGCAGTATGTTTTGGGTGCCCAGGGCAGCCGACAGAGATGTAAATCACTGTGGGGCATGTAGCAGGATTGGGGAAGACCTGGCTGGTGGCTCCTACCCTGTGCCAGGCTCAGCAGCTAGTCCCAGCTGGGCTGGGCGGGATGGGACTTCCTTTTCCCCTGCACGGCATCTGGGGCTGTGTCATACCCACCCCCAGATTTCTCCCTTGGCTGTAGGAAGCTCTGCAAACTCCCCCTCCACTCTGCTTCCTGCACCCATCGCCCCTCAGCTGCAGGGGGTGGAATCACTGTACAGGGAGCTGCTCCCCAATCCGCTCAACCCCTGTGCATCCAGACCCTCCCACTGAGTCTCACCTCCCCCACACCCAGAATCCCCCCTGACAAGTCCCACTCCCCCTCGCCCCACCTGGACCACCCTGATGAGCCACCTGGACCCACACTCTACTGAGCCCCAACCAGCTGCATCTGGATCCACCCCACAGAGTGCCACTCCCCCAGCATTTGAATGCCCTCACTGAACTCCCCACACCAAGACCCTCCTTCCAAGATCTATCCCCCCAGAGTCCCCCTGCACTGAGCCCCAACCACCTGGACCCCCCTCCAGAGTCCCATTACTGTTGCATGAGAACCCCCCAACAAGCCCCTGTGCATCCAGATCCCCCTGCACCCGGATCTCCCACTGAGCTGCCCGCACCTAGATTGCCTCACACAGAACCTGCTCAACCCACACCTGGATTCCTCCACACTAAGTCCCTCCACACTTGGATCCTGCCTTGCTGAGCCTATCTGCCTGCACCTGGTACAGCGGTGCAGGGCCCTGCAGTGTTTCTGGGGGCAGGCCCGGTCTTTGCTCTGTTTCAGAGTTGGGTGCAGCCTCATCGCTGAGTCTGTGTCCCTGGGGGTAGCTGTTCGGTGAGCTCCCACCTCTGTGCAGCCAATGGCCTGTGCTCTCCAATGCCATTCTGGAGCCTCCACATTTATTTGACAAATAAGATTTGCAGAATTTTGCAGAATTTGAAAATATTATATGCAGAATTTTATTTTTTTTGGAACAGAATGACCTCACGAGTAAGAGTCTGTGCACTTAGAAACCGAAGGGACACTTCCTCCTACCCACCCATGCCTGAGTGATGGACAGAAAGAAACGAGGTGGGGTTGCTGTGAAATTCATGATTCTGTGGTTATCCTGGGGCTTAACTGGCCTACAGAGTAAATTAAAGCAGCCTCAATGTGACTTAAACCAGGCTGCCTATGACTTTAAAGGGCCATTCTGATAGACAGGAATAACCAGAAAGTAGTGTTGGCAACATCCTCTTTTTACCAGCCTCCCTGGGAGATGTGGTAGGGGAGTGTTTCCCAAACTTGAGACGCCGCTTGTTCAGGGAAAGCCCATGGTGGGCCGGGCTGGTTTGTTTACCTGCCCCATCCGTAGGTCTGGCCGATTGCAGCTCCCACCGGCCGCGGTTCGCTGCTCCAGGCCAATGGGAGCTGCTGGAAGCGGCAGCCAGTATGTCCCTCGGCCTGTGCTGCTTTCAGCAGCTCCCATTGGCCTGAGGCAGCGAACCACAGCCAGTGGGAGCCGCGATCGGCTGTACCTGCGGACGGGGCAGATAAACAAACTCGCCATGGGCTTTCCCCACACAAGCGGCGTCCCAAGTTTGGGAAACACTGTGGTAGGGGCTTGGGGCATATAGAGTTGCTATCTAGATCTAAACCACTCATGTGTGTACCCTACACAGGGGAGTTTCCACCTGGCCAGATGCATCAGTTTTATGGCCCATTTGCACTAGTGAAGCAACAAAAAGGGTCCATATCAGAAGAGAACTGGGTCCTGTGTCTCTATAGCTGGTCAAAGTCCACCCAACCAAAAAACAAAAGCAATCCTTCAGCCCTCACACCAAACCGACACTGGAAAAATAATTTCTACACAAACATAGAGAAATATATATATTTTTGGTATATTTTCCCTCATTTTTGACCAGTCCTGTCCCTTCTGTTCCTTTTTGATTGAAGGAGAAGCACCGATGCGCTCTGGAGGAAGTCCTTGCTGGAAGATCACTGACATGAGGCTTTTAAAGCAAAGTCAAAAGGGGTATAATTAGTGATGGGCAAACCTGAAATGTTTCATGAACAGAATCTGATAGTTTGTACACTTTCTCCTTCCCCCTACTCTCAAGCATGCACAACCTTTTTGCCTTATCACAAAACATCTACCTCCTACACCAAAGTTATATCTAAGATTTTCATGACTCCTTTTCTCTCCCCAGCAGCTGATGGTGTGCTTTCTATGAGTATGAATTAGAATCATAGGGTTGGAAGGGACCTCAGGAGGTCATCGAGTCCAACTCCCTGCTCAAAGCGGGGCCTCATCCCCAACTAAATCATCTCAGCCAGGGCTTTGTCAATCACAGGGGCTTGCCAAGGTTACCATCTTTATTCCATCCCAGAAGGAAGTCATCACAGATACTGTATCAACTTCACAAGAGTTTGTTTATTTAATGCAAAAAATAAATATTTTAAAAATGATTGGCAGTGGATTAAATCCAAAACTCTGGTCAGTGCCTGTAAAGCTCTGTGTTTTCTCCTGTACTTCTGTGGCTTTGAAAGTGATAATGCTGTACATGTGTCTGGCAAATGATTTTTTTTGTCTTGGTCTAACTGTACTAATTGAACATACTTGTTTTGCCTCGCATCTGAGTACATGAATTGCCATGGTATCTTGTATGACCTCATCCTTAAATTTGCACCAGGTTTCGAGGCAGATTAAGGCTAAATGGTCCCTAAATCCAACCCAACTAAAACCTCATAGAAAATAATTTTTGCCTTTCTGACAAACTCTTTCACTTAGTCCAGCCATCTCACATCTGACAAGCAGCAATAGGAGGCACATGGTGATACTTGTTGCCTGCTACTCTTCATGCTTCATCTGTGCCTTCTGATTGTAGGGCCCAGGTTCCAAGGATTCTGCCCCAGCAATGCCTACCTAGCTTTCCAGAGTGCTTAGAGAAGAGTATGTGAATGCTGTGAGTAGCAGTATTACTGATCCTCGTCACTGTGGGAGAAACCCTCTTTTCTTCTCTCCTGTGCCCCGGATTGGCATATACCTCTTTTCCTGTGTGTCACTTATCTGCAGCCCTTTACGGGACAGGATACAGTGCTCTGGAAAATCCTTTCTCTCTCATAGATGTAGAGGCAGCTGCTCAGGGAAAAGTGGCCACTTCAGCTATTCTAGTTCTGCTACGAGTTAGAAATTTGCTGGTTGATTTCTGTACCAGATGGATGCCAGCCAGTTGACTCTTCCAAGAAGAGCAACCTCTGATTCTCCAGTGCTAATTGCTGTCTGACGTTTGCATGTTTTGAAAAATATGTATTAACTCTTATTTTTCCAAGCAGTATTTAATAGTAATCAGCCCAGAAGGATTTGAATGGGAGGGTCCAGTAATAAGTCACTCTCCAAGTGTGTGTTTAATTTCTTTTGCAGAATTTGATTTTCCACTAGAGGAATAATGGAGAGCTGTTACTATAGGAACACTCTGGGCCCTACAGGTTTCTAGTTGAACTGCTAAACAGCTTTGTAGTGGGAGGAGGTGGTGGTTACTTCTAAAAAAACAAACACACTTTTTTTCCCTTCTCAGTTTAAGCCTAACAATTTTGCAAAGCGCAGACGTTTTGGGGAGCTCTGTGCTCTGAGCTTGTGAAAGCGTGCAAAGTCCAGACCAGGCTGGAATGCTGGTGATACAACAGTGAATGCTGCCAGCCAGAGTCTGATAGTGAGACAAACTAGAAACCCAGGCTCTGCTGAATTATCTCTGTGTGGTTCTTTACAGAACTATGTGATCTGGCTGAGGCTCATTTTGGATCAGAATAGTAATAGTGTTTGGAATAACCAGAGGAAATGCCAGAGAATATATCAGCTCCCCTGGTTAAACAGGCTTGCCTACCTTTTGTTACATAATTTTCCATATTAGAAGTTTGGTTGAATCCTCAGTGACTTCTCAATGCCTGGAGAGTAGAGGAAGCACATTTTTCAGATGGACCAGGAAGCTGCAAACTTTTCTGTGGATGCAGCTCTGGGGGTAGTGCTCCAAGGTTTTGTCATTTTGAGATTAGTGTACCATGATGCAGTCTATTTGGGTCTGCGTGAAGGCCACTCACAAATTTTAGCTGGTATGGCGGCATGCTTAGAACTCAGTGGTGCATCTTGCAGGGAGGATACTTCGTGTGTTCTGTGCTGGCTTCCAATTTGTTTCCAGGTGCAATTTGAGGTGCTGTTTTGCACATATAAATCCCTAAATACTTTGGAGCTTAGCTGCCTCGGAGACCATGGATGAAATCCTGGCCCCATTGAAGTCAATGGGAGTTTTGCCGCTTATTTCAGTGGGGCCAGGATTTTACCTCACGTCCCTCTCCTCATGAGCAACTGCAGCAGCTGAGATCATCTGAGGCACTTGAGCTAGGTTTGAGTACAAGGGGGCTGGGAGCTGGTTGTTCTGAATGCAGAGTTTTTAGCTTTTCTCCCCACTTTCTCTGACAGAGCTTCTTTAATCCTGAAGACAGGGCCGGCGCTTCCATTTAGGCGGCGTAGGCAATCGCCTAGGGCGCCAGGATTATTGGTGGGCAGCATTTTGCCGGAGGGGGTAGCAGGCAGCTCCGGCTGACCTGCCACAGTCGTGCCTGTGGATGGTCGGCTGCTCGCGCGGCTCCGGTGGACCTCCCGCAGGCACCACTGCAGCAGCTCCACTGGAGCCGCGGACCAGGGGACCCTCCATAGGCACAACTGCGGCAGCTCCACCGGAGCCGTGGGACCAGCGCGCTGGGCGGCGAAATTGCCGTGCGCCTAGGGTGCTAAAACCCCTAGCACCAGTCCTGCCTGAGGACATATTACTTATTTCCCCAGGCTTTTTCTAAGGTTGTGGGTTAAAAGAATGGAGTGTTGCAGTCTTGTTGGGATGGAAAGGATGTGTATTGGTTTAATAGGGATCTTTTGGGTATGTATTACTTGTATATATCGTTGTAGGGCATGGGATAAGCACATTTTAATACTAATCTTGAGCTGTATGTACCTCAGTGTATAACACATCATTAACAAGAGAAAGTATGTATACATGACTCTGAGGTTGAGATGATGACATTACTCAGGAGTGGTCACAGCCACGTGGTAAATTTTGGAGCTATGTGATAAACTGCGCCTTGACTGCCTCATCTGCAAGAGGGAAATTGAACCGTATTGTCCATTCAGACCCTGGTCTCATACTGAGACCACCACAAAGATGCCAGTTGTGACAGCAGAATTTGTAGGTGGCTCCCTTGTCCACGAGGAACTGACTAGAGGGCAGCACTCCTTTCAAACAGACCACCAAATACATTTTTCAGGTTGTAGCAACTTTTTGCTTACTTTCATCTTAGGCCAAACAGAATGTAAACATCTCAGGAGTTCGCATCCGAGGGCCAGAATCTCTTTGTACCAGCATCTAGTTCTATGGAACAGCTTGTCTGCTGTGGCTGACAAAAATGTCTTTTGAATAAAAGGCCTGGGAATTCAGGGTTACCTAGAAACTAAAAAGTAATTAAAACAAAACAAAACCCAACCCTAAAAACATGAGGGTAGCAGGAATGGGCTTTAACTTCTTTTGCCAAAGCAGAAAGGGTAACACAAAGGGTATTTTTTTTCTGTCTTTTAATAAATAGGTGAAAATTGCTACAAGCAAAAAACCACTTTTTTAGATGACTGATTTCTTATACCTCCCTGCCCCCCGCCACCAAAATAAAAAGAAGCAAACAAAGCAAACTTAATGCTGTTTCCATCTATTATTTTAAATAAACACTTGTCTGTTCCGTTAAAGTGTTCCCTCTTCTTTTACTGTCATTTTTATTTTATTTAATAAGAGCAGGACTGAAAAAATACAATCCTACTTAAGAAATCAGCTTTTTGCTTGGGGGATGAATTGAGGCACTTATTCCGGCCTGTGGAGCTTTCTATCTTCTAGGTCACAAACATGAATCTGTCCCCAGTTAATAATGACTGAAAGCTATTACAACCTGAAAGCAGTGCAGTGGCAGGAACCATCACTGTGCGATGTTTGTACAGTGCCTAGCATAATGGAGTCCTGGTCCATGACTAGGGCTCATAGGTAAATCAAATACAAATAATTAACAATGATGATAATAAATATGTAAGATACATCAGTGGCTTCAGTCTAGTTCCTAGGGGGCAAATATCCAGAAAAGAAAACATTGCTACATTTCTATGGCCTTCTTATTGACTATCTCAACAGCTAGGCCAAAGACTGAATAGGCCAGGGAGACTAGAGCTGGGATTTTTCAAAATAGATTAAAGAGTGGCCAACTTCCACTGGATTTCAATAGGACCCAGGCCCCCAACTCCCTTAAACTCCTTTGAAAATACCTTGAAATCTGAATTACTGATTCCTTCTGACTCTTCCAGGGGTCCTTCAAGGGCCAGGATTTGGCAAGCCATTTGTCTGGTTTTAATCCAAACAGTCATGTTTTTGTAAGGTTTGTCCTGTCTGGTACTGATAGAAAACCGGGTATGGTTTTGTCCAGTGTCACGGTGGACGCACTGAGGACACCATGTTGCAGAGCGCACTGCTCCACCTGGCGGTGTGACCTTGCACTACCTTGCATGTGAGGTAATGCCGGTGAGGTCATGTAGGTGGGGACAAGCCCACACTGTTTCAGAAGTACTGGTATGTTCTATATTCTGAGGATGTGTCAGGAGCCACCCTAGTCAGGGTTGTGGGACATTGGTAGGAAAACTTGCATTACTACTGCATGTGCTGTCCCTGTTCAATAGACAAACAGAAGATTTAACCAAGTTCAGACCGGGAGTAAGTGGTTGCGGTTTATTCCAGGCCTGAATTTGGCCCGTAGTTTTTTTGGGCTGTCAGTCTGGCATATTTTACTAGCACTAAGGACTAAATTATGCTCTGAGACATGTGAAAAATTGTTTCTTTCTTTGTCATATTAATTCTGAATTATGTTGTTTAGTTTTATTTTGAGCATTCTGATGAAGCTAACCAAGAAAAAGAACCCTCTCAAGCAAAATAGCTCCCATGTGGAGTCCTCCTTTGCATCGGAATTTTAGGGTATGAAAGAGAAAAATTCTGTCGCTGACAAATTTTCACTTCTGTTCTAATATTGAATAGGTCGCTGGCTGCTATAACAATTTTCCTTTCTTTGCAGTTTTATCCTGAGTGTATTTCTTAATGGCTGGAACTGAGTGAGTGTTTAAAGTATATTTTCCCTTCCCTTCCCTGCCCTCTTCATGTGCAATATAACTGTGGGTGAGCCAGTCACTGACCAAAATAAGCCACTGAGACCAAAGAGTTAAAAAAAAAAAAAAATGAGTCAGAGAATATCCTGCACTAGAGAGTGAGTCAGCTTTGGTTTTTATAACAAGACATTTTAAGAAGCTGTTTGGAAAATATGCTGAATGGAAATATTTCAGAATAGTTCACAGTCTCTGAGAGAAGATGATTTATTTATCCATATATAAGAATGGTAGAATGCGTTAGACAGAGACTAGGTCATGCAGTGATGAGGCTGCTCTATATTGCAAGGTGCTTCTCTGGGATGATCGCTGTGCCCAGTGTATTGGAGTGGTCATTTATAGCAGACACAGTGTTTATTCAAGGTGGAAGAATAGATTAAGGTCAGCACTGAAAGCACAGGTCTGTGATTTCCTTGATTTACTTGGTATAGATACATCAGTAATGGTGGTTGATGGCACAGATCATGGAGAAAAAGGCATGAACTGCTGATCAGCTGAGCTGGCTCAGTGGCTTTCAGAGCAGTGCTAAACAGTAGCAAGAAACAGTGGAGGTTTTTTGCACCTTGAGCTTGCAAGGTCTGGGAGAATGGCAAAGATGGTGATGCTCCTAGGTCTGGTGAGAATAAGAATTCTGTCATAAGTGCATTGGAAAGAGCTTAGTTCGATCCTTTTGACTGGTGGTCAGTAATGATTACATGAAGCTTGCATACAGGGAGTGAAAAGATTAAAGGAACATCCATGAAAGCTTTCTTTCTCTCCAGTTTCCCATTATCCACCCCTTAGATTTTATATCATGATCAAGTTTCCCTTCTGGAAAAGACTGGGTTGGACCATAAGGATTAATAACAGGCAGTGTAGAGCTGGAGAACCCCAGTAGTGAAGAACTGGTGCTGTGTGGTGCAAAAATAACCATAATTCCCAACTGGAAGACATGGAGAGCAAGGAATTTCCTTTATTGTATCATATTGACAAAAAGCAGGAGAGTTGCCATTATCACTGGATGGAATATTGTTGTGTGTTGTGAATGAGGCAAATCTGTTCCAAAATCTGCTTCTGACTTATTGTGTGACTGCAGGCAAATCTCTTAATTTCTCTGTAAAAAGAAGATAATGATGCTTGCCTACCTACGTAAAGATCTACCAATAAGAGTTGCTATATAAGTGCAAAGTTGTATTTTGATGCACTTTGGCTTGGCCTTGCACTCACTGTAAAGAGAGAGATTATTTGGACTTTGCTAAGAGCTATCTAGTCAAGCTGTCCATTCAAAGTCACTCTGGTTGTGAGCTGGGTGGGGCAGGGGGTTCAAATTCCAGAAGTCCCATACATTTAACCTTTTGATGTTCCATGCGCCTGGAGTTTTTGGTGCCTTTTCTATTACTTCCACTGGGACTCAATAAGACTTCCAGTCCAAGGAGCTCACTAGAAATTTTGTGTATTTGAACCTTCAGTTCCTGTCCATTGTCCTGATATCCATGTACTGTCAGGTTCTCCATGGAAAAAACATGTCTAAGGAGGTTTGTTCCTTTTTAAAGGTTATTACTACTCATGTTTGGACCTAAAATTAAAAAACTAGGAAGGGAAGTAGTCTGTTGTTATGACAACAGTTCTAATGATGTCACAGGAGTCATCTCCTCCATCCTTTCCCCTCCATTCATGCACAACAGGGCAGTCACAGGGAAGTTCCTGTCATATTTCAGAGTGGATTGCTTTCCTGCCATTGTCAGTGACAGCATATGGAGTGAGCAGTGGAGAAGGATACCGCACATAGAGGGTTGCAGTAGTGAGTACTGAGGCTGGGGTACTGCTGAGCTCCCTGGGAATGTGGGAACGGTGGAAAGACAAGCATCCTTGGAATGCAAGGAGGTTGGACAGTTTTTTGGTTTGTGTGTGTGTGTGTGTGTGTGTAATATACTGTCTGTGCATAATAGTGTACATGTAATATACAAACATATGTTGTTTTATGTTTATAAACAATTTGTTGTCACCAAGGTCTAAAACTACTTTAGATGGATGTTGTTGAACACTGGAGGTGCTGGAGTGTGGCAAGAGACTTAGCAGTCTCTGAATAATATTACACTTTTAATAGTCTCCTATGAGTTTATGCCTGCAAGTGAAAAAAAATTGTTAAAAGGGCATTGCCAAGGGTGAGAGGCCCCAAATTTGACCTGCCCTGCGAATGAAATTTGTTTTATCCTTCTGATCTCAAGTCTCTCATTTGCCTTAGAACAAGGTCTGCCACATTGTTAAAATGCCAATAGCGCTGCTGGGTGACCCATTGGGAACAAGAACAGGGCATTGGGTTTGTTAGATTGTCAGCATATTCCTTCCTCCATGCCAGTCTCCTCTGATATTGTTAGTGGATGGGTCCCATAAATATACAAGACTCCATTTAACCTGTCCCAATGGAGTGTGGTGTTCTCCTATATTTCAATGAGAGCTGGGTGAAACAGGTTTCTCTTTTTGGTTCAAATGTATCATGGTTCTGAGTTTGTAAAACTTGCTCAGTTTAGAGACACTTACATTTTTTTCCAAGAAATGTCATGCAAAATATTTGTTGTGATCAGGGTGTTTGTGGGGAGGGAAAAAAGCCATTTTTAATTGAGAAATTCAGTCAGTGATTTGGAAGTCAATGTGAGGAGGAGATGGAGGGGATGCTCCTCAAACCCACATAAGCTAAAGGAGTAAGCATGGATTGGTTTGGGAACAAGGAAATCATGAGTTTTTGTTTTGACTTTTATTACTTACCGGTCTTAATAGTTTATGTAGCACTTTATAAATATTATTAACCAGGTGAGATCATTTCCCCACTCGCCCTTGCATGCCGCCTACATGTGCCTTCCCTCCCCAAAAATTCCCTCTTCTCTGTATGGCATTGATGCCATTGACCACGTTGCCTCAAGACATTTCTTGGTTCTCCAGTTCAGCCACTCCTAGCCAGGAGTTGAACATAACATTCTCTGTCTTGGGGTCTAATTTTATTAAGATCTCACAACTTACATAGGTTCTTTGGTACTTCTATGCTCAAACCATTCTAGTGCTTCCAATTTGCCTTGTTCTGGGACTCCAAATTCTGGCTCTCTTTCAGCTACCTAGTTCCCTCTGAGGCAGGGGAGCTCTGTTGTTGCCACGCCGGCAGCTGGGGCTCTCTGAAGAGATATTCCTTCAAGTCCTAGACTCTGCCCTGGGCTCAAACTCCTTCCATTGGGGTAGTATCTCCACAGCCCTCCTTCTTGGGGCTATGCTCGTATCCCGACAGTGTTTCCTAGCCTCCCTGCAGGTCTCTCCTAATTCTAGGTTCCGCCTTGACTGAGCTAAGAGCTCTCCCTTGTAATTCTCCACAGGTAGGTACATGGCTCAAGTGCCTGGCCCTTAGTCTCAGTTAGTCTCCTAATTCTTCCTGGAACTACCTGTTCCTAAAGGGGCCATACCTTGATAGACAGTTGACTGTTCCTGGCTGCCCACTGTCCTTAGAGGGGACAGGATACCTTGTTACATCCCAGTTTTATTGATGGGGAACCAAAGACTCAGAGAATTTGAGAAATTCCCCCATGTCATACAGCAAATCAATATCTGATCCAAGGTTAAAAACTGGAGGCTCAATTCACCATTGCCCTGAACCTGGTGTATTCACTTAAGACTTCTGGTACCTTAAATTTTCAGTGGGTTAGGCCCTGACACCAGTGCTGAGTGGCTGCAAATGCTACTGTTCTGACTTGATAGCATTTTTTGCTCTATTTGAATTGATGTAAATGATTACACGAGATACAGGACAATGGTGAATTGGATCCAAATTTCTAAATTTCCTGTTCATATGTAATTGAACCAGTAAAACAGAAGCGAACTCTCTTGCAATGTGTTTTTAAACTTCTACTTTCATTTTTCTTTAACAGTGTAAAGACGGATATTATGATGTGAAAGCTAAATGGCCACTGCAGTTGACTTTAGATTTATTGCATGCTGCAGTACTATCAATTAAAACTGGTTTTCTTAGCTACCCACATAAGCAGTCTTAGCATGTGTTTGGTTTTAAAAACTGAGACTCTTAGATGCCAGACATCTAGCAGGAAAGTATATAAATGAATATGATGCCACAAGAGTTGTTTGGAGTCTCTCATACTGCAAAAATATTCTATTTCATGGATATGACCTAACAGCCATGAAATATATAATCCTCTAATGACATTAGCTGTGGGTGGATGGTTTTTTTGCTAGCTGGCAGCCAGATTTTTGCTAGCTTGGTTCTATTCTGTGCGAGTGTGTGTTTTTTTCCAGTTGTTGAAAGGGGTATAAAGCAAGCACATTTACTGTTCTGATTTGTGGTAGAATGACAAGAGAAAATTGCATTGGATAAGAATACAAGCTTTTCTTAAAAAGTGGGTCTGGGACAAGGATGCTGTTTTCCACAAAACCAGAAAAATGTTTAAATAGAAGATAGAAATGAGGAGCTATTCCTGAAAATCAGGTTATAGATTACTCCTGCATGGCCACTACAGGAGTACTGAAACAAAGGCAGCTTCAGAATCTTAAATGCTATGCAGAGCAAGTACACAAATGTGCATCTGTTTTCTCATTTGGCCATATCTAGATTTTGGAGTGTTGCTGTTTGAAAGTGTTTGTGTGTGTGCATGAGCTGTCATGTGCACTTGTGTTTATTTGGGAGCCTCTTTCAGTTTTGTGATGTACATTTTTCTTGGAATAAAAACAGCAAATTAGCCCCAAGAACTCTTAAACCCTTGCTTTCATGAATAGTGCTTTGTATCTTGCAACTTCAAAACATGAATTTTACAGAATCCAGTGAGGAGGAAATGGTGAGACAGAGTCTAGAGTAAAACAAGCAGAAATAGAACTCTGGAATTGGTACCCAGGAAAGCAGTAAAATGAGACTGTGTTGGTTTTTGTTTTGTTCCTCTCCTTTCATAAAAGTGAGCACCAGGTTGATTAAGAGTTAAATTTGAAAAATAAATAAATAAAAAACAATTATTATTAATAATAGAATATACACATATATAAACTAATACTTCTGAATGTTTAGTGTCTCTGGCTTTCCCCTTTCTTGTCCTGTTGGTACTTAGAAGCCCCACACTGGTAGAACAGAAGTGGAGTCATCTGGGGCTACTTGAAGTGTCTGCTGCTGCTTCTATTGGTTTCAACCCTAAAATGGCTAGAAGAGGGGAGAGAAGCCTCTCTTTAGTCCTCTCCTCTCCTATTTATAGTGCAAATACTATGTACTGTGTCACATTTGCTCTTCAGATTGGTAACACTTACTTTTTAGGCAGAAGAAAGTGTCTTCACCTCCAGTTTTCCTCTTTAGTCCTCTTTGGTGCTGAGAAACATGCTAAGGGATTGGGTGTACTGTGGTACCAACAAAGGGTGCTTTGTCTATGCCCTGATCAGAGTGGGGTGGGGGAGTTTGCATGTATTCTGGCTGATGTGTGATCAGTTAATTTCTTTTCTTTTTTTTGCATGTCTTGATCAGCAGTGAAATAGTTAATAATTCTGACATTCCATAACAACTGGACATCAGATATTATTGGACATTTGCCTTAACACATCATTGAGATGAGCAGGACTGTTCATACCTTTCAGAGCTATTTTCAGGCTCTCTGCAAACTTAGGCATAAGTTAAACTTGGTTCATGTTTGAAAGGTTTATTATTATTTTTGTTGGTTTACTTTAAATTCTGAAACAGATGGCAGCTTGGGAGAAGAAGGTATATGGCATATACTCATGCATCATCCCTCAGTGCAAGCCCTGTAGTTGAATGAAGCTGATTGACAGGGAGATGGCACTGCCAAGTGGATGGTTGGCAGTGTATATTACCCGTAAAAGCAAACCAGAAATGTTTTGAATTTAAAACTAAATTGACAAGACAAGATTCTTCCAGTGGGTGATGCATTCAGACACTTCCAGGATGAGCATGCTCTCACTGTTCTCGGGTGTCTGCAAATTGAGATCCCACCTTGCAATTGTAACTGATGAAAGGACAGAGGCAAGGGATCAAATGTGGCTTGCAGCTGACTTTGAGTAGGTGTCACTCTGTGATGATGATGGAGGTTTTCTCCAGGAGAGCACAATAGGGGGATAGGGTGAGAGGAAAGGTTGAAATTGTTGTGCCATGGCAGACAGGTGCACTACACAATTTAACACTGATGTGTGCAAAAAAAGATTTCCAGTTCTACTTGGAATTTGATTGTTCACACACCACCTGAGATAAAGGAGAAGAGTATGAAGGAGGATGTTAATGTGGGTATGCCAAACTGTAAATCAGAGTAAACCCAGTTCTCTTGATAAGGGATCAGTTCTTCCTAGAGAAGTATTACCTTCAGTGCAAACCCACCACCACCACCACAATTAACAGTAACTGGCATCTTTATTGGCTGTAGGGTGACCAGACAGTAAGTGTGAAAAATCAGGACAGAAGTTGGGGGTAATAGGAGCTTATATAAGAAAAAGCCCCAAATATCGGGACTGTCCCTACAAAATCGGGACATCTGGTCACCCTAATTGGCTGTCTCGGCAGAGAGGCCAAGGTGTTAATGGGTTCAGAGGTTGGCACCAATTTATGTCTATGGAACGGTGCCTTTGTCTCAGAAATCAGTCATACTGGCAGGTGGTATGGAGACTGCCATTGCTCATGCCTTATCTGTTCTATGAATGATAGGACTTCACTTCTGTCTTATTGATCAGTCTAATTATGTGGCCCCATCACTGTAATAGCTGAACAGCTTTCCAGGCCTAACAACCCAGCACCCTGATGGTGTGAAATTTGCAACCTGCCAAAAAGTCTGAGGAGGTAAATGGATAATTTTCCTCTTTCTTCCAAGTCCTTCCCCCTCGGCACTGTTTCTCTTAGATGATGTGTTTTATGTGGGCAAGGCTTATTCTGCACATGTTGGCACATGAAAAGAGAATGTATATGCTGGGCATGTGTTCCACCTGAGTGAGGAACAGTGTGGTTCCAACTCACTTTTTCCATGAATCTGAATAATACAATGCAAAACTAAAGAGAGCCATTCAACTGGAGTGGAGATTTTTAAAGGGTCTGCAAAGCAGTTAATGAACAGACCTTTCACCTTGAGATTCAAATTCTATCCTAGGTGTCACACACACACATGCATCATAACTCAGCTAGGCTTGATTTCCACTGCCCAAGCTAGGCTCCAGGATTAGAATATCAGGGTGTGGAACAGGTCGGAATAGAGGTGTGTTTACAGAGGAAACTGCAAAACTGTTTGAAAAGAAACTGAGGAAGTTTGCATATAGCATGCCTTGCTCTAGACAGTGCTTCCTGTCCCTCATCTTCAGGAGTACTCCATTTAAACATGAATTAACAAAAAAAAGTAGGTTATGAAACTATGGCATACAATAGTGTGCTCCAGATATTAACATTCTTAATCTCTTAATCCTTGGTAATGGATTGTAAGCAATTAATTTAGTGGGGAGCAAAATTAGTCCTAAGGATGGGGTTGGAAACCCCTCCCTAAGTCTTCTCTGTTCACACCTTTTGTTTCAAATCTCTCTCACTTTCTCCCTGATCCCATCAGATGCAGAGATCTCTCCCTATTTTTATCCAACAGCACTACAGTTCAGAGCACTCTCTCTCCCCTTGGCACCGAAACCCTTCCCCTTTCTGTTCTCAAAACACCCTGTTGATCCAAACTGATTGTGCCAGCCTTGCAGCTTTCCCCCATGTGTATCCCTGAAGCTCAAGCTCAGAAAACCCTCTCTCCCACTACTGATCTCTGCTGGGCTAAGAATCTTTAAAACTCAAAATCCTCCGCCAAACTCCCCTTCATCTCGGAGGCACCTCTCCCAACCCTATCTCCATCTGTTGTTGCTCCAGGAAGGCAAGGTGCAGGAGCAGCAGAGACTATGTGCAGGAAGTCCCATACCCTCCCATTGGGACACTAATCCTCCTTCCTACCACTTTCTGTAGAGGCTTGTATTTCTCTCTCTGCACCTGTTCTCTCTGCTGCTTGCAGCCCACATACTGCCAAGACTCCTGCTGAGGCTGCTTTGTCCACATTATGAACCCTCTGGTGCACCCTGCAATCAGCCAAGAGACACAGGTTACACCGAATCCAGAGTGTGGGTGAAAACTTGTGTATTATTGATGGACCTTAGGCCCACCTAGCACACAGTGAGCAGCGACTTCTGCCTAAAACATTTTAAACAGGAGCGTAGCGAATGGTGATGAACAAATGTTCTTGCTCATGCATACGTCTCTTTGCTTGCAGGTGGATATGGGTGTCCTGATGAAGAACAGCTATTACCCCAAATGTTCATGAGAACAAAACCCCATTTGCCCTAGTGTTTTCAGACAGCAAATCACAAGGCGGCACAAAAATGTTTGAACTGAGCAGTGGTTCAGAATCTGAGTGAACGTTGAAGAGCTCTGTTTAGCAGCACTTGACTAATTCTGTCAGGGGCAGGGTAGGGGAAGGGTCAGGAGGGGCTAGAAGGAAAAGAACTAGATAGGGAGGGAGGGAATGATTTACATAGGTGTGGGCTATGTATTGAGACATAAGGTAATCTGGTTCATCATTTCCGACACGAATAGGGAAGATATCCTGATGAGGCTGAGTCACTGAGAGAGTGGGAGAAGGATGTGGGGGTGGGATGGCCAAGCAGCTATAGCACAGAAGGAAAGCAAGCCATTCTGGGATCCATCAGTGGAGGGGGTACTATATAAACTGTGAGGGCCTTGTGTAAGCAGAACTCTGCAAAAAACCCTCAAGCTTCATGTGAAACTCACCTAGTTCTGGATTTTGTAGCAAACTCTAAATTCAGATCATTTTGCTGAAAGGTTTGTTAAGGGTGCAAACTTCTCAAGTGAACAGGGGACCAGTTTCAAACAAACATGGGATGATGTATGGCTTCATGCCTAAGTCTGGCAAAATGTGTGATTTTTCCACCCGTCTTCTTTCTCCCCTCCCCTGTTTTGCATGGCTCTGATATGAAATAAGTGGAAACTTCATCATTTCAACTGAGTTTCATTTTGGGTTTGTTCAGCCACAAAGCTCAGAGCATAATTCTAGGGGTGGGAACTCAGGGGGATTGAAGCCAAAAACCCCCCCAATCCCCACAAAATATGACTGATGATTTGTGCATTACTTTAGTCTGGAATATGCATTATGTTTAAAGGGGCTAGCATGGGGAATATTGTGTTCACCTCTTTATAAAAACAACTCTACAGGATTTAGTACAGACAGAAAAAAGGCTGATAGAAGAGCTCGAGGATCTCTTTTCTCTAAAGAAAGAGCTTATTGGGAAAGGGAGGCTTACGGATGTGGACAGGTTCAATTAAAATAGGAGCTGGCCTGAACCCTCACCACAGAATACAAATGAACCTCAACAGAACTTTTCACATTTTAAAAAAAAAGTTAAAAAAAAAAAAAAAAAAAAGGTTTCCATTTGTCTCAGCACTTCCTGATTGTGGGCATCACCAGACGTGCACAAATACTATGAGAAGGGAACTGCTTTTTTGATGTTTCCTCCATCTGGAAGCAAGAAGAATCAAATCTGAAGAGACTCTGTTCTTAGGACATGACCGACCCAGTTTGGCAGACTCAAGAGTTTGGGTATTGTCAATTATCAGAGGGATGAAGTGGGTATTCACCTACGAAAGCTCATGCTCCAAAACGTCTGTTAGTCTACAAGGTGCCACAGGACTCTGCTGGTATTGTCAATATAATTTGTATTAACACATCTGGCCATTTGGGTGCTTATCTGAATTAAACCTGAACTCTGATCATATTGAGGTTCCTTTGATCCCAAATCAGGAGGTGACCTCACTGAAGGATACACATTTCCACTAAAACACAAAGGCTATTGGAACTACTGCTAAACATGGAAATAGGATGGGTGAACCAATCTATGATTGCAAACAACACTAAGGGCTAAGCTGAAGCAGAATTTCTTTGGAATAAACTACAACAGGCAGCAATGGATGCAGCTAGCACAAATAGTCTTAAAACAGCATTGGAGAAGCAATGTCATGTTTGGAGGGGATTACTTTGGGCCCCTTGAAACTCTCATCCACACAACAGGCCAGCTCAAGTCTTGCATTAGAAATCAGCAAACCCTTGGCCATAGGAGTCATGTCATAGAATATCAGGGTTGGAAGAGACCTCAGGAGGTTATCTAGTCCAACCCCCCTGCTCAAAGCAGGACTGATCCCCAGATAGATTTTTGCCCTGATTCCTAAATGGCCCCCTCAGGGATTGAACTCTCAACCCTGGGTCTAGCAGGTCAATGCTCAAACCACTGAGCTATCCCTCCCTCTTACCTTCTGGTGCAGGATGAGTTTTTTGTGAGGAATTCAGTGATGATCATGACTTGTAAGTGTTTCTGCACAGCTGCTGGAGTGATATAATCATTGCAGGTGCCCAAATCATTCAGAAATTAATACCTCGAGAGAAAGTGAGAGCCTGGTAATGCTTGCCAATATATAAATACATGTGTACTGGGCAAATCTGGATTACATCTTCCTGGTTTACCAGAATACATCACCACTATGCTAGGTACAGTATGACTCCGGCTTATTAGGTCTTCCCTTGTGAAGGGAATCATTCACCGCAGTCACCACCCAGTGTTCATGCAGGGTGGGGCAGGTCCTCTTCTTCCTGGTGCCCCTGTTGGCAGCTGCCCTGGTCTTGTGATGATCTGGCCCTTCCATGACTCAGTCCTCTGGCCAGGTCATGCCTTCCTGTCCACCCCTTTTGAGGTACATAAAAGAAAGTCTAATAATGGGGAAGTCTTCAGCTGCCTGCAAGGGCTTCAGGGCTTTCTCCTTGGGTCAGGGACTTGCTGTCTGGACCCTTGTGCATTCAAGGCCTTCCCCAAGTAAGTCCCTTGCAGAGGGATAGGCTCCTATCATTGTTCCTTCTTTAGGTGTTGATAGGGGAGCCTGGGGCTGCCCTCTCGGGCTCTGATCCAGGGCCCAATGGTGGGCAGCTAAGTCCTATATTTTGGAGTGCGATGCAGCTGCCTTCCTGGGTCACTTCCTACCAGAATCCCCTTTGTCCTATAGGGTAGATTAAAGAACTGAACACCAAAGAAAGTTTCTGACCTTCAAAAACAATCCCCAGTCCCTCCTTGACAAGCTTATCAGAATTGCCAGGCTGTAGGCAACAAGAGCTCCTGTAGTGCTCCTTCTCAAGAGCACAGGTCAGCTCCCATCCACTGCTTGTCCCCAACAGAGCTGCCTGCTCTTTTTTTGAGCTCCTCCTCCAAGTCATGCATGCTTGGCAGGTGTATCCGAGTGGGGCTATCTGAGTCCAGAGAGCAGCTCCCAGACAACTATACTGATTCACCTTATTCCTGACCTGCAGCTTCCCTTGCAATTTCAGTTCTGGGTTTCTCTTTCAAGTAGAGTACGCTGGTGTAAACTGTCTTTGAGAGGGAACTATTCTCGTGTAAGGATTATCTTAAGACCAACCCAAAAAAATTTCACTTGAGATAAATAATTCTGGACTTTATCTCTGGCCCCCAGAGGGGAAAGGCCTGCTTCACATTTACAAACCTCTGGGTCGTTGCAAACCCCTTGCTGTTGCACCTCTCTCTGGCATTTCACATATATCTGGGTTTTATTTTTTGCTTGCCCTTTTAGACTTCTTATTCTGAAACATGCCTTGTCATTTCCCCCTCTCTGATACCATTAAAAGTGCTTTCTTTATGTGTAATGAGTGGGGACAGTGCAGCTGTTGAAAATTGTGTGTGAGGGGGAAGCTGTGATGTAAAATGACTGAGCACTTCCACCTAGATAATCGGCACCATGTGCTCCAAAGCCAGAAATCCCTCTGTCGCTGTGGTGTCTGGTTTTCAAACAGGCACCCTTTTTGGTTCTTATCTGACCTGGTGTCCTCCTCCCTCCCATCTCCCCCTTCCGTATCTGCAAAGCCTTGCAGCACCCTCACCTAACACATATCATTGCACAACATCGCGTTAAGGTTTAAAAGATCAGATTTTCAAGGAGGGGGAGAGAGGGAGTCAAATATATTCCCCTCCCTTCAATCCCTCAAGGAGAGTGGAGGAGGAATGGGAGCTGCAGGAAGGATATGTATTGATGCCAGCCATCTAACAAGCAAAGCAGATAAAGATAAAGGTTCTTATGGCAACAGGCTGCCAGAAGACTCATTAACAATTTGGGGCGGAGAGAGGGAAGAATGAGATGACTTAGCACAGGCCCCAATGTCTTGAAAAAAAACTGACCACTTGACCGCTGTAGTCTTGGGGTGTGATTGCAGCTTGTTTAGACACACCTGGGCTAGCTTTAATCTCACTAGCTGATGCTCAAGTAAGTTCCCAGGGTCCTGGGCAGGCTTGTACAGCCCATGCTGCCATGGCTTCTCTGCGAGTCCAGTACCTGAGTTAGCTAGATTAAAAGCTCAGGTATGTCTACACGAGCTGCAGTCACACCCGGGAATTGCGGTGTAGACAGATCCACTGTTGCATGGTTTGCATCAAATGCAGAAAAGAAGTGATTGTGTCAATTTGGTCAAGGGGAGAGAGAATGGCTGTTTGCTACCCCTGCTCTTCCACAGCCAACATGGGAAGGATGGACGGAGCATACTTTGAGATCAGCCCAAACACTGGAAGCAAGCATCCACCTGAATCTCCCAATTTATGTTCCCGTGCTCTACAATTTAGAGGAATAGACTGGAAAACGAGAGAAGAGAAGCGAGCATGAGACAGATAAAAGGTCCAGTTCACCACCGCCCAATGGCAGCTGTGCAAAGAGGCCATAAAGTTCATGGATCCAGTTTCTTGAGGAATTTCCCTGGTAATAGAGGGCTTTCCTGACTGACACAGAGTTTAGCTCTACATGACTCTCACAGCAAAGATCCCTAGGATGCATGGGTGGAATGCTGCTGGGTATTGTCAGCTATAAGACGTGAGACTGGGGGTAGCCAGATGCAAGTTAGAGCAGAATTCAGGCTGCTACAACGTGCACCAGTGGGTTAAGCAGCCCCCAGCCACTCTAGGGAAGGGTAAGTGCACATGTGGCATAAAACCATTAGGATTGTTTCCATGGATTATGTTCATAGCCAGAATAATCTGTATTTTCTGCTATGCCTTAAGGGGGATTCTAGCTGTGATCGTATCTACAAAGGTTAGTGTACCTCGGTCTCTGTGTCATAAAGACAAACATTTCTTCACCCCCTCTGCTTTGCTGTGCTAAATTCAACTTCACCTCCTCATTCCCCTTCTCTCATGTGGCCTGTGTGCACAGAGAATTTCAGCTGATTCTTTCATTACTCTCTTCTGAGCTATCTCTTCCTTTGACCTATCTGGCTTTTTTATTTATAGAAGGATTCAACAGCTAAGGACTAAATTCTCCTCATTTACACAGGTGCAGTTCATAGATTTCAGTGGGTCCATAGATTTCAGCATGAGAGGGGAAATTTGGCCCTGATTCTGCATTTTTGAAGAGTATTTGTAGAAAGACTCAATGGTGATTTGTTCAGTCTGACCCTGCTTATGTTACGTGAAATTATGGGAGCAGGAGGAAGGAGTGAGGCCTAAAAGTAAATTGGTGTGTGCAGCTGTGGACGATTGGAGGGGCAGTATTATTCTGTTTCAGAAGAAGAGAGAGAGAGAGAGAGGAACAGAGATCAGAGGAGAACAATGAAAGCAGGGCGTCTAGGGTCTTTAAATAGCAGGTCAGTAATAGTTTGATTTTTCAGAGGGTACTGAAACTCCACAGCTTGCAAGTCAGTCAGAGCTGTGGAGTGCTCAGCATTGTTGACAT
The DNA here is from genome assembly GCF_003597395.2 of Chelonoidis abingdonii. Classification (NCBI taxonomy): domain Eukaryota; kingdom Metazoa; phylum Chordata; order Testudines; family Testudinidae; genus Chelonoidis; species Chelonoidis abingdonii. The sequence continues at coordinate 111,028,640 of NC_133769.1, forward strand.
TCAGGGCAGTTATTTAGGTGCCTATACGTGGATATGAAAATCCTGGCCTGAGTGACTTGGCCAAGGTCACGTAGCAAATCCAGTGCCAGAGTTGGGAGTAGAGCTCATGAATCCTGACTCCCCCTCTCCTGCACTGAGCACTGGATGATGCTCACTGCATCACTCACCTCTTTGCAGTCCTCCACTGACTCCCCCTCTTCCACTGCACCACACATGGGCTCCTTTGTCTTTAAGGCCCTTCACCATTTAGCCCCACCCATTCTAGCCAGTCTACTAACTTAGTGAACCACTGTTACTCGCCTTTGCTGTGACAATGATGGCAGCCTTCATGGCCCACTTATCTGCTTTGCCTCTAGCGCTGCCACCCTTCTTCCCATGCTACCCTCCTATGCCTGGGGACAGCTCCTTCACCATGTGTAGTGTACCCTCTCTTAGATATCTCCTCAGAACTGACTTCTGCTGCAGTGCCTACAAATCACTCCCATCTGGGGTTAGTTAGGCAAATGACATTTCTGCTGATTTGCTAAATTCTGTTTGTTTTATGGTTACCTCCTCCTCCTCCTCCTTCCAACCCATCTCCACCCAGTGTGTCTGTTTTGTCGTATCTGCCATGCAGACTGTGAGCTTTCCAGGTTCTGAAACCTTCTTCTTCATTTTTTATCTATAAGGTGCCTAGTACAATGGGGCCCTGAAACTTGAGTGGAGTTCTCAGGTGCTACCATAATACAAGCAGAACTAATAATAACAACTCTCCCCTAGACATGCCAGTGAGAATCTCCTCAAACGCTCTTGTGTCAGAAAAGCAGCCACCATTACTGCTCTCTGCCACCCTGGCCATCCTACTGCAATACGACATCTGGTCAAATCTTGTTTTCTGTATGGAAAAACTTCAGTTTTCCAGGGGAATTAAAATACTAAAACATTTTGGCTGAAAACTGCACAATTTTGATTTGGAAATGCTGATGCAGTGCCTTACAGGAGTTGTAGTTTGCATGCCTCATGCCCCCATTCTCTTCTATGCTTGTTCAGAGTACTATCTCTTGCGAAACATCATGGTCTCCCATCTTGGAGAGGAGAGGCGGTACATCATGAGAGTTCTCAGCCAGGGTGCATCATGGGAGAAAAAGTCTGGTAAAAAAATTTTGCTCCACTCAAAATCTCTCAGCTCCACAATCTTAATTCTTGCTTTGTGAGCTCTGTGTGTCCCTTCAGCTCTGAACTAATATTTAAAAAACAAATTGTAAAAGGCTAAGTACTTAGTCATTAGATTCTGAAGGTGAGTGAAGGATGAAGGAGGTTAAGTATAGCTCTTGTTGAGATCAGCGCAACATGGAAAATAACTAGGTTCATACAGCCTAGATAGAGATACTATAATGGAGGGCCTGTTGAATGGCTCTTTTGCCAACCCCAGCCTCAGGGAGTTTGATTGAGTGATTTACTTAATTGAGTTTTGTTTGTTGAACTCACTTTCTAACACTGTACATTTTAAATAAATCATGATAATCCTCCCTGTCTGTCTAGCAAACATAATTTCTCTGCCTGTGAAAGAATATTATTTCCCCCTTCAACACCAGGATATTGGTGTGTCTTTCAATTAAGTGAGAATAGAGCAGTGTATCAGGGGGAGCATTTCCCAGCAGACATTGTGTACATGTACCTGCGTGTGTCAACAAGGGGGACCTTGAGAGGTCTTGTCAAACTGATTTGTGATGCAGCCATCTGTGATGTTAATAGTAAGATGTCAACCACTTGTATGTGTGACTGCCCTCTAGAGGGAACGAATGAGTCTGTCTATACACACAATAGAGAGTATGCCTCAAGAACCTCATCTACACCAGCTAAATAGAGTTAAAACTTACCTGTGCCTAATGATGGTTTAAAAGCTGAGGATGGAGGATGGCAGGAGAAAACTGTACAGGACTAACCTTAGGTGTGTGTGGAGGGTGGTGCTGTGTGTTTTAGGGGACCCTCTATGATCTGGAGTTTATCCCTGATCTGAAAGGCCCTGATGTTCAGAACAGGAGGTGGTTGTTAATGCTAATAGATTAACTGAAGGTGCAGAGAAAGAGAGAGAGATAGAAACCAGGTGAGAATGAGAAGTGAAGGGAGTGGGATGAAGAGAATATGGGAACAGGAAATTGTAGAAGATAGAGAAAAGCATTGAAGTGCAGGTGGGAGTCTGAGGCTGGAGAGACCAGATGAAATTTTGAGGGATGCAGCATAATAACTTAAATAGAATAGATCAGATGTTCTCAGCTGGGGAGGGGATATCTAGGGGTGTGTGGTGAGTTGGGGATTGGCCCTGCTTTGAGCAGGGGGTTGGACTAGATGACCTCCTGAAGTCCCTTCCAACCCTGATATTCTATGAGTCTTCTGATAATTTTGTAGTTATAGTAAAAGTGTGGGGAGGGGGCAAAGCACTAGGTCACCACCACCACTCATGCAATTTTTTTTTTTTTTGGGAGGGAGTACTCCAAGTTTAAAAAAATACTAAACCATATGTTCAGATGGGGCCTGATTCAAAGAGGGTTGAGAAACCCTAGAATAGAAGGAAAAAAATGCAGTGGGCTGTAAAACTGGGGAAGGGAAACACCTGAGAGAAAATGCTAGGATTGTGGTAGGAGGAAAGCGGGAGAGAGGAGCTGGAGAAGGGAGAGAGAATGGGGAAGGGATCAAAAGATTAGTGCTGAAAATATGTGGAGATGAGAGGGAGAGTGTAGGCAAGTGAGAGGAAGGGGTTTAGCAGACAAGAGAGAAAATCAAAGTAGTAGCGAGAGAAAAAAATCAAAAATTGTAAAAACAAGCAAACAAAAAAACAAAAAACCCAAACCAACCCAGTTAGCATGGGTTGGTACTAACCAACCTTGGGGGGGGGGGGGGGAGAGGAGAATACCCAAAGGGAAGAAACAAATAGGTAGGAGAGAGAATCAAAGAAGAAAATACGACTTGAAGAAGTAAGGGAATAAAGCTTATTGAGGGAAAGATGCATTTAAAAAGTCGGAAACATGATAAAAGATTAACCTGAGGGAGCTCTGGATGCCAACAGCCTCAGAAAAAGGTGAACTCAGATGCAGAAGAGGAAAACAGAGTGTGAGGAAACAGCAGGAAAAAGCAAAAAGGAACAAAAGCCAAGGGAGATGGAGCACGTTATTTATTTTACAGCCATCGAAAGCCACACAGTTACGTTCATGTGAGCTCATACCTCAAGTGCATTTTCTTTTCACTGAATCTGTAATGAGAGCTGTTTCCAACTAAATGGGCAGCCTGGGGGACAAATTCCCTTCCCCAAAGAAACAAAAACTCTGCAGCTATGGCATATTCCCACCCCGAATAGTTGGGAAAAACGTCCCCCAACATCCTGCTGCCGCCACATGTTTGTAATAGAAAGCTGGGATGTGCACAATTTAATTCTTGTTTTATTATCATTATTCGCACAGAACCATCTGTGTACATGAGGCTGCACAAAGTGCAAATTATGGAACTGGTTACACAGACCCTCATATTGCAGGTTTTAGTCTGAAGGCACAAGCCAGTACAGTACTAAAGAGCTAGGTCTGTGTAGTTTGAGTGCTTCACAGAATGGGTGCCATAGCACAGGGACTTGTAAGATGCAGGACTAACCAGGGAGGGTGCGTGGCATTGCTCCCATATCTGTATTCAGGGATGGTCATCACAGAAGGCTCCACAGCGAGCCATGTGTAATGCTTCGTGTTTGGAGCCACCTAGGAAGTAGGAGTTAGAAATGTAGGGAATGGGAGTCTAGATCTTCTTCCTGAACCCAGTAAAAGTTCCTGCAGAGACAATGGTTTGTCTTCAGAGGACAAGTATTTGACCTTGTGGTAATCTAGCCTCCCAGTCCCAGACCTGAACTTTAGCGTCCACAGCCTGGTCCTGTCCCAAACCTGGACTTTTGCGTCCAAAAGTCTGGGGGCTTACCTGAAACTCCCCCAAGCTCACTACCAGCTTGGGCTGCCACCAGGGTCAGGTATTTAAATGAGAGAGCCTGACGTCCCCCTTCCTCCGCGGGTGTCCCCAACCTTCCTTGGGAGCCCCCCCAAAGACCCAGACCGGTCCTCTCTCTCCGCTCATACTTCACCCCCGGCCTGGTAGCCGTGCAATGCTACAGCGTCGCGCCTTGAAATCATACCGTGAAGCATCTAGGCTTCCATAGCTAGTTTGACCCGTCAGACTCACACAAAGAAATCCCTCTCCTGGCCTATAGCTATCCCGCCCTTGGACAAGGAGAGAAGGACCGAGCTGCGGTTCCCTCCCTCCTCGTCCACTACAAAAGACTTTCACCAGGTAAAAAGAAACTTATAGAAAAAAAAAGAAGAAATAACAAACAAAATCTTGCATGAAAGAAACCAATACAGGCTCTTGGCTAATAAGAATAAAGAAAGTCGATAAAGAGAATAGAACCGATAAACCAGCCAAGCCAATCCAATACAGGTAAAACGTGAACCCACAGCCGCTCATAGCCGAATGCTGGAGGTTGCTTGACTCACAGATGGTTTAGAGACACTTGAGGATAATATGCAGTAGAAGAAGCTGTTAATCGTCACAGCCGAGAAACAACAAAACACAGCCATCACATCTATGTACAACCCAAATCCTCATTAGCCGAATGTTTGGGTTCTTGTACCACAGACTTGTGGTATAATATGGAAATAAGAAGGATTAGGGAAACCTGGTTTACGCACAGTCCAAGAATAAAAAAGACCCCTGATACAAATTCCCCCTGACTTTAAACATCAGGGTCTCTAATTGGTCCGCTGTCAGTCGGTGTACCCTTTCAGGTAGAAGAAACTGAACCCGTACCTGCTATCCAGTATGAACACGCCCCCCAGCGACCGACAGTAAAGGAACTGTCATGAGATTTCTACCTAAAAACTTTAAACCGAAACAAGGAAACCACACACAGCTACAATTGAGAAAAAAAGCAGCAAAGTACAGAAGCTCAACAGGCAGGAAAAGTTTAAACTATGTATCTGGGAAACCTCACGGAGAGGCAGCAGCGAGCTGGTAGAGCTCCGAAGGTCGAATTTCCGAAATCAACATCTGGAAGCTAAGACTTCCACGACGAAGTTCTTTGTTGCTTGGCTGTAGAAGCCACTGTGAAGCGCAGCAGTCAGTTGTAGCTGGGACCGCCGGCCTGTCCCCAAGCGATGCGAGCTTCCAGGCGACAACAATGGCAGAGCATGCCTTTCACTGACTGAACAAGTATCGAAAGCCCCGACAATCCCTGGTGAAAATTCTGTTAGGGCGCCGGACACTGCTTAGCCCTGGTGGAGAGCAACGCATAGCCATCGGTGCAAAGTTCCAAGAAAGTCAGTCTACTGCTTTCCTCACCGGGCTTCTTGGGAAAAGACCAGAATAATTCAGCTCTTGCTGAAAGGAACCTTCGAAGAGGCTGCGAGAGGCTCGGACCAGAGCTGAAGGCTTTGCCACGGTTGCCCTCGAAAGACTGGACAACTGGGTCATCTTTTCTTGCAATGTCCCTGCATATTTGGCAGCCCTCCCAGTGAAGATTCTCTTATACCTTTTTTGTTCTTCTTTGCCACTTGTGCACTGGGTAGTAACATAGCCACGGGCTACGAGCTTCCCACCGTATGCAGGTGGAACCACATACGGTTGCTGGCTCCTTGGAAGTGTATCAGCCTGTTCATTTTCCACATATGCAGCAGACCTTGTCCCTGGTATAAAAGTCCTTGGTCTATTTTGACCGGTGATCGGGCAGGAATCTTCAAGAGTCGGTGGGTTGCGTCGTGCCGTTCGCACAATCGGTCCTGATAGCGGCATGAGGGGGTCCTGCCAGTTGTTTAATTTCAGATCCCTTGTAAGCGGCCTCAGTTCGCTCCGACATGGAAGGTTACTGGTGGTACCTGGGTCTCCATAATCGGGAATCAAGATTCAAAGAATTAGGGTTGGTCAGTTGCTGACCGCTTTCATTTGTTTTTAATACTGTTCTATTCCAGGCTACGCTGACCTCTGTCGAATGGTGTGTCCTCCTTTTTCCAGCTGATAGGCCGTGGCGAAAACTTCTGGCGTTGGGGTTTATGTGCATGTTCCTCCCTTAAGCATACCCCTGCAAATTCGTAACTCACTTCTTTCTCATATCAAGCCTGCCGATCCACAAACAGTATGTTGTTGTTGCTTTGCCAATTGACTTGTTCCTCCAAGTGGGCCGTCTAAAGAAGGAAGGTGCTTTAAGAATAAGAACGCGGTCCGCAAATGTATTACCTGTGGATATTTAAATCTGCCTGAGCTCTTTGGTATGTTTCATTATGCTTTGCCAGTTGAGGCCGCTTGGGCCTCTGGCAGTACTGCTTAGATAAGTGAACAGTGGCAGCTTGCTGTGCAGGTTGCTGGATTGCTGATCACAGTTCCGGCCTGTGTAAGATGGAATAGCGTGGCTGTTAAGAAAGTGACATTTATTTCCGGGTCGCTCCTCCCTGCCAATGCATTAGAACTTCCTTGTAGCACAGACAGTTGCCTCATGTCCAGAAACATAGAATAGAAGGTAACATTTCCCCTGGTCTTTGAACCACAAGTCATGTGGAAAGTAAAGTGAGAGCAATTGCCTAGTCGCTCCAAACCTAAAGCTCCCATCTGCCTGATTTCAGTGGCCTATCCTGCTGATTTACAACAGTCGGGGGAGCCAGAATCGCGAAGCCCTAGAACTATCGGACTGCGTCTCACAACTGCCCCCTCACCCCACATCTTTGGCTTCAATAACCCTAAGAATAGTTACAACAGCACCCCAAGTAAACATTCGGCCACTAGCTGTTGCCGGCTCCCTCCTTTTTCGCTCTTCGTGTGTCCATCTCACCAGCCATCCTTCTTTCCGTTGCCCCAGGCAGCCTCCCCACTGCCCACGGTGTTTGCGGAGGGGAGATTGACTGCAGAAGCTCTGGGAGGAGCCTTTCCAGACGCCAGCTTTGACCCAGATTCTTCGCCCTGAGGGTGCAGGAGCAATTGAACCAGAGGGGGCGTAGCCAAGGCACCCATGGCGTAATGGTCTAGTGGATTAGTTCCAGGGCCCTTTACAACCCCCAGCGCCAGCCCTGTATTGGCCGCTCTTAGCATGACTCTAATAAAAAATGAAGTCTGCTACCCCATCCCCGAGCTAACCGAGGGCCATGCCAGCTGCCGACATTGGGGAGCAGGGAGCTCGAATGTCCCCGAGGCGACAGTTTAAACACGGACACAAGACTTCTTCCTGGGAGGGTTGAGTTGAGGGCAGGACACTCAGGAGGGAGGGGAGGGGCTGCTTTGCGCTGTAAAACAAGCTCTATGCTCCCTGCTGAGTCCCTCTGACTGGACTCGTGGCCTAGCAAGCCCGCTGAAAGGTGGGGCGTCTGAGGCCTTTCAACCAATGGACTGTGAATGCGCTCTTAATGGGCCACGAAATGAAGCCAGCTCTGAAGACAGCAGGAAACAATTTAACACTGCACTTCTATAGCCCTGCAGGCCCCTGCTCACAAGCCGGAGTCACTTGACGCTGCAACCCAGGGCCTTTTATTGTGAATGCAAGATGAACCCTGAGGGAGCTACTGTCTGGATTTGGCAAAAAAAATTGGGTACGCAGCTTTGTGGTAATTCTAAGCCTCCGCAGGTCCAGACCTGAACTTTAGCGTCACTACACTCTGGTCCTGTCCGCAAACCTGGACTTTTTGCGTCCAAATAGTCCTGGGGCCTATACCTGAAACTCCCGCCAACGCTCACTACCAGCTTGGATATTCTCAGCTGCCACCAGATCCAGGAATTAAGATGAGATGCCTGAGACCCCCCTTTCCTCTCTCTGGTGTCCCCAACTCATTCCTTTGGGGACACCCCCAAGACCCAGAGCCCTGGAAAACCCTCTTCTCTCGCTTCTTCCCAGGCTTCCCTCTTTCCTGGAGTATTAGCAGAAACCGGTTCCCAAGAGATAGCGTTCTCTCCTCAGGAATTGAATGCAACCGGAGAAGCATTCTTTGCTTCCCCGAGGCTAGAGGGATTTGACTAGTCAGCTGCAACACAAGAAAATTTCCCCTTTGTCCTATTGCCTAGCCCGCCCCTGGACAGCAATAGGAGATAGAGCACCGAGTTTGGGCTTTCCCTCCCCCTTTGCCTCACTAGAAAAGAAACATTTTCACACAGGTTTAAAAGAAAGTTTATAGAAAAAAAAAGAAAGAAAATAAAACAATAATCTTGCATTAAGAAACTCTAATAACAGCTCTTGCTTATAAGAAAATAGGAAGAAACAGTCTTGATTAAAAGATAGCCCGATTAAACCAGTCCAACCAATCCACATACATAGTAAATACAACCCAAGCTCTTCATAGCGAATTGCTGGGGGTCTTGTACTCACAGATGTGTAGGAGACACTTGGAGATAAGATGCATAAGATGCAGTCGTAACAACGCAAATGAGCCGAAGTTGTTCACAGACTTTTGGTATAATATGTGAAATAAGAAGCGAGTTAGGAGGAAACTCACAGCCGAGAAAACCACAGCCATCCACAGTCTATTAATTGTACTAACCCAGTTCCTCATAGCCGAAATTGCTTTGGGGTGTCCTTGTACTCACAGACTCTTTTGTATATATATTGGAAATAAGAAGGGAGTTAGGAGGAAACCTTGTTTACTCACAGCCGAGAAAACAAAAAAGACCCCTGGTATACAAATTCCCGCCCCTGACTTTAAACAATCCAGTTCTCTGATTGGTCCTCTGGTCAGGTGTTCGGTTACCCTTTTCAGGTAAAAGAAACTTAACCCTTACCTTACCTATCCATTTATGACAGACCTCATTACTTGCCAGTTCCTAGAAATGTCACCATTGCCATGGCAAATCTCACAGCATGCACTTTGAGAGGACTTGTGATATGATTCACGATTTCCAACATGAGCTTGTTCAAACCTTTGTCCCTTACTATGTTCTGCCGGTGAAGGTAATATGCCGAGAACAGTGGATGTACGTGCCTTAGGAATGCTCTTCTGACTAAGTACTCTTACACTATTATGCACAGAAGCACCTTAAACATCATTTTTGTCATCAGACAATTCCACTGGCTCCCCATTTATTTCAGGGTCCAGTTCTAAACTCACCTCTTAGTTTTTAAATCTTCCATGGGGTTGCTGTAGCCCTGGGTTGGAGTAAGTCAATAGGTGGTAGTATACAGTATCAGAGCTTTTCTGAGGGCTCTGTTTCTATAGAATTCATATTTCCATTTGAGAGACGAAAGAAGGGGATGAAGGGTTGAGTCTGATTTTCAGAAATGCAGAGCACTCACAACTTCAGCTAACACAGGAGGAAGCTGAAGGTATGTAACACCTCTGAAAATCAGCCCCCCTAAGGGTATGTCTACACTGCAGCTGGGAGTGAGCCTCTCAGCCCGGGTAAACAGACTCATGCTAGAGGGGCTCCAGCTAGCCCACCAAAACTAGCAGTATGGATGTTGTGGCTCAGGCAGCAGCTTGGACTCTCATGCCCACCTGATCCCCTGGGTCTGAGCTTGGGTGGCTAGCCTGAGTCTCTGCTAGTCACAACAGCCACCCTATTTCTAGCATGCTACTTGACTCCCACTAGCACCAGCCTGCCTACATGGGCTGGGAGGCTCACTCCTGGCTGCAGTGTAGACATACCCTAAGTTTCTAGCCCTCACGGCAAAACCAACAGAATGTGAAGCCCATGTAATGTGGTCTGCGTCTTCAGGCAGACAGAAGGTATGAGTTGCTCCTATTCACCTCATTGGAATGAAATCTAACAATGATGCTACTAATTAACTAAGCAAGGCGTCCCCCCCAACCCCATCCGTGCTTCAGCCTATCCAATAGACTTGGTCTGTCTACAGACTACTGTTCTGCCTCCTTTACAGTATTATGTGCCTCTCTTCTGGCCTCAACAACTTCTGGTGCAACAGCTACTTCCTCTGCAGCTCTCATCATCCTGCACCACCTTTCGTGTATTGCTCTTCCTCCCTGATTTTCCATTTCTGTTGCACCTTTACATTTCTCTCTCCTGTTCCTATTATATATAGTGCTCGTTGCTGAAATTCTGTATTAACAGTAAAGCAGTCTGGGATACAGTTTGTATAAATGAAATGGTCTTGCATTACAGCTACATCTGGTCCTCAAGGCAGAATTTCGATGCTGTGCTGGCTACATCAACCCAGCTGAAGTCATGTTGTTACCACCTTGGTCTGTGTGATGTGTACAGGTTTGTGAGCCTGTCAGACTGCTGCTCTCTGCTAGATGGAATAGGTCAGGCATTCTCAAGCATATCAGTTGCTTCTGGTAGTTGGCCTTTGGGGCACTGTTCCATTAGCTCGTCAGGCCTTTTGGTAAGTTTGTATTTTGGATCTGCGGGTTTTGAGCTGTTTTCTCCATGCTCCATGTATATGCTTTAGCTGACAACTGAGGAGGATGCAGCCATGGGTCATTGCTCATGTGCGGTGGAAAATCTAACATGAAGTGGACTTGCCTTTCGCACAGTAAAAAGATAAGAGTTGAACACTTCTACAGCTCTCCTGGCTGCAAGAACACACCTGTATGCTTCATGCAGAGGTTCCCTGTGCCATCATTCTAGAATATACAGGCCAACATTTTGAAATCTAGGGCCAATAGGGATAAAATAAACTAGCTCAGCTGGAATACACTGGACTAGAAAGCTTTTTGGCAGGATGGTAGGAAAACAATAAATGGTTTGTTTAAAAAAAAAAAAGAGTAGAGGAAGGGTCTCTTCCACCTAAATAAGAACAGCTGGCATGTAGGCTAGAGGGAAATAAGACAGGTTTTCTCATCTATGACATCTATTAAACTAAATCAAAAGTATAAAGAGGGCTCATTTGTTCTCTTATAAAAATTCAAAACAACACAATATATTGAGACTCATCGCTGATCCTTGTTAACTGCCTCCCACCTTGTCTGGGTTTTTTAACCACATTGTGCAAAGCCAACAAAGACAAAGAAGATCAGTAACTCTCAGCCTGATCCTCGGCTCCCTGTTCCTATAAAATGAACCTGTTGGTGAGAGAGAAAGCTATCCGAACAATCTCACTCTCTTTCCCTTCCCTATGTTCCCTGCCTGCTCTCCAGCACTGGCTGTTTAAATGATAGTGAGAAGAAAAGGATTCTCTTTTATACTATGTGGCTTTTTTGGTGGTCTTGGGCTAAGACTTTCTCATTATGAGATTTCCAACTTAAGCAGATGTCTACAGTTATGTTTTTTTTAAAGTCGTGTGGCTTTGTACTATCCATCCTGCCAAGTGCCCATTGTCTGTCACATGACAACAATGGGTTTGTTTTAGAGTCTTTCCTCTTCCCACCATGCAATCTGAGTAGCTGCTCTGAGACCACGGCTGTGCATCACTAGATAATGACTGCTCCCAAATAAACTGAATGGCATAAATGCCATAAAATGCCAGACCTTCTCTATTTGCATATTCTGTTGGGAATTGGGACAAATTGTTTATTTCCATACAACCATATACTTGCAGTCTAAAATGGAATTTATTTCAGATGAAGGAAAATAACACCAAGAAAGAACAAAAGCAAAAGTGTCACGAGAGAGACTGTGTGTGTATGTGTGTCTCCTTTGTAACAGGATAGAGCAACTGTGAGAGCAAAACTACTGTTGTCTCAGCACAAACAGGAACAGATTCTCAGCTGTACTCAAGGAGTCCATATGTTCTCTTTATGGAGGCTCAACTCATAATGCCATAGTGAAGTTGAATTCAGTTAGGCACTTATAACAGGGAGTTGACCTCATTGTTACATATGAGGAATACAGCATATACTCCCCCAAATTACAGTGTATAGTCTTTAAGAACAAAATGAATTTACAAGAAAATCCACTAATTTGAGTTTAAATTACTTAAAAGACCCATTTTTTAAATTATGTCAGTCTTTTCTTTGTCCCAAATGATCTTAATAATGGAATAACACAGACTCTCTTCCAACTTTCCAAATAGCTAAAATTAATTGAAATCTTGCACATAGGCTATATTTGAGAAATTAGGTTTTAATTAAGCTAAATTGTTATTAGCTATTATTGAATCCAATTGCTGTGAGTATGTAGGCTACATACAAGGTCAGGGCAACAGCCCAGATAAGTTGTAAGTGGGGTTGATTTGACATCAGAGGTAACTCAACCAGTCACCACTTGTAGTAACACCATGAGAGGAAAAATAGGGAAAAATCTTGAGCAATATAAGATTTCAGGATTGTCACTCCCTGCCACTCTGAAGCCTAGAATGTTTAAGTCAGCATGAAGCGATGGAAACAGCATGCCTGAGAATTCTTTTTATCCACAATATCACGAGGCTCAGTCATCACTGGGTTGTGCAGTCTGTTGCCATCCAGTTTTTAAGTTTCCAGTCATTTTGACTTTACAAATTATTACCATGTAGTGTACAGTGCATGTATTCATCTGTGCCATGCCAAACTCCTAGACCATTGGAATATCAGAGGTAACTGAACCAATCAATATCCTTACTCCACAGTTAATTTGCAAGCAACAGTTTCATTGGTTGAGTGAGGGAGAGTGAACAGATGGTGGACTACTAGGCACAGTTGCCATGCCTGTGTGGAGTTGGCAACACTGGTGACAGCCTGAAGGGTTTCTGTTATTAGTATGTCCTATAAAAATCAGTTCAATCTAATCTGAGACCTAAAATACTGCAACCATATTTGTATGGTTATTGCATGATGTCTTTTTAGGGCAGAGTTAAGGTTGTTTAGGTATTTTAACTATATATTTCCATACCTTAATAGGTTTGGATATCTCTTAAGTGTAGCCTTAAGTCTGACTTTCCTGGGTTTGTGATAACTGATTTTTGGGATAATTAAAACATTCCTGTAATGTGGGGGGTGTTTTAACCTGTGTTTTACCTTTTCCGGTATGTACTCTCAACCTACATTCCATTTTACTGTAATTTTTTTGTCTGAGAATAAATAAGTCTGTATATGCTGAAATAACCTATAAATCTGGGGGAGCAGCCATGCTTTCCAAAGAGAGGCTTAATGAACAGAGAAGAAGGAAACTCAAGAGAGGACACATCTGTAAGACACAAACATTTGAGCAAAGCAAAAATCTAAGGTTTTTGTTCCTTCACTGCATTTTGGAGTAAATAGACTGGCCATTTTCTTTACTTTGTGACCCACTGGGTGTACAGACCCCTGGATCAGAAGCATTCACTTTTAGTTCAAGAATCTCCGAACAGTTAATTTGCAGAGGTTCTCTGCTCCTTTTCATCATCATGGATTTTATGGCAGGCAGGTGATGCTGTGAGCAAGTCTATGTCCTTTGCTACCACAGGGATTTGCCCCAGTTATAGTCATTGGTAGCCACCAATGTAGCTGCAAGAGTATAACCCCTAGACTAGATAAGGCAGGTCACAATTTGCCTTGATGGAGTTCACACCTGCTTGGAAATGGGTTAAGCTTCACTGATGTAAATTGCAGTTTGCCTTGTCCACACTAAGATTTTACACTGGTGCAACTCTGTTGGTAGTTGCCTACAGATGGCTGAAATTGGGGCAAATCTCCATTAGAAAAGGCCTAATCTGGTGTTTTGGAGAAAGGACACTGAAGGAAGAGAGTAGGCAGCTTTCCAGAAATAGAAGATCTTTTACATTTTCAAAATCTCTATGATCCACAAAATAAGGGTGGATGAACTAGATCAGATAAAATAAGAATTGACTCTAACCATCACCCAAATCCAGAAGCAAGAAATTCTGGAGATCAAAAGGAAAGGGTTAATTACATATAAAAATAATCCCCACCCCAACTCATAAAAATGAAAGTGTGTGCTTGTGGGTTCCAGCCAGAAGCAGAGGTGGAAGTGGGTAACTGCCATTAAGAGAACTTTTCTCGTGGTTTTTCTATCCTGACCAAAAGCAGGAAATACCAGCAAGCTCAGAGGGGAGATTTTTATGTGATTTCCAGCCTGACTCTGCGGGCACAAATGGTTTGGCTAAACAACTAGGGCCAAATAAAGAGGTGATACATCTGGCATTGTAAGATGATGTGATTTAGATGCAGAGGGTGTGGAAGAGGAGGAAAAGCAACTAGTCAGGAAGGTGCATGTTAAAGCAGGCCACACACTGGTTTACAATGCATCTTCTTGCCTTTGTCTGGCTCCTTAGTGTGTGAGTTAAGCAAGACCAGAGCTAGATATTTTCCCCATGCTAGGCATTGCTCCAAGGGGTGTGCTGGGGTAGCTGGATACTGCTGCTATTGTGGATTGGGGCACCTTAACTGGACATGAGCTAGACCAGTGCTAATATGGCTCCCAAGTGGTGGCAGGGATGGAGGTGCCCTTGCACAATCAGAGCCCTAGGCAGCCTGTGCCTAATGCCAGCCATGGAGTTAAACCATCTGAGATTCCCTTGCACCCACTTACTAATGTACAACCACGTCACCTTAAATATTGCCTCTGAGTTTTTGGGCCCATGTGCCAATTGAGCCAATTTGAGGTTTGTAATGAGACTAGCAAACTAAGCTCAACGTTTGATAGTGTGGATGTTTTTTTAGGCTCACATAAAATATGAAAGCACTTTTCTTCCTCAACCTTGCAGATTTAACTGAAAACGTTTTTACCTTACTCTCAGAAATCTAGCTCACGTTAGGACCCCCAGGGAAGCCTTCATCAGATACTGGTAAATGTTGGTCATGTTGTGTGTTTATTTATAGTAGGCTCATGTTTAAGTACCTTGTAGTTCTTTTCTTAGCATGCGATGGATGAGCTCAGCTGTGAATTATCCAAGCAGCTAATGATAATACAGGGGAAGCTATGTAAGGCAGGTGCTCAGAGGGACAGAGGAAGGTGGGGTTCAGGGGATTGAAAAGAGAGGATGCTGGCTGAGTATGAAATCCTCTCAATTATTTATTACCAATAATAATTATTAATAACAAAGATGTCTGCACAATGTCATTGTGACTCTCCAAATTTAGCTCCCTTCCAGCTGCCTGCTATCTGCCTCATTTGTCTTTATTATTTAGACAACCTTAGTCGGTGTTTTTTCTCTTGCATTTTGACAGTGCTTCAACCGGGTATTCTCTCTCTCTCTCTCTCCCTCTGCCTTTGTCAGGCTCAGATTTTACTATTTTTGTTGGTAAAATTAAGATCTGATTTCTTTGTATAAAACTCCGGCACCTGTAGTTCTGAAGGGAGGGTGTATTTTTCTTGTGACTGAAAATTGCGCTATGCCTTTTGCTTCTCTCCTTTCCTGTCTCCTCCAAAAGACAGGAGTTCGCATTTAAGGGATTTAGGGGTGGGGAAGGGAGAAAATAAAAGGGGCCTCAGAGCCTCTCATCCTTGTCCAGGATAAAGCTGATTATGCCATAAACACACTGGACATTTTTGTTCATTTGTTTGTTTATTGCTCTCTTTTATTCAAGCAGTGTCAAGTGGAGGAGTGTGAACTCTGCTCTTGACAGCAGCTCAGGTTCTGACACCATCTGCCAGTTAATCCACTTGCCAGGGAAGAGTCTGACGTAGGTGTGTGTATATATGTATACACGCTTGCCTTTTAGCCATACATCATTTAAACAGACTCCTGCTTCATACTGATCAGTTTGAGAACCATTTGTGTTAAAAGATTGGCCTTGGATTCTTTTTCTTTTTTTTTTCTTTGCCTCCTTTTTCAGTTTGATTTGTTTATCTAGATGGGAGGCGTGGGAAGGAGTTGACTGGCGAATTTGTAGGGGATTTCCCTGAAGAATGAACTCTCATCTGATTTTCATATAGCCTGCCCATTTTAGGCACTGGATTTCTGGTCTTGGCTTTTCCTGGAAACTATGAGTGCGGGGTGCATGGATTTCTTTCGTAAAAGTGGCAGGAAGCAGAGCAGGTGTAAATTGTCCATGTCAGGCTCCTTGGATAGCTGGTAAGTGTGTGTTTGCAGGAACGGCTGCTTCTTAGCTTTGTTAGTGACATGGTGGCCAATTTTGCTTGGCTGCTGTCCCCAAGTGTTTCATATATACCAAGCTCTCCCTCTCCTCCTCCTCCTTCTCCTAGTAATACATTGGTTCCATGAAGAACTCCACCTATAGCGCAACGTGACTCTCTGTATTGTATTGTTATCAGCTCACTTACCTTTAGACGTGTGTTTGTTTGGCACAATTAATTGATTAGACAAGGCTAGATTAGCTTACAGCATTACTGTGTATATACCTACTACTGTAGAAAATGACTCGATCTCAAACTGGGTGGAAGATTGGGTAGGGGAAAGAGTATACACTTGGAAATGCTAATTGTTTTTGTAGTCTTTACACAGCTCAAATCATGCAATGTTTCTGCTGCATGCTAAGAAACTGCTTGTAATCACTTCTGAGAAATTGTAACTGTTTTTCCCCTAAGGATCCTTCATGTCTGTCTCCAAATTCTGGAAATTTCTCCTACCCACCTGTCCATCCTCTCCCTGTCCCTGCTAACCCTGGCTCTTGATGCCTAATTCTGGACCCTGTCTTGGCTGAGGAGCAATGAATGCATGTCCCTTCAAAGTAAAGTATTGCAGTTCAAAGGTTCTGACTTTCCTGCATCCTTGTCCCTGACAGGCAAGGGGCCAAGCACCTGGTTCATCTGCTTGACATTGCAGGACATCAGGGCCAACTTTAATCTGGCTTCTATCATCTCATTTAGGGTCTGACCAAAGCTCACTGAAGTCGGTGCAAAGACTTTCTTGGACGTCAATGGGCTTTTCATCCAACCCAGAATGTAGCTTTTATCTGTGCCTGTGAGGTGCTGCTTTGCCTTGTGGTTGGCTCTTTTGCTACCTCTCTCTTTGCAGAACCTCTCTCTTTCTGATCTTCTCAGATCATGCCATTGCCATTAGGTTATTTGTTTTGGGACCTTCACCACTATTTTTGAGTCTTGCTGAGAGAGGACAAGAAGAAACCAAACATTCAGATGCACTTGAGTTCGTCCAACTGGACCTTAAACAAAACTTTTTAAGGATGTATACCGAATAATGGTTATTAATTAGAAAAGCAAAGAAACTTCATTACACCCATTGCAAATGGATTTTTACAGACACAGCTATTTAATCAGCAATTGTAGTGAAATTCATTTTATTCTACTTTTAAGAAAAAGTAGTTATTTGGCCCTCCCTAGGCTTGCTCTCAGAGGTATACAAAGTCTCTCCTTTCCACCATCAAAATTGCTTTCATTTTTCATTTCTAAAGGAGACAGGGGAGTAATGCTCCAGCCTCAGCCTGTGAGGATAGATTGAGTCAATATAGAAATAATATTTCAGACAATAATCAATGAAAGAATCTCTCTCCCAGGCCTAATTTCCAATATCAATTACTAACTCAAATAGTTCTGTACAAGATGCTTTGAAACATCAGGTTATTTATTTAAATTAGCTCTCTAGAATAAAATAATTGATGAATTAGCTGAATGGTATGAAACTGGTGTTTCTATGGAATATTTGCGTTTCATATTTGCTGTTCCATCTGGAAAATTTTGTACCCTTCAAATTTTTCTGCATCTTTCTTCCCCCTCCCCAAGGGGGAAATGTGACTTTTGAAGCCAGCTGTTGCTCAGAAATGGATTCATTTGTGATGTGATCCATGTAGAGTGAAAAGTTTGTAAAATGGGTCCCTTATTTGAGTTCATAACATATAGAAAACTCTCCAATTTCAAGGAAGTTTGCTTTTCTGTTGTGCCTATCTTTCACACTTCTGACATCTGAACAGGGTAGGGTAGAACAACCCTTCACTTTTAAACCTTCTCTCAACGTACAGGGTGCAACAAAAGTTCAGTCAGTCTCTCTCTCTCTCTCTCTCTCTCTCTCTCTAGGGTTGCCAACTTTCTGATTGCATAAAACTGAACATCATTGCCCTATCCCCTTCCTTGAGGCCCTGCCCATGCCCCCCACTCCCTCTGTCGCTTGCTCCCGCCCACCCTCGCTCACTTGCTTATTTTCACTGGGCAGGGGGTTGCGGTGCAGGAGGGGTTGAGGGTTCTGGATGGGGGGGTGGGCTCTTGGGTGGGGCTGGGGATGAGGGGTTTGCGGTGTAGGAGGGCGCTGGGGGGTAGGGGTATGGGAGAGGGTTTAGAGTGTGGGCTCTGGGCAGCGCTTACCTCAGGTGGCTCCCGGAAGTGGCTGTCATCTCCCTTTGGCTCCTAGGCACAGGAGTGGCCAGGGGGCTTTGCATGCTGACCCCATCTGCAGGTGCTGCCCTCACAGCTCCCATTTGCCATGGTTCAATGGTCAGGGGCAACACATGGAGCCCCCCCTGCACCTACAAGCTGGAGAGACATGCTGTCCGCTTTCGGGAGCCAAGTGAAGCTGGCTGCTGTGTCCAGCTGGACTTTTAGTGGCTGGAGCCAACAGGGTCCCATTTTGACCGGGCGTTCCGGTCAAAAACCAGACGCCTGGCAACCCTACTCAGCATTAGTATGGTGCTCATCTCTGGAGCCCCTCACACCCTCCTTTGGGGTTTTGGCTGAGACATGCAGGAAGTGCTGATGTACCATAACACTGGCTATTCCCATTGTACTCCTGGCCAAACAGAAGCAGAAATGACTGGAAATCTTGTTTTCATGAGAGTTCCAGACCAATCTTGTTGTCTCAAGACGTTTGGGTAATTCAGCTAAACACTTGTGCTTTTAGGGTGCTTGTCTGAGCCAAATCTAAACATTTCCATGCTTAGTAATTAGAAACATACTTTTATCTGTGTGAGCATGCAAAAGTGCTCAGATGCATAGTTTAAAAAACTGCTACAATTAACTTACTTTAATCAGCCTCTCCATCCCCCTAAAAAATAAAAAAATCATGTTCTGGATTAATTGTGCAGCAGTGCTGGAAGAAACTTAAAGAAAGGAATCGGAGTTGGGAGTTTTGAATTTTCCTCCAGGTTTTCCACTCATGCTCATTATAATCCAGGTAACTCGACTATGCCCAAATTTACAAATTTGGGTGCGTATAGTAATCAAATAAGAGATTTGATTTTCAGAAGAGGTGAGAAATCTCAGCTCCTGTTGACTCCATCTCTATCAGCCCATTTATTTAAGTGTATAAATTTGGATTTTAGGGCTGATATTTTGAAAGATAAGTAATAATTTTGGTTGCCTTGGTTTTTGGGTGCCCCAGCTTGAAACACCTAAAAGGAGTCTAATTTTCAGAGGGATTTTACTCCTTGAATATGTGAAATGTTTCATACAATCTCACTTTCATGGTTCAGCATTTCTGATAGCAATAATTTACAATTAGAATAAGAAAACTAACCTCAGAATTGGTGTGTGGAGAGGGTGAGGGGCTGGAGACAAATTCTGGTCCCACAGTGAAGTTATTTATGATTAGGTATAATTTATAAAACATAAGGTATATGGCTGAAGTTGAAATACTTGCTTCAAACAAACGATAGACTTTATTTTAGATTAATCCATATTGTTTACTCACTTTGGTTATTTTTGACAAGATACTTTTTTAGACCTGCATGTGTTTTGTAAAGCAACTTGAGAACCTGCAGGGTGGTAAATCACATAAACCGGATGACACTCATCTGAGATTACTATAAAGAATAAAGTGTGAAATAGCCGAGATACTGATGATATATCCTGAAAAACTAGCAGCTGTTCCTGACAGTTGGAAAGCCAATAATGCAATACAAAAGGGAGCCACAGGAGATCCCAAAAATCATAGCCACACCAGCCCCCCTGTAATTCTGAGGGATTGGACTGAGAGTCTAAGGACTGAATAGTTTAACACTTGGCTAAGTATAAACTCTTAGGGTCAAATCAGCACAGCTTCTGAAAGAAGGTATCTATTACTTGTTATACTTTGTAAGAAGGAGAATAACACGTGTGCTCTCTCTCTCTAAATAAAGATTACTTAATAGTCTTGATTTACCTGACTTTTCAAAAAGCTTTTCCTAAGTGAATAAAAGAAAATGAGTAGCTATGGAGTTTGGGTCCAAAGTCTCGGTATGTCCTAAAAATTGGTTAAGCTAAAGGAAATATGGTAGTTATAATCAGGGTATGCTGCTTCTGAGTAAAGTTGTTAGCTGGATGAGCAGTAGCTGGGCCAAGTACTATGAAGCATTGGGATGTGAAAGTGAAAAGAGGAGAGGTGAAGTCTGACATGAAATGGTTTTGGTCAGGGGGCTTGGATGGTTCAGTTGGCTGATATTGGGAATCTGAGCCTATCACTGATAGATTGCTGGTTCAAATCTAGCCTGACCAACAGCGGTTGTTAGAGCTGGGTGAATAGTTAATTCAACTACAATTATTCCTATTCCTGTTCATTAACTGTCCAAAAGCAGACTGTGATTTTTGTAACTTTGTTGTTTGAAATTACTCACCAGATAATTTCTGTGAATAATTCTTGATCATTAGTAGAGCTGGAGGGAAATTGGTGTGGTGAGAAAGCCAAGTTTCTTTTTCAATTCCCCTGCAGTTTTTTTCCATAGAAATTTGAAATTATGGCAAAAATGTTCATAAACCCATAAAATTTCCAACAGCCATAGTCTTGTGTTTGTTTGTGAGTAGTTCATTTTGAGTGTTAGCTACTTGCATTCCAATCTGTTTTGATTTGGGCCTATACATGACATTTTGTATGTTTCTGTTCCCTGAATTGGATGAGCATAACTCTTTTTGAATCAGGTTTCGGAAAAGTCTACATAAAATGTGCTGTTTCAGTAAACATTCCTGTCAGAATATTTTCAGAAAGCAAACATAGGAACATGTTCTTTCAAAAATTCAAGCAAATATTAGTGGAAAGCTTGTTGTTATGTCCCCTCCCACCTCCCAATATTTGCAGGACTCTAGTTTTCATCATTCATCAGCTGTTCAATGGCTTATGTGAAACAAGTGTAATAGTCTTTGTCCAGTTACTAGCAGATGAATCACGTCACAAAATGCACGTACATCATTGGCACCTTCATTGGCATTCTAATTAGAGAAACCAAGAACTAAATCGGCTAGAGACATTCTTGCCTTTAGAGGTGATTCCTCAGTGTTAGGGCCCAGACACATTGATAAGGCAGTGTGGAGAAATTTGCACTGCTTCTGCTCATACTGCCATTGTTCTATGGAGAAACAGAGGAATTCACTAGGCCAATCAGTATAAAAGACAATTGAAAAGTAAAGCGTTTGGTAGAAATTGTAGAGGGCTGTGAAATGCTTGAGAGAGATTTCAGTGCTTTGGGGATTATGTAACATGATGGTGGCACTTGAAACGTAACTTGTCTAAATGCAAAGTAATGCACTCTGGCAAAAATAGCCTAAACTTCTCATGTACATTGATGGGTTCTGAACCTGTGGGATTCTCTAAGGAATAAGAGTCATTCCGAGTAGCTTAGCGATGATATCTGCATAGCATGGATGCAGCAATTAAAAAAATTGGATACTTCAGTACAATACAGATGGGAGAGAGGAAATAATAAAACAGAAATCTGCGGAGCAGAATGGTTGTGGGATTTGATATCTGCCTTCATCCACATCTTCAGTAATTAAAGTAATGAATGAAAGAGTATCTCTTTAAAGAAAAATAGTGTCAAAATGTGCCCTTGGATGGTGATGCGAAAGCACTGAATAGCTCAAAGACCTTTGCCTGTACCCCGTTTTTGCCCATCTTGTGCATATCTTGAATGAAGTTGTTCAATTCATATGAAGTATTTTGCACATTTATTGAAATGTCCAAGAAATGAGGCTTTCCCCAACTTCAGGGACAGAAAATGTTGGTAAAATCTTTCTGAATTGTGATTGAATTGTTGCAGTTCTCTGGCCAGAGGAACGATTGTATCAGGGTGCCAGTGAGGAGGTGTAAGGGACTTTGTTATTGATTTTCACCAAAAAGCACCTGGAATTGTGTTTTCTGGAGACTTCAGATGAGGCTGCGAGGACGGGGAGCAACTCACCTGATGTTGTACGTTGGTGAGAAACAAAATAAAAACCTGGAACTGACACGATGTGTGCTTAGCATTAACCTAATGAGAAACTGCTATTTTACGTTGGGTTTGGAAGGGTTCTTTTACAACCCTAAACTGTGAAAAACAAATAATGTGAGGTGGAAAAGGCTAGGGTCAGGATTGGTGTGCTGTCCTCTTCCACATTAGGGTTTAATTCTGTCCTTAGATACAACACACCCCTTTGTATCTTGGAAAGTGTGTGCTATTGCCTGGTCCACAAACAAGGGCAGGAGTGAGCCAGCAGCTTCACGTCTTGCTTGGAATGCAAGTGGAACACATTTCTGTGTCGTAGGGTGATCTCCAGTGGGCATTTGTTAACAGTTGAAAATTACTACAATTTGGCTCTAGAGGCACTTGGCAGGGTTACCCTGACCACTCTGGAAACCCCTGCCTCAAGAATCCTTTTAGGAAAATAAATAATATGAGAAGACCCCAGTCATCCTCCAGCAGTCGACACTCCAGATTAAGCCTTGTAAGGGCTCTGTGAGTTGTGGTAAATTAGGGCGGGAGGTGAAAGTGTTTGGTTTGGTTTTCCTTTTGCATAAGCTTTTATTATTAGAATTTCTGTGTTTTCTCAGAAGGACTCCTGGAAGGCATCTGACTTGTACAATTGCCATTAGCTGGTACCTTGGTAAGTTGCTAGTCTGCGAAAATAAAGCTATCAGATTTGGGCAGAAATTTGCAGTCTCTGGAGAGTTTCTTGCAATCTGACAAATAAGGAACCCTTCTCAGTGCAGTATTTATGCATTGGCTGACATATCTTGGTTCACTTTCCTATACACCCTCGTGTTTGTTTCCAGGTGCATTTCATCACCCTCATAGTTATTTAGACATATGACCTTTCTGTATAGCTGCTTTACCTAATATGGACTATGCATCATGCGGGATGCTTTATTAAATAAATTTATTAAATTATCTCTGCTGGATTGCTCATGTACTGTTTGCTATCTAAGATTATTTTTTGTGCCTTAACATAAGCCATTCTGTGTCAGCACAGCCTGTAGATTATGATGTGGCTTATGTGTAGGACACACACACAGGTAAGTGTCACAGTCAATAAATAATACTGAGTTATAGGAAGACAGACATCTGTTTTTGTGATGAGATATATATATAGCAATCCTCCTATTCACCGTTTAAGGTCCCAGCTTCACACTATGGATCCCTCCACACTATAGTGGAACCTGTAACAACACAATTATTTCCTGGCCTTGTTACAACATATTAAAATATGTGATGTGGACAGGTTCTAACCACGTTCCCCAGAAAGTAACTAAGATCTGGAGTAGTAGGATTCAGTTCAAGACTTTGCTACAGGTGTAGTGTCTGTGAGCCCTGTAGTTTACCTATGCTAGTAATAACTGTGCGCAAGCACAGCTTGAATGACGTCAGGGAGGTTTTCTGAACACTGCACTATAAAACTGCTATCACCTCTCTAGGTGGACATGTCTACACAACAAATACAAATATGTCAGGGATTGAGGGCTTGGCTACGCTGGAGAGTTACAGCGCTAGTGGTGGCTTTACAGCGCTGCAACTCACTCACCGTCCACACTTGCAAGGCACGTACAGCGCTGTATCTCCCTGGCTACAGCGCTGGCTGTACTCCACCTCGACCTGGAGAATGACTATAGCGCTGCTGATGCAGTGCTGCTCCGCCAGTGTGGCCACCAAAAGCACTGTTATTGGCCTCCAGAGGTATTTGGAGGTATCCCAGAATGCCTGGTCAGCCACTCTGCTCATCAGTTCGAACTCTACTGCCCTGTCCTCAGGTGACCAACCATCAGACCTGCCCTTTAAATGCCCCGGGAATTTTAAAAATCCCCTTCCTGTTTGCTCAGCCAAGTGTGGAGTGCAATCAGTGAATCTTTCCAGGTGACCATGCCTCCATGTGGCAAACGAGCCCCAGCATGGAGCAATGGTGAATTGCTGGACCTCGTCAGTGTTTGCGGGGAGGAAGCTGTGCAGTCCCAGCTGCGCTCCAGCTGTAGGAATTATGATACCTTTGGGCAGGTATCAAAGGCCATGCTGGAAAGGGCCATGACCGGGACACGCTGCAGTGCAGGGTTAAAGTGAAGGAGCTGCGGAGTGCCTGCTGCAAAGCCTGCGAGAGAAACCACCGCTCCGGTGCTGCTCCCATGACCTGCCATTTTTATAAAGAGCTGGACGTGATACTTGGGGTGACCCCACCTCCACTCTGCGGACCACCATGGACACTTCAGAGCGGGAGAGGGGAGGAGGAGGAGGAGAGCGAGAGTGACGGTACTGGGATTGGGGGAGACACCCCGGAGTCCCAGGAGGCATGCAGCCAGGAGCTCTTCTCAAGCCAGGAGGAAGGTAGCCAGTTGCAGCAGCTGATACTTGGTGGAGGACAAGCAGAGGAGCAGGTTCCCGGTAAGCAGCTTTTAGTTTCAGGATGGAAATTTTTTGGGAGAGGAGGGAGGGTTAGAGCTGCAAGCATGCATGCTTAGATGCGGAACAGCACATTGATGTGGTCTATCACGTCACGGTAATCAGCCTTGGTAATCTCTTCAAAAGTTTCAGCCATAGCATGGGCAATGCGCTTGCGCAAGTTTATTGGAAGAGCCACTGTGGTCCTTGTCCCAGTCAGGCTAACGCAGCCACGCCACTGAGCCGCGAGGGGTGGGGGGGACCATTGCAAAACACAGGCAAGCTGCATAGGGGTCAGGGTGGAATCCACATTGCAGTAGAAGACCCTCCCGTGCTTCCCAGGTGACCCGCAGCAGCGAGATATCTTCCAGGATAACCTCCTGTGGAAAATGTTGGGATAGTGTTCAATGTAGGTGCCCCCTGCAGCTGTTTGTTTTCCTCAATGCACAGAAACCCCAGTATAGCCCTGAACCGGTCTCCCTTACTCACCATTTTTGGGTTTCCTTGGGTTATGTGCGCTTTCTTTGGTATGGGAAAGTTATGCTATTGTGAAGACTGTTACTGTGGGGGAAGAACTCTGTCTAGTATAAACAATGCTGCCTCTGTTAAATGTTGCATTTTGGCTTTACAGATGCAACCTTGAGATCTCGGCTGTCCGTGTTATCTCCGGCTGAGAGACTACAAAACCTCCGGAAGAAGCTGCGAGAAAGCAAAGACGACATGCTGCAAAACGTTATGCAGCAATCTCTCACCGAGAATCAAAAAGTGCAGGACTGGAGGGAAAGGGAAAGCAGGATCCACCAGAAAAATGCAGTGCAGAGGAAGAAAAGCACAAAGCAGCTGATAAGGATCCTGGAGCGCCAAGAGGACTCTATCCAGGCGCTCGTAACCATGCAGCGGAGCACTACCGCGCCCGCCCCCCGCCACCCTTGTCCCAAAGCTCTTTCCCTTGTGCCACCGTGTCAGCTCAAAACCCCCTTCCCCAGCATCCAGGTTCTTACCACCACCAGCTGCCTCCAACACCTGTACGTTCACCAACCAGCCCTGAGAACTACGACCTTTATCCTCTGCACTCAACCCCCCCACCATGCAGTATAGCCATCCTGAAGTGCAGTAGTCATTGCACAGAACTCCAGACAGGACATAGTCAAACCTGTGATTGTACAGTTCCCCACCCCATCCCCTTGCCCTTTTAGGTTCCCAAAAAGTTGTGTGTCTGTCAATAAAGTTGTTTTCTTTTCAATAAATGAATTCTTGGCTTTGAAAACAGTCTTTATGATTGCAGAAAGTCAAAGATACCTTAGCCCAGGAAAGAAACAGGCACTGCAAATCAGCTTAGGAAACGCAGGGCTTGGCTACACTGGAGAGTTGCAGCGCTGGTGATGGGGTTGCAGCACTGGTGATGGGGTTACAGCGCTGCAATTCACTCTGTGTTCACACTTGCAAAGCACAGCCAGCGCTGCAACTCCCTGGCTGGGATTGCTGGGATGTGAAACGATGCATCATGGGGTGTTGGAACAGGAAGCAGAATGACCCACACCCTCTGCCCCCTTCCCACAACCCACGGTGCCAGAATGAGAAGAGGTGCTCTGTGGGATAGCTGCCCATAATGTACTACTCTCAACAGCACTGCAAATGCTGCAAATGTGGCCACACTGCAGCGCTGGTAGCTGTCAGTGTGGCCACACTGCAGCGCTTTCCCTACACAGCTGTATGAAGACAGCTTTAACTCCCAGCGCTGCACACCTGCAAGTGTAGCCAAACCCTGAGTTACAACCTAGCTTCCCTCTGGCATGGTTAAAGTGCGTCTCAGTTTTTTAGTATAGGGAGGACCTAGTTGTGTGTGAACCGCATTTCTGAATTGTGCTGAAGACCTGGGCCTGTTGGGAAGGTAGTTAAAGCACAGTTAACACAATTCCTTCTATGCCACGACATATACCTATATTGTAACCATGTCCTCTTCCCTTGGCATGGGTGTATTTTATAGGATAGCTAAGGCTTACAGTATAGTTTCCTGTACAGTTTCCACTACACTCTGCTCAGATTAAGGAAACTCTGCTAGCAACTATGATTAAACTAGAATTTCATCCAGAGAGAGAGACTTGCCTCTCTGTTTCTCTTATGGTTTTTGCCTGATGTTTAATAAATGCCCTTGGAAAACAAATGCAAAATCCAGTGTTTGCTTTAAGATCAAAGTAACTTGTTAGCTCATGGATAAAGCCCCCCTGTACGTTGCCTAGGGGATTTGCCACCATTCTCTCAGGACTGGGTACTATGATAGTCAAAAGGAGGGAAGAGAGGAAAGCCATGAAAGCCCATTACTGAAGGATACAGGTGCCTTTGAATGATATAAAATGGTTCTCTTAAAACCAAAACAAAAACAATGCGTAAATTGGAAGACTCCTGAGACTACAAATGGAACTGCTGGGCCATTGAGAAAATGATTGCCTGTATGGCCCAGTGCACTGAGGAGAATTGCAGGAATAGAAAATGTATGCAACAGAGCTTCCAGATTTATTTCTTTGCCATGAATTCTGCTCATGAGGCACCGTTTGTGTCTGCTTCTCCTAAAACCCATCCAAATCCTCACCATGAGAGGGCGGCCTCTGAATGCCTAGATTTTCTCCCTCATTTGTGCAGACACCATTGTTTCCTGCAGGCAATTGGAATTTGTGTCTTTACTGGCCTTGCAGGATGGGCATAGGGCATAACTGTTGTTTCAGAAACAGCTGGGTTGCCTCAGTAGTCTGGGGGCAGTGTACTGAGCTCCTGCAGCACAACAGTAGCCTGAAGTTTGGTCTCAAACTTGTCCTTGACACCCCTGGCCATTGGGAGCTGAAAGTTCTGGGTAGGTAGGCGTGGGAGAGAAGGGGAGTAGCAGCCCCCTTTAACCAAACAAGAATTGATGATGACAAATTTCAGAGAGATCTCTGTCCAGCCCACCTCAGTTAGAGGAAAGGTCAGCCTGAGTGAAGCATGGTGAAGTGGAAATAAAGGGAAAATTTTGAGGACTGCCTGATGTCTCCACTTTCCAGTAAAAGTGTTTGGTTTCATGCTGATGTCTGCTTTAACATCGGTGTGTTGTATTTTTATGTGGCTAAGGAATTTTCTTCCTTCTCCCCTTGGACTACAAAAGTACTACAGGAGTTTTAGGGTGACGCTTACCTACACTTCCTTTGTCTCCCCCCAAAACCTATGTCTCTTGAGATGAATCCACAAAGAAGAGTCAGAGTGCAGTCTAATTTTATAAGTGGATGGATAATACCTGATGCACAGTACATGGGGGCTTTGTAGGACTATGAATTTACTGTACATATTCAGGCAAATCCCAAAGACCTACTGTAAAACCGCTCACAACTAAAGATGGGCCTGAGTGCCTGTGTTTAGAACAGCTCTAAACTTTTCCTTAATATAGTAGTATTCAGATCCAGCATTTTAGTTTACATTGATATTTAATCAAAAGCCATAACAGGGGGAGCCCATGTATGTACTTCCAGCTTTCATGTCTAATCTGGGGAGCCCTGGTCGTATACTGACCTGCAGGTAACCCAAATCATTTTTATAAATCTGAGCAGAAGATATGATGAACTTCTCAGAAAGCTGTAGAGTCTATTTAAACTCAGCTCTATAAAAATGGCTTGACACTGGTTTGGCTGGTTAATACAGACAGAGCCCAACTCCTTTTGTGATGGTGTAATAGTACCAAGGAGGCAGGAGTTTAATCCAGAGGCCAGTTTTTACATATGGTTCACACCGTCACACTGTCCGAACTGTTTTGGAAACCATTTCAGCTGGGTCCATGTTTTTAAAATGGGTTAAATGTAGTCAAAACCTCAGTACAGACAGGGCCTAACAAGCCTGATGTGATCAACATCAAACACACAGTTCTTATTTTGTTGTAGGAGGCACATAATCTAGTCAAACTCCCGCCCTCTCAACCTTAGTAAGGATTTGTTTGAATAATTAAATCTTCCTGAGCCTGCAAGGCAGCATGAGTGTTGCAGAAGCCAGGATTCCATTGTGCTTACAGAGCAAGGGAACTAAAATAAAAGTTGTTTTCTTTTTAAGGCAGTTTCCATCCTTATTGTGGAGCTGGGTAGGCAGATGTGGTGACAGATCCTCTGCTGGTGCAAACTGATATTACTGAGCTCCTGCAGCACAACGGTTTACACCAGCTGAGGATCTGACTCTAGGTGTTTAAATGGCTGTCTTCGTCAGGGATGCAGTGAGGAGATTGTTTGGAAATATCCTCAGACTCAGTTGTGGTGTAGGACTCTGTCGGTTTAAAACCATTTTCCCTCTCAGCACGTTGCACCTGATTAGATTTCAAAGCTGCTAAAATGGAGTCCACAAAAAGTTGACTTACTGTTACCAGTTCCTATAGAAGTGTACACAATGCTCTCCACCAATATGATGAAGTTTGATCATTACATTAGAGAAGAATAATGTGGTTTGAAGAAAGAGAGAACGAACTAGCTTGATCTAAACCTTTTCTGAGGTTTCTGAAAGTTCAGGAGCTATTTTTCTCTATCACATTTTTTTGAGCTTCTCCATTGGCTGGTTGTAGCTGAGGATAGAGGAGGAAACAGTGCATCAAAAATTATCCTCACGGTCTTCTGCATGTTTGTACAGCTCCTAGCACAATGGGGGTGCCAATTTAGTCAGGAACTTTAGGCACTACTGAAATACTACTAATAATATTCTTCTGTCTAGTCTGATATAATGCCATGGAAATCTCACAGGAGTGCTTAGTCACACAAGGTTTCCAGCCTGTTACTTAGATTAAATTCAAATAAGGATCTGGACTTCTGGATGATTATTTTGAGAACCCATTTAGAGGTTTCCCACCCCAAGGTAAAGTGACTTCCCAGCACATTTTGTACCATACAGCAATGATTCAGACTGAGAGAAATTGGACACTTTGCAGTGAGGCTCCTCATTTAAAGACTAATATACCCTCCCAAATCCCATTTATCTGCTATTTGTTTAGAATATTTTACCACAAAAGCAATTAAATTTCTAATCCCGTAGTAACAGAGTACCCATATTGCCCCATCCTCTCAAGCTAAACAATAATTTAGAGTTTGACTTGTGGGTTTCTTTTTTCCTCTGTCCAATTGCCAGAATGTACAACATGTACCAATCTCTGTATTGGTGGTAACACTGTGTAAAGGGCAAATTATAGGACACCTCTGAAGGGAAAGGAAGAAGGAAAATTTATTTTAATACTTTAGATGAATTGAACAATTTTGGTTGGATGAACCTAAACTGTGCAAGAAGTTGGACTGGATAAAACAGATCATTTTAGTATTAGAAGGCGAAGGGGAACAAATTAAAAAGAAAACATATCAGTATATGTTCTAGTGGATTAAATATAGGTCTGGAAATTAGGCACTCATGATTTGTGCAGTCACTTCTTATATGGATTTAAGTAAGTCATTTGACCAATCTGTGTCTGGTTTAGCATCTGTAATGTATGGGTAAGAATATTTACTTGCTCACAGGGCTATTGCGAGGATTATTATTATTTATATCTATATTATGGTATCACTCAAAATGTGGTAGGCACTCTCCAAAAGCAGAGGGAGACAGAATCCCTGTCTTAAAGCATTTACAATCTGAAACCACAAAAAAACAGATGAAGGGGATATAACATGCAGGCAAAGTGATGAGGGTGGTCATGTGCTCATGGCTTATTAGTTACAAGCTTGTTTGATTTCTGTTAAACATGCTCACTTACCTCTCTCATCCTTCCCTTTGTTATCCAATTCCCTTCTGTCCCCCTCGCAGCAAGCCCCAGTGTCAGTCCTATGACCCTCCCTCCCAACATTTCACCCCTTCCCTCAGCATAAATGAGCAGATCACTCAAACAATAATTAAGTTAAGTAAATAAGTAGTGAATTTAGCTGGTTTCTTGTAGAAAATGCAAAAGTGAGGTTTCAGGAGGGATATAAATGAGAAGCTATTGGCTTTACAGGCCAGTTCAGGAAATAGACAAGTGGGGAACAGATGCTGGTATTACTGGTGGAACAAAGGGGGCAGATAAAATGATGCAATTAAAAAAAAAAAGACAAGCAAGTAGGAAGGGCGTGAGTAGGTAGGGCTTTGGAGGCAATCACAGGAACGGGATGTGGTGCAGAAGGAAAGGTCTATGAGAAGATTAAAAATGTTTTATAAAGCACTTTGACCATGAAAAAATGCTACATGACAGCAAAATATTATTGTTTTTAATTTATTTATTGTTAGTTTAAAAGGCCAGTATGGCTTAGCTAAGAAAGAAAAGCTTTCTTCTTGGGAAGTATTTTCAGAGACACTTGGATCTTAAATCCATTACATAATTCCATTTTTGTGTAATGTGTGGGACACTAAACCCTTTCTTATATGAGAAATGCTGTAGAATCTTTAACAGACTGGACCTTGGTTCTGGTTTTTTTGGGTCAAGGATGAAGGACCTGTTAGGATTCCAATCACATGTCAAAGTAGCTCTGTTACCTATCTTTCCTTCATTTTACCACTGAAAATTCTTCTCCTACCTTGAACTTCTAAACACAGTAGGAAACCATTTAGACTAGAAAGATTTTGTTGCTGGTTGGCTCAAAGAAAAGTAGTAGTCCGGTTAGCTAGGGGGAGACAGACCTTTTATCTTAAAGAGAAGAGGAGTAAGGTCTTGTCTATAGGGGAAGTTGCATGGATATAACCTAGGACAGGGGTTCTGGAACAATTTGTATAGTGGGGGTGCTGAGAGCCATTGAACCAAACTGTAAACCCAGTATATAAGCCAGGGGGTGTGGCAGCATCCCCAGGACCCTTAGTTCCAGCGTCTATAAATTAGGATATAAACTTAAACCAGTTTAGTTAAACTGTTTCAAATGTTTTTCTGGGCATTCTTATTTCAGGTCGAGTTACTTTTTTTGGTTTAGCTTAAGTTGAGTGGGGGCAGGTTTAACCTCAATGGAAATAAGCCATTTTTAAACCAAGGTAAGAGAGTCACAAGTTTATAAATTAATTTATTAAATCAATGCAACATTCCAATGTGGACAAAGGGTAAAATTTTCAAACATGCCTAGGTGACTTAAGAAACGAAGTCCTAGGGATTTTCAATGAGATGCAGGCTGCTGAGTGCATTTCACTTTTAAAAATGGGATTTAGGCCCCTAAATCACTTAGGGAAGTGTAAAGGTGCATGGCCAGGGCTCGACCCTCCCTGGGGGGGAGGAGAGCCACACCAGCCTCGACACACGTCGTCTGAGGCGGCCTCTGTCTTCAGGGGTGAGCGCCGCTGCACAGTTGCTTGGGCTCCGGCCTTCTGCTATAGGGCGGGGCAATGAATACGAAATTATAGAGGCTCAGGTGCTCGTGGCTCAGGGTTGAGCAGTCAATAGTTCAGACAGCTCGGGCCCTTTGGGGCAGGACCGAGCAGTGACACAATTAAAGAGGGCCCAGCCCTTGGTTCGGGCGGGGCACCAAACACACAGTTACAATAGCTCAGACCCTTGTGGCTCAGGGTTGAGCAGTCATCACTAGACTTGATGGCCTCCTTAGGCCGGGAAGAGGGGGATTCTGCCACCTGGGTACGGGTGGCAGGGGGAACGTAGGCCCACCCACTCCACTGTGTTCCAGCCCGGGGCCCTAGTAGCGGCTATCACCGCTGACGGTCAGTGGGGTTCCTGGCCGCAACACACTGACATGGGCTCCGGTATACTTACAGCCTGACTGGAGTTGGCTGCCCCCAGGCTACTTCCAATCTCCCCCACTGGGTCTATCTGACCTGGGGCGTCAGTCCCTGGGAAGTCTAGTAGCATGGGCTCCTCCCGGCCAGGGCTGGGCGGTAGGTCCGGCAGTACCTCTGGGAAGTCCGGCCAGGCCTGGTCTGGAGATTCCTCGGGGTAGCAGCAGGGACGAAGTGGCTCCGGCTGCTCCTCGTCGTAGTGGGCGCGGGGAAGCTCCGGCCAGTCAGGGCAACGGCCCTGGCCCTCAGCAGCTTCCCAGTCACGAGCACCCTCTGGCAGGTCTGCTCCTGATGGTGGCTGGGCTCCAACTGAGGGCTGAGGGCCGAGGGCCGGCCTTTATACTTCCGGGTCGCCTCCTGACCCTCTGAGGGGCGGGCTCGCTGCTCAGTGGCCCCGCCCCCTTAGGTGTCTGATGGGGCTCGACCCTCCTAGGGAGGAGGGGAGCCACACCGCCTCGTTACAGGATGTTAGAAAATTTCACCCTGTGCTGAAGAAGAGTTTTATTTCAGAACAAACCAATCCACTCTTCTTCACCAATGCTTTACTACTCTCAAGAGTCACTTGCTGAAACCAGCTGGTAGCAAATTTAATATTGTTAGAAAATTCTACTTTATGTAACGTATTACCTGCTGAATTAATTTACACATTAAATAATTAGAGGGATATTTTTTTAAAAAATGGAAAGATCTGAGACAACTGCCCCTAAACTGGGACAGTGCAAGTCAATGGTATAGGAAAGCAAACCCATATTCAGGGCATAAACGGTTTACTGGTTGGATCTGGGAATTTTTCCACCATGATAAAGCTTGCCCCAAATAACCAGGTACATTATTGTGTGTGTTCTCCATTTTTGTCTGAAACATTCTGTACAAACCATCTTGAGAAGCAGGGTTCCCGAGAGAATGAATCTAATAGTCTGTGTCAGTACGGACCCTCCTATGTGAACTGAGCACTCATAGGCCTAACATGCCAATTTACTCTGGGAGAAATTTGGCCCTCACTGTATAGACACCTCTTTTCTAACTAACTATATTTTGCTGTTCTTTGCTTCATCCTCATCTTCCGCCACTGAACTTAATGCACTGTGTTAGAACATCAGTGTTGGAAAGAGAGGTGTGGAAGCTTGAGGGAAAGGGGGTTCAGATATACAATTGTGGTAGTATCTGATATGGAATAAAGCTAGTTGGGAACATTCTGAAGGAGATACTTATAATGGATTTGAAGCTGCCTGTATTAATTTATGAACACTATATTTTGGCTGGGTTATTGAGATGGTTACTTTATGAATATATTGAATTAATTTCAATAGCAGGATAGTCAGTAAAGGCACCCAGGAAGGGGGAGATGGATCCATATATATACATTACAGCAAACACTTGAGAGACAATGCAAGAGTCATTTAATTTGATGCCCTGGCTTGGATCCCTGAGTAGCTCATTAAATTGGTTTTGGGTAGCTAGTTCAAGCCTGGGGAACAGAGAACTTTGGCTGGATTTAAAAAACAGGCTCTCAAAGACAGGGAAATGGACCTAAGGGGAACAGATAGTGGCCCAGTCTCCTAGAGTTTAGGAGCCTGGAATGGAATAGGCCTGCCTAGGATTTGTCAGACAGATATGCATGTAGACATTTTATTTATTTATTTATTTATTTAAATCCTTTTCTTTTGTAATGGCTTGCTTCTGCTGTTGAGATTAAACAATACTTTTGTTTTAAGAAGATTATTTTGAGGTAACTGTTATTTACAGATCACAGGTTCCTGTAGGGAAGAACTGCAGGTGCCCAAATCTAGTTGGACCTGCAGGGCAAGTAGGGTGGATACACAGGTTACTGTTGTCAAAAGACCAGTCTAGGAGTGGGGGAATTGTGGGATTCCACCCTGAAAAAGATGAAGGTGTGAAGCTGGGGTCTGAGGAGTGCCCTATGTGAGACCAGATGAGGGGTCAGAGGTGCAGCTAGCTCTGTAACTGTGACAAGTACTTGTTTTCTTAATTTCTCCCCCTCCCTTCCTTTTACAAGTAGAAGAGATTAAAAGTATTTCAAGCACTTTTAAAAACTCATCATATAATATAATGTTTGTTCAGTTAGTATCAAATTACACTGTTGGAGGAATCACAAGTATTTAAATATTTAATACAAATTTAAAATCTGGCCTTCATTCCTTCCCTTCCTCCCCCGTCTTTCTTCTGGAAGTGAGTATGTGGAACAGTCAGCCCACTGGAGCACTTGAGTCACTGTGTTGGTTTTGAGGTGGAATAATTTAAACCAAAGTATATCTCTGTAAGCAAAGGAAACAACATGTATCAACAGCCTTTGAACTGCCCACTTAGTGCTTCAAGTGGCAAAAAATAGACTATTGGAATCCAATTGTTCATTATCACATGTTTTATTGGCAGACAGGAATTAAGAGAGGATGAGGAGAAGGGGGAGAATTCTTCTGAACCAGAATGTCAGGGCTATAGTCCAATTTGAAAAAGTAAGGCACTCTATGCCGCTGTAAGGTACACAGTGTAGCCGCTCTTTGTTGGCAGGAAAGAGCTCTCCTGCTGACAAAAGAAAGCCGCTTCCAGTGAGGATGCTTTTACAGTGGCCATTGTTGGTCCCATATTTATTGCCATACCATTCAATCTTCTTTTCCTATCTTTTTTTTATTTTTTATTTTTTTCAGATTGGACCCTCTCGTTATTTGTTTTGATGTTTGTATTTTAAAGGAAGAGTATTTTATAATGGTTTTTATTAACTATGTTTATTTTTATACTCTTGCATGAAACTTCCAGCACTTGGTGCCAGTGGTTCTAGCACTTTGGTGAGAGCTATTGTGTAAACTAAATAAGGGTACTCTATATAGCCATTGTTAGAGGGGTTATTTTTTTACCCTTCTATTCCATGGTCCTTTTTGCATGAACAGAGCAGCAACACCCGAAGTCCAAAGGTGCAAACAATTTGATGTTTATTGGGGTGAGTTTTTAGCAAGCAATGATATCAGTTTTTTTCTCAGTGTCCCCCTTCCCAGCTCTGATGCCACAGAGCCTTGCCTGTGTCCCTGTTCCCATTCCCCCCCACCCCTTAGCAAAACATGATTTCAATTCCCCCCTTAGTAAAACATGATTCCAATTCTCCCTTACCCCCTTACTTTCTGATTGACTGCAGACTATACAGTAAAACTTGAGTTCTGCTTAGCTATACCTTAACCAATTATTTTACGGAAATTTAACTAACCAATCCTAACATATTGTGACATGATTATCTAACCAATTATATTTCACCACCTTAATTGGTTTACACCCAGCAAAATTAATTATACAACAGACAGAAACAATTACAGAACCAGACAGAGATTACACAGACAAACAATAGGGAAGTGGAGACTACAGGGGTAGAACAACAAAGAAATGAGGATTTTACACCCCAGCTATTGATAAGTGAGTTCTTGCCAGACGGGATGCTATCAAACTAAGTTTTCTTTAAATCTTTTAGGCTCTTCCCTTTCTCTGGATGCAATAGATCAGATTACCTTTTTAATAGCCCCAAACTGCCTTATTTCAGTGTGACTGGTGAGAACGTGACTGTTCGCTTCCCAGCTTATGGCTGTCCCTGCTGTTTAGCCAAAGGCCTTAGCCTAAGAACAAGGTCTTAGACTATCATAGTGAAGGAATGCCTATAAACAGGCAGACTGATTTTGATTCTTGTTTTGTACGCTATAAGAATTTCAGTGTATTCTTATCACTTAGCTAGTTAAAGTATAGGCCTTTGCAGACAGGCCTGCATATCTATATCCTAACAGCAATGATCCTGCATTGTGATTCCAATGGGCTGAATGCTGGATCTGCTACTCCTCAGGGCATTCTGTGCCAAAAAATAAAAAATTCTGTGCCAAAAAATTATAAATTCTGCACAAAATATTTCATAATTCTGCAAAATGTTGCAAATTTTATTTGTCAAATAAATGTGGAGGCTCCAGGATGGCATTGGGGAGCACAGGCCACTGTCTGCATAGAAGAGGGAGAGCACTCTGCAGCTCCTTCCGGGACACGGACTCCGCGGTGAGGCTCCACCCAATCTTGACACAGCGCAAGGACTGAGTCTGTCCTAGAAATGCCCCAGGGCCCTTTCCCTCTGTGCCAAGTGCACCAGGTGTGGCAGGCAGGCTCAGTCTGGCAGGATCCAAGTGTGGATGGGCTTAGTGTGGTGGGATCCAGGCATGGGTGGAGAGGATTCTGTGTGGGGCAGTCTGGGTGTGGGCAGCTCAACAGGGGATCTGGGTGTGGAGGGGATCTGGATGCACAGGGGTTTGTTGGGGGGTTCTGGGTGCAATGGTAATGGGACTCTGCAGTGGGGTCCAGGTGAACATGGTTGGAGCTCAGTGTGTGTGTGTGTGTGTGTGTGTGTGTGGGGATAGAGCTCATCAGGGGGGTCTGGGTGTGGTGGGGGTCCATATGCTGTGGGAGTTGGGATCAGTGGGACGGTGATTCAGCTGCAGCTTGTTGGGGCTTAGTGGGGTGGGGATCCAGGCAATTCATCCAGGTGGTTCAGGTGCAGGGGGAGTGGGGATTGGTATGGGGGGTTCTGGGTGGGGGTGATGAGGCTCGGTGGGAGGGTCTGGGTATAAGGGGGTCTGGATGCATGGGGGTTGGGTGAATGGGGGAGCAGCTCCCTGTAAAATAATCCCTCCCCCTGCAGCTGAGGAGCAATGGGTGCAGGAAGTGTGTGGGGGGAAAAGGAGTTTGCAGAGCTTCTTGCAGCCTGGGGGTGGGTCTGACCCAGCCCTGGTTACCGTGCAGGGGAAGAGAAGATCCTGTCCTTCCTAGTCCTGCCAGGACTTTCAGCTGAGCCTGGCACAGGGTAGGAGCCACCAGTTGTGTCTTCCCCACTCCCACGTCCTGCCTCGAAGTGATTTACCTCTCTGCTGGCTGCCCTGGGTACCCAAAACATACTGCCTGGGAGGGTTGCATGACTGGTCTTGTGGCTTCCCTTTGCTTCCCCATCATACAATTGCTATTGTAGTTTTTCTCCTGAGAGCTGGGTAATGGGAATTAAATATTTTTTTTCTGTTTTTAAAAAGAGCTTGCGTCGAAGTAAATATTTTGAAACAAAATCTCTCATATTTTAAATAATATCATGGGCTTTGACGAAAGAAATGAGGGAACCTGTAGGTCAGGTTGGGTCCCATCAACCTTGACAGTGTTCTGTTTTTAATACATTTCTGATCACCAGATCACCAACATTTTTTCTATTCGTTCTAAGTGATCACAAATAATTACCTAATTTGAATAAACAAACGTCTTGCTAATGCATGCCTATGAGAGAGGCCAAAGATTGAGTGGTCTTGGGCATGAATATTAAGCTGCATTTTCTCTCCCCTTAGTAGTCTCTTCAGACAAGGTCATAGCATCTTGGTATATGGGAATCTTGCACTGGTTCAGTCTGTGTTGAACCTCTTCTCTGGCTGAATGGCAGATTAAATACTCTGGGGTGTCAGTCCAACGCCTTTCAGAAGCACCAAACTAGTTTTATATACAAAGAGCAGTAGTTGTTTTGAAACTGTTTATACAGTTCTTTGTAGATTTGTCTCATAGGCCTGTCTTAAAGTAACTGTTAAGGATATGTTCAATAACCCTCACTGTTCTGTATCATTTACCCCTTGCTACCCATTGGTTTACCTATAAGTGCCAGGAATTTCTAAATCCTGCCACAGAGGATGGACTCTGGCCTAGACTGAAAGTGCCTCACATTTTATTTTTTAAATAAATTCAGGAAGCTAAAATAAAATCTTTCACATATGCACATGTATTTTAAAGCACCTCTCTGGATGTTTTTTGACATATCAAAATAAAGTCCCAAGTCTCTGTCAGAGTGAGTGCAGGAAGAACTCACCTGAGAGGAAGCAGAGGGGAGAGAAAATTCAACTGAATGTAAGGCAAACCTTACTGCTACAGCCACTCTCTCTACATCCTTTCAGGTGGCTGTTGGTCTCTCTTGTCTCACTGAAACGGCCCCAGTCACTCAGAAATCGTATGTTTAAATACAACTTCCAGATTTTTTGAGACTCAAGAAGAATGATGTTCACACAATTCTCTAGCTTTCTTTCAGCTATTTGTGAAGGCAGCTTTAGTGTGGAAATGACCCGTAGTCAGCATTCTGATAGTATTAGAAATGAATGAAAAATGATGGTCTAGTGATGCAGACCAATGGCCTGATGTGATGCTTCCTAGAGGTACCCACAATTGTGAGGCACCTGGCAACCATCTCACCTTAGCATGACGAAAGCTTGTCTGTGCTTACTAGGGGTCAGTTCCCTTATTCCACTGGCTGTGGACAACACAAGCACTCCTGTCTCAGCCTACACAGGCCCCGCTGTCCCTCTCCAGGGTAGCAATAAGCATGCCACAACCCCTGAGCCGTATGAGTATCCCCCTGGAGTGTTCAGCCCCTGTTCCACTGGTCACTCGCTGTATTCACAGTGTCATTGCTCCCAAAGGAACAGTACACCCCAGTTTATCAGTTACACCTTAGATCACAGTTCTGCTTAACAGACACCTCTTAGATAAGTTTATGGTGAAAACAAGTAAAAGTTTATTTAACGAAGTATAGAGAGATTCAAGTGATAGCAAGTAGAAATGGTGGAAACAAATGGTTATATATAAAATAAAATAATCACATGCATTCTAGAGTCTAGACTTAATTAATGAGATTCTCTCATCTATAATAAAGTATTGCTCACCCCTGCATTTCAGCCAGGTGGGCTGTGATCCCTTTTTCATGAGACAAGCCTTGCTGTCAGCTTGTCCCCTAGGAGGAGGATATCATGTGACTCCTTGCATTTTCCGGATATACCAGATAATCCTTTGATCTTAGTAAACAGGACACCCACCTGCAGATTGCTCCTTCCTATAGATTTCGTGATCTCTTGTCAATTTCACAATCTTGATTAGCTGGTGGCTCAGTATGCAAATAGACTTACATTGTGAGGTACACAATGACCAGACACAGAGCTGAGGGTCTACTACCCTCTTCCTGAACAGAACCTGTTGGAGGCCTGGCACCTTCTGATGACCCACCTTTAACTTCAAGGCTTTAAGAACATAATTTCCAGATATAGATATATAACTCCTCAAACAGTATCCATACATATATTTCACAGTGATTCTGATGACCTGGGGGCTACTGGCTCTTGGTAGAGACCTTATGTGCCATGTGGCCCCAAGAAATTCCTGAGTCATGCCTGAGATCCTGGTTTCATTTCCCAGCTTTGCTACAGACATGCTGTGGATGAATTGATCTGTGTTTCAGTTTCTCATGTATAAAAATCAAGATAACCTTGCTTCTCCATCTCACAGTGGTGGTGTCAGGATAATCCATAAATACTTGGGAATGCTCAGATACTATAGTGACGGGGTTATGTAAGTACCTAGAAAGATCATGTTCCCCTCTGTCTGTTATGGTTCAGCTGATTTACAGAGATGTTAGACTCTGAAAGGTTCCCAACATACATTGTACGTAAACTTATATGGTTATATACATTGTAAATTTACTGTAGTGCATATGACAGATAATGACAATAAGTAAATGTGAGTAGTAAACGGAATCTAATCATAATCAAGTAATGAAAGTACCTTTGGTTCTTTTTTGCAAAGCTGAGCTTTGAACTTTGAACAGACAAAGCCCTGCTACTTTTGATTAGGATGATTAAAGATTAAATTATAGACTCATAGTGTTTAGGGTCAGAAGGGACCAATTTGATCATCTAGTCTGACCACCTGCACAAAGCAGGCCACAGCATCCTACCCATCCAACTTCTATAACAAACCCCTAACCTATGTCTGAGTTATTGAAGTCTTCAAATTGTGGTTTGAAGACCTCAAGCTGCAGAGAATCCACCAGCAAGTGACCCATGCCCCACGCTGCAGAGGAAGGCGAAAAACCTCCAGGGCCCTGCATTGCCAGAGGAAATTCTTCCGACTCAAATATAGGCATCAGCTAAACCCTGAGCAGTGGGCAAGATCAGCCAGCGCTCAGGAGAATTCTCTGCAGTAATCAGATCCATCCCATCCCAGACCCTGGCAAAGATCAATTGCCAAAATTAAGCTATACATCATACCATCCCTTCCATAAACTTATCAAGCTTAGACTTAAAGCCAGATTGTCTTTT
This sequence comes from Chelonoidis abingdonii, assembly GCF_003597395.2. Classification (NCBI taxonomy): domain Eukaryota; kingdom Metazoa; phylum Chordata; order Testudines; family Testudinidae; genus Chelonoidis; species Chelonoidis abingdonii. Next base: position 111,068,805 of record NC_133769.1, read on the forward strand.
GCCCCACCCTCCCTTGAAGGCTTTCCAGAACTTCACTCCTCTAATGTTTTAGAAACCTTCGTCTAATTTCAAGTCTAAATCTCTCAGTGTCCAGTTATACCCATTTGTTCTGTGTCTACATTGGTACTAAGCTTAAATAATCTCTCTCCCTCCCTAATATTAATCCCTCTGATATATTTATAAAGAGCAAGCAATCCCCTCAACCTTTTTTGGTTAGGCTAAACAAGCCAAGCTCTTGAGTCTCCTTTCATGAGACAGGTTTTCCATTCCGGATCATCTATAGCTCTGAACCTGTTCCAGTTTGAATTCATCCTTTTTAAACATGGGAGACCAGAACTGCACACGGTATTCAGATGAGGTCTCCACAGTGCCTTATCATAAACGGTACTAACACCTCCTTATCTTTGCTGGAAATACCTCGCCTGTGCATCCTAAAACTGCATTGGCTTTTTTAACGGCCATATCACACTGGCAGCTCATAGTCATCCTGTGATCAACAAATACCCCAAGGTCCTTCTCCTCCTCTGTTGCTTCCAACTCATGTGTCCCCAATTTATAACTAAAATTGTTATTATTAATCCCTAAATGCATGACCTTGCACTTTTCACTATTAAATTTCATTCATTGTTATCTCTACATTAAGAACTCCACTCATCATGTATTTTAGCACAAGAATAACCCTGTTGATTTCAGTAGAACTACTCATAAATTTATGTACCTGCTTAAGTACTTTCTTGGATTGGGGCCTATCATGCATGATTTGAGATGTCTTGAGTCATATACTCTTTCTTCGGAATTCTTTGAAGGTGGATGTTACTGATTTGAGTAAGTTTTGTTTTAACAAAAAAGAAGCAAGCAAAATATTTTGTACAATGGGTAAGCAAATTCACTTTGTTCCTGGGGCATGTCCTTTGTATGGATTTTGCTGCAGACAAGTGTGTGCGCATGTTGAATATGTATTTCTCCCTTTAAAAGGTGCAGTACTTGGTTCTTTGAACTCCTGGAACTTTACATAGAATACCACTAGGTATATATGTATTCTGGCAGATGCTTATTGGTTCTAGGTTAATACCTAGATCCTGTATGGAACTCAGTGGCTTCTGTCCATGGGTTATTCATGTGGACATCTTTTCCAGTTTTGGTTCACATGAACCAACATACTGTGAGATTCATTTAGAATTTCAGCTTCAAATGTACTCAAAGGGAACTCACATTTTGCAACCTTTTGGGTCTAAACTATATGAACCAATGGGGGGTGGGATAGCTCAGTGGTTTGTGCATTGGCCTGCTAAACCCAGGCTTGTAAGTTCAATCCTTGAGAGGGCTGTCTGGGGATTGGTCCTGCTTGGACTAGATGACCTCCTGAGATCCTTTCCAATCCTGACATTCTATGATTCATTGTTCCAACTGTCTGTTACCCCAGCTTAATCTGAAACTTGGGCCATGTTCAACTTTAGGTAGAGCTGGTTAGAAAAATTATGCAAACATTTTTTTAATTGAAATTTTCTGATTCATCAAAATCAAAACATTTTGCAGAGACAGTTTGATTTTTAATGAATTTCCTTTGGAGTCCAGGCAAGGGTCTGATGGAACCTTGCCTGCCTGGTTTCCTGGCAATTAGCCCACCCAACTCTTGGCTGCCTGCCTAAGAGTCAGGACCTTAGGGCTTCCATGGCCCACAGGACTGGGGCAGCTCACCCTGTGAAATGCCTTGGAGTTGAGAACACCAGCAATTCCAGGGTCCATTGCTTCTTTCACTTTCATGGAAAATTTGGAAATTTTTGTTTTTTGATTTCAAATCTGAATGAAACCACATTTTGATATATTGAAATCCTCTACAAAATGCAATTACCTTTGTCCGCACAGCTCTACCTACAGGTTTGGGTGCTTTGATGAGCATATCAGTGAATCTGGCTTGATTTTCATTTATGGAACAAAATTTGAACTCTGTGAATTCTGCTTGACTGATAATTCTATTAACAACCCACATCCTGTTTTCTTATACAAGTTGCACTTTGAAAATGTTAATTCTGCGTTAAAGATCACAAAATTCTGCTGTACTGTATGGCCCTGACAGGACAAGGGATTCCAACCCTGATTCATCTAATGCTTGTAGAGGGTTACTGAGAAAATATCTTCTTTGTTTCTGTTCACATTCCTGAATGATGTACGGAGGCTCTGGGAGCTTGTATCTGTAAGATTTAAAAATTGTATATTCGTATATTTCTGTGTCGACTTCCCCTTGGTTACACAATGAGCATAGTGCACTCATCCTTGCTATCTCTCTATATGTGGATTCCAGGACTTGTGGGGGGGTCCTCTGTTGATCTGTATCAGCTGCCCTGGAAACAATTGCCTCCCCACTTCTATGCATAAGTGAGGAGATCAGCACATGGAACCTGGGTGACGTTCCCTTCTCTCCCACCCCAAACCCTATAGTTTGGGCATGCACTGTGCAAGCTTTGCACACACACAGTGCTTCAGTCCTGACCTGATCCATGCATGGTTTAAAGTCGCTAGCCCGAACAGCAGAGATGACCATTCATGTGATAGTTTTTCAGTAAGGACAAATGAAGATACAGGATGAGGCCAACAACCCTTTTAAACAAACACTTATGATCCAAGCCAGGACTCCAATATAGATCTGCAGAGGTGAAAAAAAGTTAGCTGTGTATTACAGATGCTGTGTGGTTTAGAGACTAGGGCCCTGACTGGGGCTTAGGAGACCTAGGTTCCAATCCCATCTCTGTCCCTGATCTGCTGTATGAACTTGGGCAAATCAGTTCACCTATTTTCCCTCCCACTCTTTGTCTATTTAGATTGTAAGATCCTCAGGGCAGGGCATATCGTTCACTACATGTTTGTATAGTACCTAGCACAATAGGACTCTTCTCTTGGTTTAAGTCTCTAAATGCTACCATAATAACAATAAATCATAAATATTTCCATACAGGGTTATTCCATTCTAGTACCCACTGTTGAACCATATATGGCAGAGTGAGTGTGGAATATCATATATGGTTGGGCTGAATCTGGGAAACAGATACAATGCACGGAGCTAGAACATGGCTTTACATTTATAGAGTAGCTTTCATTAAAAGTGCCCTTTCTCTCACTCCTCCTCCTCCTCCCCCACATGATGGCAGCATTGTTGTTTTATTTAGTATATTTCTAAAGTTAGCAAACTTAGTTCATCAGGTTTAAAAATAACCATCCTCTTCCATTTGGACACAGCAGGAACTGCTTTTGCTGAAATTCATGGCCATATCATATCTCACCCCTAATTGCTGAGGGTGTGTTCCAGACTGTCGCACCGTTGGACAGCTTGCAATTTCTGTCCCTTTTTCTCCTTTGTGCAGCTTCAGGCACCTGATCATTAATGTCATGTTGGTTAAGGAGCTAGGTCCCCATTTCCATGGAAACCCAGTGAAATGGCTTTGGAAGCTTAAAGGTCCTTTATTTCTCTGGTTTCATTTTGTGTCGTTTTAAAGTATTTTAAAACAGAAGGAACGAGAAGATCTGAAACGTAAAATGAGATACTCTTTTAAATGAGGTGGGCAGGTATAAAAATGGATAACATGTAGCTCTTTCTAATCCTGCAGCAAAATATCAGATGGTGAAAATCAGCGTAGCTACACTGAAGACAATGGAACTACGTCAGCTACGGATCTGCCCTATAGGCATCTGTGGAGTAGTCTCCCATGGGAGCTGATGGAACTTTATTACTTAAGAGGGTCAGAACTCGATAGGATAAATCATTGAAGAATATATTGTAGATATCAGTCCTACACTGGCAGGTGGAGGGACTAGATGATCTGAATGGTCTTTTCCATCCCTTATTACTCTCTCATGTATTTTTGCACTGTATTTATTTACTTGATCAATGTCAACAGAAACTAATAGGCATGTAAATATGACACAAGAAGACATATTTCCCTGTAAGCAGAGACTGGTAACCATTTAATGAAGAAGATGCAACAGATACAGAATAAATGTTTAAATACATAATAATAATCCTGCAGAAGCTCAAATTTGTTCTCTGTCTATGCACACATCACAGATATATTCAGTGGGGTGTCTGCATAATGCAATGACAATCCAGTTAACTCGGTTGCCTATATGTCTTTTATGATGGTCCTTTTTTCAGAAACAATAGTTCCACTTATGCTAAGTAAAATTATAAAAGTGATAAATTTGCTAATAAAAGCATTTTATCTATAACAATGCAGTTAGAGTATACGAAGTAATAGAAACACAATAGTTATGAGTTCTTCCTGCTCTGGGGCCAGCCAGTGGTATAATGATTTGAAAAATGGTATTTTTATTAGCAGATTTCTGAAGCAGTAATAAGGCTGCATTACCTGTCTCTGAAGCGGCATCAATTTCCTCAGTGTCCTAGTTAAATCTTAATGCATAGATAACATAATGAATGGTGAGACTTGAATTCTTTTTGCTGCCATTCGCATACCATGATTTAATATATGAAATATATTGGTAGTCTCCTGCTATATTTTATTGTAATTATTCAAAACTCTGTGTTAATGTGGTTGGTAAGCTCTACTGTTTTGGGCCATGGTTGTAGAATACTGTAGCATTTTGACCTTTTTAAAAATTATTTTGGGTAGTTGGAACATAGATTAAGAAGATAAGCAAAATACCTACTATGTTCAATATTGGTTCACAGATACTGAAGGGTGATGTGGGGGAGTTGGGAGGATAAAAATACCCAGATAGACAGAGTGCACAAAGGGCAGTCAAGTTAGAGGCTAAAATACTAGTACAGTAAATTATAAGGGCTTAATCCATTTCTTGGAAAACAGGATTGAAATCCTAGCCCTATTAACACCTCTGGCAAAGCTCCCATTGACTTCAGTAGGGCCAGGATTTCACCCCAGTTGACATATCACAATAAAAAGCACTACCTTGACTGAGCCAAATTCACAACCTGGTTTAAGGAATGTGTCTATCATTGTCTTTAATGGACGTTGGACCTGCTATCAAGTCTATACTTGGCTTATTTCTATGACAACCTTTATACAGCTCTCCAGTGAAAATAATTAAACTGTTTTAAATGTCAAAAATAACATGTATAAATGGCTCCCTCTCTCGTTGCCAGGGTGAGTGAGGAGCAGGACAGATAATTAAAACTAAAATACAAGAAGACACAAACATGGAATAAACTCTATAGACTGGACAATTAAAACACAGGGGCAGCTGGAGTTTAGTGGATTCTTCATGGGCCTGATAATCAGGACAGATGGGTATTGTTCCCATCTCAGTGACTGACATGCTGTGTGACCTTGGATGTGTCACCTCACCTCCCTGCGCCTCATCTGTAAGGCGCGAATACAACATGTCACTCTGTGCTCTATGGATGAAAAGCATGATGTGAGTCTGATCTAAAGGTCACTGAAGTCAGTAGGCATCTTTCCATTGTCGTTAGTAGGCTTTGGATCAGGCACCCAAGTGTAAAGTATTAATTTTTTTATTGTCTTCATTAGTAAAACATCCTAAAACTGGGCAACCATCGTTTAAGAGGAATCATACTATGTGTGTGGTGTGTATGGTGAGTTGTGGGAGAAAGGTAGTGTGACGGGCTGATGATGATAAAAAAAAAAAAGGAGGGGGGAATAGAAAGAAAGAGAAAAAGAAAAACATCCCAGAAAAAGAAATGTTCAGAAAGTCTTTGAAACCCTAGAAGGGATGGGCTGGGGGGGAGGAGGAAATGTTCCATTTTAGGGACTGCACAACCAAAGCTCAGTCACCCATTGATCTCAAGGATGACAGAGGGGAATTCTTAAAGCCTGGGTGGTTTCAGAATGCGTGATAATAGAATCCTCATGGCTGGGGGCTGCCTCTCTTCTAAAAATTTCTTATTCGTGTGTGTCCCTATACAAGTATTTCCCAAATTTGGGATGCCGCTTGTTTAGGGAAAGCCCCTGGTTGGCTCGACCACTATGTTTACCTGCTGCATCCACAGGTCCGGCAGATCGTGCTCCCACTGGCCGCGGTTCGCTGCTCCAGGCCAGTGCAAGCCGCGATCAGCTGGACTTGCGGACGCGGCAGGTAAACAGACCGGCCCGGCCTACCAGGGGCTTTCCCTAAACAAGTGGCTCCCCAAGTTTGGGAAACACTGCCCTATACTATGCAACCACTTCCATGTCCCCAGAAGTATTTCTCAGAGATGAGCCACCTTTAATGGGGTAGCACTCTTGCCTCAGGCTGAGATTTGATGTTGTGGACGCAGCTTCACTACTGAAGTGAATTTGTCCCCAGCAATGATTTTCCTTCATGCCAGCAATGAATTTGGTTTCAGTACAAAGACTTATATACATTGGATGAGAAGACAAAGGTGATGCTATGTAATTAGAAACACTTTCCTTCACGTGAGATATATAGGCAAGTTCCTTTTCCTTCTGTCTGGTGACTGTTTAAAATTCCACTGCACTTCCTGAAAATATTAGCTGCCCTGTCTGATGCCATCCTCCATACTGAAACTGGTTTGAATGTCCATTTGGGAATGAACTATTGCCGAGCATATAACATCTGTTCCATTTTGCCTGCACAGTCATTACACAGTGCCAGTGTTTGACTCATTGCTTTATAAAGCACTTCTGGAAACCTGGAGTATGAAAGGCACCATAGAAACTAAATTCTACCTTAAATTACCCAAATTACAGTACTGTCAAAAAAATGACAGGTTTATTACTAATTAAGTTAGACTGAATTTAAACAAGAAAATATTACTTGCGCTAATAGCTATATTTATAAAGTGCATATTATAAATTAACTAATAAATCAGAATAAATAATTTCTCACTTGATGCAGGTGCTTATTTTCTCTGCTAAGAAAACCCATAAAACGTATTACTGGGGAGGTAACACGCTAACATCTGCATGTAATGCATCTGTAATTCCATCAAGGTTTCTAGTGACACCATAGAGCACAACAGTAGATCTTAAATTATCAGAATCTCAGGATGGAATTACAGTCTTCGTCAGCTACTGCAGTATTTCCCAACCTTTTGAAAGCTGAGCCCCACTCCTTCAAGAAAATGAAACCATTAACACTTTGTAAACCAGCCATTTGTTGTTAAAGGCCTACCCAAAGTGAGAAGTCACGCAGACCTGGTTTACACTACCAAGTTCTACCAGCATAGGTATGTGAGCTCAGGGGTAAGGGTAGAGGGGAAATCACACACCTCAACTGACACAGCTATGTCAGAAAAAGTCCTAGTGCAGATACAGTTATATAGCAAAAGATTCCTTTTTTCTTTATGCCCAAATACATTTGTTAGTTTCTAAAGTGCCACCAGGACTCCTCATTGTTTTTGCCAGTATGGTTTGTCATTTGGGGAGGAGGTTTAACTATATTGGGAAAATAACTCCTGTTATCTGTGTATACTGTCTCTCCACTGGGGGCTTTGTCAACGTAACAACAGCGGTATAGGCATAAGCCAGAAAAGAATTTGTGTGTAAATGTGTGTGTATATATATATACACAAAGAACATGAAAAAATGGGGATTGCCATACCAACTCTAACGAGACTAATCAATTAAGGTGGGCTATTATCAGCAGGAGAAAAAAAACTTTTGTAGTGGTAATCAGGATGGGCCATTTCAAACAGTTGACAAGAAGGTGTGAGTGACAGTAGGGGGAAAATTAGCACAGGGAAATAGTTTTTAGTTTGTGTAATGACTCATCCACTCCCAGTCTTTATTCAAGCCTAATTTAATGGTGTCCAGTTTGCAAATTAATTCCAATTCTGCAGTTTCTCATTGAAGTCTGGTTTTGAAGTTTTGAATAGATTTGTGGGCAGAGTTGGCAACGGGCTATGTTGCAAGGATAGGTTCCTGGGTTAGCATTTTTATTGTTTGATGTGTCGTTGCTGGTGAGTATTTGCTTCAGGTTGGGGGGCTGTCTGAAAGGAAGGACTGGCCTGTCTCCCAAGACCTGTGAGGGTGAGGGATCATCCTTCAGGATAGGTTGTAGATCCTTGATGATGCGCTGGAGAGGTTTTAGTTGGGGGCTGAAGGTGACAGCTAGTGGCGTTCCGTCACTTTCTTTGTTGGACCTGTCCTGTAGTAGGGGACTTCTGGGTACGTTTCTGGCTCTGTCAATCTGTTTCTTCACTTCAGCAGGTGGGTACTGTAGTTTTTAGAATGCTTGATAGAGATCTTGTAGGTGTTTGTCTCTGTCTGAGGGATTGGAGCAAATGCGGTTGTATCTAAGATCTAATGTATCTAAGACGACTCCCAACCTGAAGAAAATACTCACCAGCATCCACACGCCACACAACAAAAACACTAACTCAGGAACCTATCCTTGCAACAAAGCCCATTGCCAACTCTGTCCATATATCTTTTCAAGGGACACCATCATAGGACCTAATCACATCAGCCACACTATCAGGGGCTTGTTCACCTGCACATTTACCAACGTGCTATATGCCATCATGTGCCAGCAATGCCCCTCTGCCATGTACAGTGGCCAAACTGGACAGTCTTTATGCAACAGAATAAATGGACCCAGACATAAATCAGACATCAAGAATTATAACATTAAAAAACCAGTTGGAGAACACTTTAACCTCCCTGGACACTCAATTACAGACCTAAAAGTCACAATTCTTCAACAAAAAAACTTCAAAACCAGACTCCAACGACAAACTGCAGAACTGGAATTAATTTGCAAACCATTAAATTAGGCTTAAATAAAGACTACTCCTTTGTGCTGCCTCCCCAAGTTTGACTAATTCTCAGTCGGTGTACATTTCAGAGTAGATTATTCAGTCTGCTACTGTACATAATTCTGCACATATTTTGTTTCTCTGAGTGCTTGTCCACATGAGATGTTTGCACTGGTTTAATCTAGAGTGTGAATTTAAACCAAATTAGTTTGAACAATAAGCCACTTTTAAACTGGAATAAGGGTGTCCACACAAGGATTCACACTGATATAACTAAATCAGTCTAACTGGTACAGCTTTCTCATGTAAATAAGGTGTAAGTCTGTCTTTCCTGATGTCAAGTCATTTCCACTATATGTTTGTAGTACTGTACTTCACTAGCTCCAACATCACATGTAGGCTGTCTGTTAACCCTTTTTCCAATGATTTTTGTAAGTTATTAATATTCCCCAAAATGCTGAATGTGATTTTAATACAATACTTTACTGATGTAACTTTGAAAAACTATGATGTAGTATACGGGTTGCTCTTAAAGATGGAAAAGGCAGTTTTGGGACCAATACCAGGTGTTAAAAATTGGTGGTGATCCATTGCAGTCAATGGAGCTGTGTTGATTTAAACCATCCGAGGAACTGAGCCTTTGTTTTTAACAATGCTATTGCAGGCTTCCAAGTGTTATAAAGAAAGGTAAGGCCATAACAACTCCTCTTGTGGAAAATTTCACAAGGAGAGGACAAGTTATTCAGGAAAACTCTGGTGAAGCTGGTATTTCATTCAGGTTAATTCTAAGGTGTTTCTCATTCTCTCCCTCCACCAGGTAAAAAGATATTGCCTCTTTCTCATGCTCCAGGACTGTATGCATTCAAGTGGTTTGCTGTGGTATTCTCTTTAAAGACATTATCTGCTGCTATTTACAAAGATATTAACAAGCAGTTGTAATTATCTCCCTCGTGGCTTTCTCTCTTTAGAAACTTTTCTTAACCTTTTTAATATCACTTTAGGGCTTGTAAGCCTTAATGCTACGGTTACGAAGTAGCAGTGGTTGCAAAGTTGTCATGACAATCTGCTCTTAGGGGGATCTAAGGAAAGAAGCTACCTAATAAGGATGGATCTTGTGTTCATGCAGTATTAGCTTTGATAGCTAGATAACTTCTGCTTGCAAAACTTGGAGGGATTTAATGGTCTCTCTTTCACTCAGTCACTCACATAGAGACTCATACATATGCTGTTTCTGTCTTTAAACTACTGTACACACGCCACCATACCCTTTTCTCTTTCGCCTTTTAACATTTTATTATAAAAACCTTTCAATCTGTAGTTCATCAAACGATCATCTAACGTTCATCAAAATCAATCTTAATGCTAAAACCACTTTCCCCCACCCTCACTAGAACGTAGCTAATTGATAGACTGCTATCAAGGGAAGACTTGCTAACAATACATTTTAATACAAGAAAACACAGAAATTAAGTACATTTCCCTAGAAGTCTTATGACTAATACTTTCTAACTTTTTGCTCACAGCTTTGCATATTTTCCTCTCTCCCCTTCCCCGCTTTCCACCCTGGAGTGAGCTATACACATCACTGGGTGTTGATAAGATCCTGGCAAACATAAGAGTGAAGCTTGAGTGGTTTGAGGAATCAGAACCCCAGGCTGTGTGAATAGAGCCTTATTTACAGTTTCTTGCAGTATAATTCGTACATTATAGGCCAGATTCTCAGTTAGTAAATTGGTGCAGTTCCACTGGCTTCAGTAAAGCTATGCTGCTTCATACCAGCTGAGGATCTGGCCCTGTGTCTGAAGGATATCAGTGGAATTTAGTAAGAAATAACTTCTTAGTGGAATCCAATGCAAAATGTCCTTCTCTGCTGAGCATTCCTCCATTATTGTTTTTTAAATGGCCTTGTTTGTTTGAGAAACATCGGGGAGAAATCAGCATTTTATTTAAAAAATAGTTTAATTTCAACACAGTTGTGGATCAGTATATTTTTGAGAACTGAGAATATGACAGTAGTAGTAACCATAGCTAATCTAAAATCATATTGTTGAATGCACATACTGCAATACTATTAGATCAAATGCTCTGAAGTTGTCTGGGTTTCTGGTGTGTGTGTGTGTGTATATTTTTTGTTTGTTTATTTTTGGAAAAAGGTGAGATTTCACTACTACCATGTTACATATGTGAAATAGAGCACTCTGAGGACAGCGTGAGAGGGCATTGTGAAGGGCAACAACACTCGCTGCTGGTGCCGCCTAGTGGTTAGGTGGCAGTGTGGTCAGTTGTGTTCCATGCGTTCCTTTTTTTCACTTCCAAAACAGACTTCAAAGAGAAACTGCAGAGCTTCAGTTCATTTGAAAACTTAATACCATTACTTTGGACTTGAATAGGGACTGGGAGTGGCTGGCTCACTACAAACACAATTTTCCCTCTCTTGGTATTGACATCTCCTCACCAATTATTGGGAGTGGACCACATCCGCCCTGACTGAATTGGCCTTGTCAGCACTGGTTCTCAGCTTGTAAGGTAACTCCCTTCGCTTCATGTGCCAGTATATTTATGCCTGTATCTGTAATTTTCACTCCAGGCATCTGAAGAAGTGGGGGTTTTAACCTTGAAAGCTTATGCCCAAATAAATCGGTTAGCCTTTAAGGTGTCCCCTTGTTTGTTTGTTTGTTTGTTTGTTTTTTTCACAACTGCTCCACCTGGGGTGATCTGATCTTTTAGTTACTCAGGTAACTCAGCCAGGTCCCATTTTCAAGTCCACTGTCAGGGTACATTTAAGGAGTCCAATAATGGGAAGGTCATCAGGATCAAGTGAGGGAGTCAGGTCTTCCCTCTTGAGTCAGACCTCATGGTCTGGACTTTTGTAGCGTCAATGTCTTCTGTCAAATAGGTTCCTGCCAAGGGATAGGCTTTTGTACTTGTCCCATTTTAGGGAATGGTAGGAGAGCCTGGGCCCATCCTCTCCACTGGGCTCTGATCCAGGGCCCAATGGTAGGCAGCTAAGCCCTGCACCTGGCGGTACTATGCAGCTGCTTTCCCGGAAAACTTCCTACCAGTCTCCTCTTTCCCACAGGGTAAAGTAAAGAAATGAGCATAACAATTATGTTTTTGACCTTCTAAGAGTCTCACAGGTCCCCTCTTTGCAGGCTTGGTCAGGCCACTATTGCTATGCCTCAGGCAGCAAGAGCGCCTATGTTGCTCCTTCCAGTAAGTGGAGTGGAACCTGACTACCTTCTTCAAGACAACTGGGAGATATCCAGGTTGTCGGATGGTGGCAGTGCTGATCAAATACTTCTTGTTGATGGTAACTGTGTTATATCTAGGCACCTAGGGCATTGTAGAACACTGTTCTGTAACCAGCTGCGGATCCCGAAGTGCTGGGGTGTTAACAGGCAGCACAGCTTGACAGACTGACAGCTGAAGGCATTTGTGATGGACTGTGGAACCTACCTTCTCTCAGACACTTGTGTGAATCCAGCCAGAGACAGCAACAGTTTAAAACATTCCTATCTAGGGGCTGTTCAGTAGCCTATGTAAAATGAGGCAGTGGACATACCTATGCCAAGTCCTCGTGGACAATTATTTAAATTGGAGGGTGGAGGAAGAGGGGAAGAGTGCATTTGGCAGCCTTATAGGAAGTCTTAGAGGAAGCTGAAGCCAAAGATGGAAGGGACTTGGAGACTGAACTACCCTCTGACTACTAGAAATATTGCTTCTAGGTCAAGATCATTGGTGGCTCCAGGCACCAGCACTCCAAGTACATGCCTGGGTTGGCAAGCCATGGGGGACGCCCTGCCGCTCCCTCGAGGGCAGCAGTGAGGCAGCCTTCAGGGGCTTGCCTGTGGGAGTGTCATAAACAGATAGTAGGAGTTAATATAACAGAAGTACTTATATCTCTTTTGACTGTAAAGGGTTAACAAGTTCAGTAAGCCTGGCTGTCACCTGACCAGAGGACCAATCAGGGGACAGGATACTTTCAAATCTTGAGGGAGGGAAGTTTCTGTGTGTGCTGTTAG